>NC_083718.1:64361949-64667614 GCF_028564815.1 Eubalaena glacialis
ATGGAAGGTCTGAAGTTAGGGCTAGGGACCCAAGGGAGCATCCATGGATGGTGCAGGCCAGTTGCAGATAAAGCATGAAACGTCACCCACACCCTCTCCTCTAAGGAACAAAAACCTGCAGTTGCTTGTGGGAAGGCAGCTAACTCTGTCACCCCCAGGTCAAAATTGAAGACCCATTGGGGCTGGGAGAAAGCAAAAGAAAAGAAAAAACACTAGCCCCAGGGTAAGGGGATGGAAATCTCCCTGGTCCAGTTTTTATATGAATCCCGCTGCTGAGAGTAGGGCAGGACCAAAGAGAAAGACCCACCCTAACAACCTGAGACCCAGGGCATGCCTAGAGCAGATTAGCAAGCCCCTGGCAACAATCAGCAATAGTCTAGTGCTGGCGATCAAGAGGAAGCAAGGAATGAGATGCTCTCAACCACAAGGGCACAGGAAAGCAGGAGGTTTGGGTGGTGCAGGAACACTGAGGAAGACTTTCAGGCTGCCAACTGTCCCCAAAGATGATGCCAGAAGAATCCGGAGCTGGTGGTGCACTGAAGGTAACAAAAGCTAAAGTCTGATTGGGGTACATTTGGGATTTCTGAAACTGAAGGTTCGTATCAATCGTCAATTCTTTAATAGTGTTGCCTTTTCTCCACTTTCATTCCTGAACTCTGATTAGACCTAAGTTAGTCATCTAGTCTCTATGGTCCATACTCCTCATGTTTCCCATCTCATTGTTTCCCTGTGCTACATCCTGGCTTATTTCTGCAAATTGATGCTTTCAGTTCACTTATCATTTCAGCTGTGTCTAATCTGTTGCTCAGCCTACTCAATGAGTTTGTACATTTCAAGTATACTTTCTTTTATAGGAGTTATATTTGATCTTATTTGACTCTCCTTTGTCACTTTTGTAGTCTCTTATTTCTTGCTCATACTTTTGGCACTTTAAAAAAATGTATTTAAACTGGGAATTCCTTGGAGGTCCAGTGGTTAGGACTCTGGACTTTCACTGCCGAGGGCCGGGGTTTAATTCCTGGTCAGGGAACTCAGATCCCCCGAGCTGCACAGCGCGGGCAAAGTTTTAAAAAATGTATTTAAACATTTTAAATATACACACTTTATATACCACAACTAATAAATCCAATATCTGAAATCCTCATGCATCGGATTCTACAACCTGTTTGCTTCTGCTGGCTCTCATCCATGATACCCTGTTTTTTCCATGCTTTTTGATTATATTCTTGTTTGACTTAACTTTATGTAGAAAAGGGTCCTGGTGAAACTATATTCTTCCATAAAGAAATTGTGTTTTGTTTAGCCAGATGATAGGGGGCTACAGATGGAATACCATCTAAAAATAAAGTTTTAACTTGCAGTTTTTTTTTTGTTTTTTTGTTTTTTTTTTAAAGTTTAAGTTTCACATTTAATAGTAAGTTTCTCACTTAATAGTAAATGGGGGAAAGCTACATACTATGAAGGAAACACTTGTTATTCCTGTTGTGGTGACAACAGCTCGAAAATAATGCATGGAACACAAATTGATGACTAAACTAAAATGCATTCCTTTGTCAGCAAATACTTCTGGAAGATGCCTTGAAAAACATCACTGAAGATGTGAAGAAACAAGTCCTTGGCTCATGGAGGCTTCCTCCACCTTCAAAGTGTATTCCTTCTACTCTGCTTCTGTCCTTACATCGTCTCTCTCTCTCCTAACTTGCAGTTTTTTAAAATTAAATAGGTAATATGAATTTGGCAAGAAATCCCAAGAGGGCCAATGTTCAATTAAAAATTCTCAGGGAATAATACTTTTTTTCCTCTCCTTCTGTGGCCAAGTTTAAAGCAGCAATTTTCCTTATGGGCCCTATTTGTGTGTGTGTGTGTGTGTGTGTGTGTGTGTGTGTGTTTTCTTTCTTGTAACCTCTTTTGTGAAGAATAGATGGTCTTTAGGGTTCTGGCTTTCCTTACCCTCTCTGATTTGCATGGACTCTTACAACATGGGTGGTCACCCAGATCACCAAGAATTAGCTGATATCTCCAAGACAGCTAGTGGTTTAACTCTTACTCTCCTTTTGGATTCCTGCTTTTTCTTTGTTTTTATCAAGTTGGAAGCACTTATAAAAAATAAAGGAGCAGAATGTCCTAGTGATGCTTTTTAGTCTATTCTCGGGTTTGAATCCTGGATCTGCTATCTTAATCATTATGCAATCTTAGGTAATCTATCTGCTTTTCTGAATTAGTTTTATCATTTTTAAAACATAACTAAGAATACTTATCTACATATCTGACTCTCAATAAGATTCAAGATAATGACTGCAAAGTGCCTAGAACCAAAAGACCTTGCCTGGCTATTAAACAGTGGCAGCTATTACAAGTTTTATTAGTAGGCTCCCTGGAGATAAATGTCCTGAAATCTTTAAAAACTCCAAATTGGCCACTTCAAGGCAGGTCTGCTGCTCACTTAGCCCAGAGTGATAGTAACAAAGGAGAGACCTGGTTTGGAGTCCATGGACTATTATACTATGGGTGAGGGTAGTCGTAAAGGAAATTTATTTTTTTCTCCATCCGTGTCTCAATAAGAAATGACCTGGCAGCATAAATGACACATCTCCTGTATGAATGATTGCCTCTTAAAGAAACTAATAAATAGGATAGGACTCTCAATCAAGAGACCAAGTTTTATTATTATACAGGCTCTTGAACAGTAACAAGGAGTCTGACTTCAGTGGTATTTGGGCTGTGAAGCAAGCATTTTCCATTTGCCAGGGTGATGGTCTTAATGATTACATACACAACATCCAAAGGGTAATTTAATTCACAAGTTCCTGATCCACTTACACTAATATAATTTGAACTTGGCCTGATAGACACCGATAGACATGACAATAAGATTGCCCTCTCTCCTTTTGGTTAATTTGGCCAGAGGAAAATTAATGGTAACTTAATGTCCACTTGAAAATTCTTAAGTCTATTGGATTTTACACGTGGCAAAACACCATTACTTTTAAAGGTTTTTTTTAAAGTTTTTTGATGAATAGTTATGTGTTTATGGTCGCTTTGGATGTTTTTGTTTACTGTGCTCTGCAGCAATCATTTAAATGTCTGTCTTTCAAAGAAATAATAAATTATGACAGCATCATTAATTGGAGGCTGTCCTATATCTTAGGAAATGTTTACCTATAAAACTATGGAAAGTGGCCATGGTTTCCATTCTTTCCCACCTCTGGAGGGATGTTTATATTAAATTGAATTGATTTTGCTGGCAGCTTTACCTCTTCCAGTGTTCACTCAGACTTCCACAAATATTATTTGAACCCTACAATGAGTATCTTTTTGGGTTGGGCTCCCTAGGAAACAGATTTTGCTGGCAGGTCTATTGACAAATGCTTTTGGCTATGACACCTGTTAGTGAGTGAGGAAAGCAGGACTGGGAAAAAGTAGAAGTTGAATTTGACCCAGTATCAACAAAGGCCTCAGCTAGTCATACAGAGAGTTCTGGAGCTGAGGACCGCCCTTCAGAGTTGTCTTAATTGAGGCAAGTGTCCCAGGCCTTTGTACCACTGTACTGACCACCCATTGGGCTGTGACTGTAGAGGGGATAAAACCTTGGGCAAGGAACTTTCTTCTACCAGGGGCAATGCCTGAGAAGGCACTCAGCTGTGAACCATCAACAGCCAACATTCCCAGCAGCTAGGGAAAGTCTATGCTTCCATCCTGAAGGTGGGACATGGGCAATGCATTACAGTGTCTCCTAACCCGGAGATACACCAGTGAGCAAATCAAACATAGTTTCCTGCTTCATGAATATTCAATGTTTCTCTATTTCCTTTACCTTGACCTCCAAAGGTCACACTCATCCTGTGCTTGGTAGCCCTGCTCCACTCTGCCTTCATTTACTTGTTCGGGCTTCCTTTCACTCGAGGACCTTGGAGACAATTATGACCATCGTTCGCAATGTTTGAGTCAGCATTGGGCCCCTTCTTGCTTGAGGAAAGAGTTCTATTAGCCCAGTGCTCTGTTCCCAGTGGTTTGGTTCTATCCATGATCTGAAATCACAGCTATAACATGAAGGCATATTTAGGATTGATCCAGGGAATGGGCACTCTCCAACATCTCCTTTCCTCCAGTGTCTTTTAGATATGACTCTACACTAGCTGGTCTCAAACTATTGTGAGCATCAGAACTTCTGGAGGCTGTTTTTAATGATGCAGAGATATCTGGCCCCAGAGGTTCTGATTTAGCAGGTCCAGGTTGGGTACTGGTACCTGTAATTATAGAAAGATTCTGAATTGGTTCTTATGCATTTCAGATTTGAGAAGCACTTCTCTACTCCTTCTGCTTTGTGATTCTGGGAGTCTCCTCCCCTCACCCAGACTTACTTTCCTGACTTGAATATTTTTCTCCTCTGGCCAAATTCTGTTCCACTTTGAAAACTGGGCTCAAGGGTCACCACTGCATTTAAGGGCAAAATAGCACCATGATTGAGTAAGGTTTCTGCAATCAGACAGGTGAAATCAAATCTCAACTTATTTTATTGACAACATACAGAACTAAGTTTGCTTATGTAATCTCCCTGAGCTTCAGTTTCTTCTTCTGTTATATGAGAATAATAAAACTATTATCTCACACGGCTCTCAGGGTTGTAATGAGGATTAAATGATATAATATTCAATACATGTAAAGTGTTGAGTACACCACCAGGCACACACTAAGTATGCAATTGTCACTTCCCAGTGGGAAGGCCTCACAGCACAGTGCTACCAAGTGCAGGTTCTTTGTCCGTATGTGGTCAGAAGTGGGACCTCATACAATGTACTTAATGTCTCTGAGCCTCAGTTTCTTCTTTTTAAAATTGGAGTAATACTGACCTACATCTCAAAAGGTTGTTGTGAGTATTGGAGACAATAATACCTGTAAAGTACTGTGTACTTTCCTGGCACTTAGGAAGGATCTCAGCAAATATCTGTTATCATTATTCTATGAAGATATCCTGCTTTTTCACTCACGATGCAGAATTTACTTTTCCTCTTTGGCATTTCCATAAAACTGTTCATACTCTTATGAAAGTACTCATATTACTTAACAATTATCCCAGAGAGACCTTCAAGACGGCGGAGGAGTAAGACATGGAGATCACCTTCCTCCCCACAAATACATCAGAAATACATCTACATGTGGAACAACTCCTACAGAACACCTACTGAACGCTGGCAGAAGACCTCAGACCTCCCAAAAGGCAAGAAACTCCCCATGTACCTGGGTAGGGCAAAAGAAAAAAGGAAAAACAGACAAAAGAATAAGGATAGGACCTGCACCAGTGGGAGGGAGCCCGTGAAGGAGGAAAAGTTTCCACACACTAGGAAACCCCTTCACTGGTGGAGACGGGAGGTGGCAGGGGGGAAGCTTTGGAGCCACGGAGGAGAGCGCAGCAACAGGGGTGCGGAGGGCAAAGCGGAGAGATTCCCGCACAGAGGTTTGGTGCCGACCAGCACTCACCAGCCTGAGAGGCTTGTCTGCTCACCCACCAGGGCAGGTGGGAGCTGGGAGCTGAGGCTCGGGCCTCAGAGGTCAGATCCCAGGGAGAGGACTGGGGTTGGCTGCGTGAACACAGCCTGAAGGGGGCTAGTGCACCACAGCTAGCTGGGAGGGAGTCTGGGAAAATGTCTGGACCTGCCTAAGAGGCAAGAGACCATTGTTTCGGGGTGCGCGATTAGAGGGGATTCAGAGTTCCGCCTAAACGATCTCCAAAGACTGGCACGAGCCACGGCTATCAGTGCAGATATAAGCGCGGACTCCAGAGACGGGCATGAAATGATAAGGCTGCTCCTGCAGCCACCAAGAAGCCTGTGTGCAAGCACAGGTCACTATCCAAACCTCCCCTCCCGGGAGCCTGTGCAGCCCGCCACTGCCAGGGTCCCGTGATCCAGGGACAACTTCCCCGGGAGAACACAAGGTGCGCCTCAGGCTGTTGCAACGTCATGCCGGTCTCTGTGCTGCAGGCTCGCCCCGCATTCCGTACCCCTCCCTGCCCCTGGCCTGAGTGAGGCAGAGCCCCCGAATCAGCTGCTACTTTAACCCAGTACTGTCTGAGTGGGGAACAGACGCCCTCAGGCGACCTGCACGCAGAGGCGGGGCCAAATCCAAAACTGAACCCCAGGAGCTGTGCGAACAAAGAAGAGAAAGGGAAATTTCTCCCAGCAGCCTCAGGAGCAGCAGATTAAATCTCCACAACCAACTTGATGTACCTGCATCTGTGGGATACCTGAATAGACAACAAATCATCCCATATTGAGGAGGTGGACTTTGGGAGCAACAGTAGACTTGGGGTTTGCTTTCTGCATCTAATTTGTTTCTGGTCTTATGTTTATCTTAGTTTAGTATTTAGAGTTTATTTTCATTGGTAGATTTGTTTATTGATTTGGTTGCTCTCTTCTTTCTTTTTAAAATTATTTTTAATATTTTTTATTTTTAATAATTTTTTTATTTTTAATTTTAATAACTTTTTCTTCTTTCTCTCTCTTTCTTCCTTTCTTCCTTTCTTTCTTTCTTTCTTTCTTTCTTTCTTTCTTTCTTTCTTTCTTTCTTTCTTTCTTTCTTTCTTTCTTTCTTTCTTTCTTTCTTTCTTTCTTTCTTTCTTTCTTTCTTTCTTTCTTTCTTTCTTTCTTTCTTTCTTTCTTCTCCATTTGCTTCTGAGCTGTGTGGCTGACAGGGTCTTGGTGCTCTGCCCAGGTGTCAGGGCTGTGCCTCTGAGGTGGGAGAGCCAAGTTCAGGATATTGGTCCATCAGAGACCTCCCAGGTCCACGTAATATCAAATGGCGAAAGCTCTCCCAGAGATCTCCATCTCAGTGCTAAGACTGAGCTCCACTCAACGACCAGCAAGCTACAGTGCTGGACACCCTATGCCAAACAACTAGCAAGACAAGAACACAACCCCATCCATTAGCAGAGAGGCTGCTTAGAATCATAATAAGGTCACAGAGACCCCAAAACACACCACCAGACATGGTCCTGCCCACCAGAAAGACAAGATCCAGCCTCATCCACCAGAACACAGGCACTAGTCCCCACCATCAGGAAGCCTACACAACCCACTGAACCAACCTTAGCCACTGAAGACAGACACCAAAAACAACGGGATCTATGAACCCGCAGCCTGTGAAAAGGAGATCCCCAAAAAAGTAAGTTAAGCAAAATGA
This sequence comes from Eubalaena glacialis, assembly GCF_028564815.1. Classification (NCBI taxonomy): domain Eukaryota; kingdom Metazoa; phylum Chordata; class Mammalia; order Artiodactyla; family Balaenidae; genus Eubalaena; species Eubalaena glacialis. Next base: position 64,369,129 of record NC_083718.1, read on the forward strand.
GAGGACAGAGAAACACACAGCAGATGAAGGAGCAAGGTAAAAACCCACCAGACCAAACAAATGAAGAGGAAATAGGCAGTCTAGCTGAAAAAGAATTCAGAGTAATGATAGCAAAGATGATCCAAAATCTTGGAAATATTTGGAGAAAATACAAGAACCATTTAACAAGGACTTAAAAGAAACAAAGAGCAAACAAACAATGATGAACAACACAATAAATGAAATTAAAAATTCTCTAGAAGGAATCAATCACAGAATAACTGAGGCAGAAGAACAAATAAGTGACATGGAAGATAAAATAGTGGAAATAACTACTGCAGAGCAGAATAAAAAAAAAAGAATGAAAAGAATTGAGGACAGTCTCAGAGACCTCTGGGACACATCAAATGCATCAACATTCGAATTATAGGGATCCCAGAAGAAGAAGAGAAAAAGAAAGAGACTGAGAAAATATTTGAAGAGATTATAGTTGAAAACTTCCCTAATATGGGAAAGGAAACAGTCAGTCAAGTCCAGGAAGCGCAGAGAGTCCCATACAGGATAAATCCAAGGAGAAACATGCCAAGACACATATTAATCAAGCTACCAAAAATTAAATACAAAGAAAAAATATTAAAAGCAGCAAGGGAAAAACAACAAATAACATACAAGGGAATCCCCATAAGGTTAACAGCTGATCTTTCAGCAGAAACCCTGAAAGCCAGAAGGGAGTGGCAGGACATATTCAAAGTGATGAAAGGGAAATAACTACAACCAAGATTACTCTACCCAGCAAGGATATCATTCAGATTTGACAGAGAATTTAAAACCTTTAGAGACAAGCAAAAGCTAAGAGAATTCAGCACCACCAAACCAACTTTACAAAAAATGCTAAAGGAACTTCTCTAAGCAGGAAACACAAGAGGAGGAAAAGACTTACAATAACAAACCCCAAACAATTAAGAAAATGGTAATATGAACATACATATCAATAACTACCTTAAATGTAAATGGATTAAATGCTCCAACGAAAAGACATACTCTGGCTGAATGGATACAAAAACAAGACCCGTATATATGTTGTCTAAAAGAGACCCACTTCAGACCTAGGGACACATACAGACTGAAAGTGAGGGAATGGAAAAAGATATTCCATGCAAATGGAAATCAAAAGGAAGCTGACATAGCAATTCTCATGTCAGACAAAATAGACTTTAAAATAAAGTCTGTTACAAGAGACAAAGGAGGACACTATGTAATGATCAAGGGATCAATCCAAGAAGAAGATATAACAATTGTAAATATTTATGCACCCAACATAGGAGCACATCAATACATAAGGCAAACACTAACAGTAATAAAAGGGGAAATCGAGAGGGTGGCACAGAGGGAGAAGACTCAAATCAACAGAATTAGAAATGAAAAAGGAGAAGTAACAACTGACACTGCAGAAATAGAAAGGATCATGAGAGATTACTACAAGCAACTATATGCTAATAAAATGGACAACCTGAAAGAAATGGACAAATTCTTAGAAAAGCACAACCTTCTGAGACTGAACCAGGAAGAAACAGAAAATATAAACAGACCAATCACAAGCACTGAAATTGAGACTGTGATCAAAAATCTTCCAACAAACAAAAACCCAGGACCAGATGGCTTCACAGGCGAATTCTATAAAACATTTAGAGAAGAGATAACACTTATCCTTCTCAAACTCTTCCAAAATATAGCAGAGGGATGAATACTCCAAAACTCATTCTATGAGGCCACCATCACCCTGATACCATAACCAGACAAAGATGTTACAAAGAAAGAAAACTACAGGCCAATAACACTGATGAACATAGATGCAAAAATCCTCAACAAAATACTAGCAAACAGAATCCAACAGCACATTAAAAGGATCATCCACCATGATCAAGTGGGCTTTATCCCAGGAATGCAAGGATTCTTCAATATACACACATCAAATCAATCAATGTGATACACCATATTAACAAATTGAAGGAGAAAAACCATACGATCATTTCAACAAAATTCAACACCAATTTATAAGAACCCTCCAGAAAGTAGGCATAGAGGGAACTTACCTCAACATAATAAAGGTAACATAATAAGACAAACCCACAGCCAACATCGTCCTCAATGGTGAAAAACTGAAGCCATTTCCTCTAACATCAGGAGCAAGACAAGGTTGTCCACTCTCATCATTATTATTCAACATAGTTTTGGAAGTTTTAGCCACAGCAATCAGAGAAGAAAAGGAAATAAAAGGAATCCAAATCAGAAAAGAAGTAATAAAGCTGCCACTCTTTGCAGATGACATGATACTATACATAGAGAATCCTAAAGATGTTACCAGAAAACTACTAGAGCTAATCAATGAATGTGGTAAAGTAGCAGGATACAAAAGTAATGCACAGAAATCTCTTGCATTCCTATACACTAATGATGAAAAATTTGAAAGAGAAATTAAGGAAACACGACCATTTACCATTGCAACAAAAAGAATAAAATACCTAGGGATACACCTACCTAAGGAGACAAAAGACCTGTATACAGAAAGCTATAAGACACTGATGAAAGAAATTAAAGATGATACAAAAAATGGAGAGATATACCATGTTCTTGGATTGGAAGAATCAGCATCGTGAAAATGACTATACTACCCAAAGCAATCTACAGATTCAATGCAATCCCTATCAAACTACCAAGGGCATTTTTCACAGAACTAGAACAAAAAATGTCACAATGTGTATGGAAACACAAAAGACCCTGAATTGCCAAAGCAATCTTGAGAAAGAAAAACGCACCTGGAGGAATCAGGCTCCCGGACTTCAGACTATACTACAAAACTACAGTAATCAAGGCGGTATGGTACTGGCACAAAAACAGAAATATAAATCAATGGAACAGGATAGAAAGCCCAGAGAGAAACCCACACACACATGGTCACCTTATTTTTGATAAAGGAGGCAAGAATATACAATGGAGAAAAGACAGCCTCTTCAATACGTGGTGCTGGGAAAACTGGACAGCTACATGTAAAAGAATGAAATTAGAACACTCCTTAACACCATACACAAAAATAAACTCAAAATGGATTAAAGACCTAAATGTAAGGCCAGACACTATAAAACCCTTAGAGGAAAACATAGGCAGAACACTCTATGACATAAATCACAGCAAGATCTTATTTGACCCACCTCCTAGAGAAATGGAAATAAAAACAAAAATAAACAAATGGGACCTAATGAAACTTCAAAGCTTTTGCACAGCAAAGGAAACCATAAACAAGATGAAAAGACAGCCCTCAGAATGGGAGAAAATATTTGCAAATGAAGCAACTGACAGAGGATTAATCTTCAAAATTTACAAGCAGCTCATGCAGCTCAATATCAAAAAAAAAAAAACAACCCAATCCAAAAATTGGCATAAGACCTAAATAGACATTTCTCCAAAGAAGATATACAGATTGCCAACAAACACATGAAAGGATGCTCAACATCACTAATCATTAGAGAAATGCAAATCAAAACTACAATGAGGTATCACCTCACACCAGTCAGAAAGGGCATCATCAAAATATCTACAAACAATAAATGTTGGAGAGGGTGTGGAGAAAAGGGAACCCTCTTGCACTGTTGGTGGGGATGTAAATTGATACAGCCACTATGGAGAACAGTATGGCGGTTCCTTAAAAAACTAAAAATAGAACTACCATATGACCCAGCAATCCCACTACTGGGCATATACCCTGAGAAAATCATAATTCAAAAAGAGTCATGTACCACAATGTTCATTGCAGCTCTATTTACAATAGCCAGGATATGGAAGCCACCTAAGTGTCCATCGACAGGTGAATGGATAAAGAAGATGTGGCACATATATACAATGGAATATTACTCAGCCATAAAAAGAAACGAAATTGAGTTATTTGTAGTGAGGTGGATGGACCTAGAGCCTGTTATAGAGTGAAGTAAGTTAGAAAGAGAAAAACAAATACCGTATGCTAACACATATATATGGAATCTAAAAAAAAAAAAAAAAAAATGGTTCTGAAGAACCTAGGGGCAGGACAGGAATAAAGAAGCAGATGTAGAGAATGGACTTGAGGACACAGGGAGGGGGAAGGGTAAGCTGGGACAAAGTGAGATTGTGGCATGGACATATATACACTACCAAATGTAAAATAAATAAGTAGTGGGAAGCAGCTGCATAACACAGGGAGATCAGCTCAGTGCTTTGTGACCACCTAGAGAGGTGGGATAGGAAGGATGGGAGGGAGACGCAAGATGGAGGGGATATGGGGATATATATATATGTATAGCTGATTCACTTTGTTATAAAGCAGAAACTAACACACCGTTGTGAAGCAATTATACCCCAATAAAAATTTTTAAAAAATTTTAAAACAATTATCCCCATGTTTCTTCATTAGGCCTTGTTATATTATATTATATTATATTATATTATATTATATTATATTATATTATATTATATTATATTATATTATATATTATATTATATTATATCAATTATATTATATTATATTATACGATATTTTATTTTATGTTATATATATACACATATAAAACAACCACCACCTCATAGGTATTCCATAAATGTTAATGAATCCCTGAAGCAACCCAAAATAATCAGGTAAGTTTCTTTATTACATCAGCAAGAGGTTCTTTGAGTTGGTCCTTAAAATGGCCAGAAAATCTGGCTTATATGTGACCTGATTTATTTTTGGATAACTAACAACATCCCAGACTCATCATGTGTTTAATGAGAGACAGGAAGTACATTGCTTTCCTGGAACAGCTTAATAAAGTCCTCAGTGTATGATGCTAAAAGGGAAGATGAGAAAATGAATAAATTAATGCTTGCCAAGAGCAAGAAGCTCTGGAGAAAACAAAAGTTGCATAATATTATAATGGCTGTGGGTCATGCATGGCCAGAATTTTTCTCCTTTAGTCATTGAGGGAACTCAATCTTTTACAGTAAACAGGTACACTATCTCTACAGCTTTTGTGAGATTGAATTAAGCAGGAGACTCAGATTATTTCCATTCTGCAGATGGGGAAACTGAGGCATGACATAGGCATAGATTTTCCCTATGTCACATACCAATGAAGTGGTGCATATAATAAAAATAGCTACTGGTTGTGAAGAATCTACTATGTCCCCTCACTCTTAGGCTTATTATAAACATTATCGCTGATTTTCACATCTACCCTGGGAGGTAAATATTAGCAAATTGAAGTTCAGAGGGGTTAAGTGACTTGCCTAAGGTCACAGAGTGATTAAGTGACAGAATTTGGGATCAGCCTGTATGATTCCAGAGTCCATGCTCTTTGCACTACATCAAGACCAGACATTCTGATCTCTAGCCTAGAAGATTACACTGTGGGATAGGGAAACAGTACTGGCTTTTGAAAAACCTGTGATTAAGTTTCAAGATTTCAGAGAGCAGTGCACAGGACATGGTTGAAGGTGAATTTAGCTTCAGGTGAATGCTGCTGCAAAACCAGTTGTTCCTGGTTTAACGAATGTGATTAAGTTGCAGTGGGAAGTGGGTTCGGGAGGAAGAGTTTCAGGGCCCTGCTCTGGCTCAGTGGAATAAATAGCGCAGGGATCCAGCCCTCAGCTGGAAAGAGGAGCCTCTCGCAGGGAGTGGACTGCTATCTCTTGCTTGAGTGTCCTGCAGAGAGGAGCAGGAGAGAGAGGCTGTAAGCTAGTGTGGTCTCGGGGAAAGCGTGGACTGCACAGCCAGACAGGCTGGGTTTAAATCTTCTTTCCGACCTCCTCTAGGGTGTGCCTCAGTTATGTTCCTTCACCTAGCTGAGCCACTGCTTCCCAGTTGGGAAATCAGACACATTCTGATCATTTTCACAGCAATGTGATGATGATTACAAGAACTTATGATTAAGATGCCAATCGCAGAGCAGGTAGTTTGACTTTCCAGCTCTGGGGTGGCTGGGACTCAGAAAGCAATCAGAAAGCCAAGCTGCTTCACTGGGGGATGAGGTGACCCAGGGCAGCCCAGGCTGGTTTGTGGTTACCAGCATAGGCCAGACCTTGCCTTTACTGCCCTACAAGAAGGAAGAGGTCATGGTTCTGGTTCACTAGCTGGTATGAGGTAGTTTCTACCAGGCTAACGTAGAAGAATGAGGCAGTGAGAACAGGAATCGCTCAAGGCGAGACTACGTACCCGGGAAACAGCACCAGACCGCCTTGCTCTGCCCAGAAAGCAGCAACCTGCAAGTTGGGGCTACAGAGTCCCCGGGTATGGGAAGGGGTAGGAGAGAAATTGTCTACTTCTCAAGGCCACTTGCAGGCCTCTGATACATCACCCACACCTTTGAGCAGAGTGTGAAAATGACACCCAGCCCTGCCAGATCTCCCTCCTTGTATTTTGCCTGATGAACAGCAGGCTTTCAGGGGCACAGCTTTAGAAGAGTGAGAGTTTTCCAAGTCCAGACTAAATGGAGCCGACATAGCACCAGGGCCTTGGCATTTATTATTCCTGGGGAGACTTGAGCTCTCCTGTAATTTGCAATTAATATGGTGAACTGTTTCTCACTTGTCAGCAACCTTGACTGAGTGCCTGCTCTCTGCAGAGCACAGTTGCACAGACGGACTTAGAGTCCTGACTTTGAAGCACACAGTGTGGAATGGGAGCCTGAGCCAGGGCTTACTAACTGAAGGGCTTTGAACTCCCTGAATTTCAATTGCCCCATCTGTAAAATGGGAATAGTGTTAATATAACCTGATGCAAATGAACAAATGCATTTTCAGATACTTTCTCTAATGCCTGGCACTTGTTAGATGCTCCATAAATGCTACCAATACAGTGAATAGTAGAATAGTTGTATTCTCAATGTGGTCACACTGAAAAGCAAAGGAAATAATGATAGAATGAAATGCACAGATTGCATGACTAGAAAGAAACATGGGCTGCAGAATTATGGAGAATGACCTTAAAAACATTTATTTCAGACAGATGGCCACACTGTCACTGATGAAAGTCAGTCAGCTCTAAGGGGGCCTCGGCTTTAGAACTGCATTTTATATGAGAAGGATTTTTAACTTAGTTATCATATGGCTCAGGGGTGTGGGTGATAATTTCGTTCATTCCACAGATATTTTTAATGCCTCCCATGTACAAAGTTTTCAAAGTAAAACAACTGCCACATCCAGACTAGAGTGATTGGAATTATTTGGGTCGAAACTAAAAAGAAGGTAGTTTTCCCTGTGCGTTTTCAACTGGTTCTTTCAGCATTCCCTTTCCGCTGGGTGTCTTCTCCCCCAGCACATCCCATCTCAGCACAAGTGTCCTTATTCATCTCTTAGGGTCTCCCTCTCTTCCGGATGTCATCAGAACTTACCTGTCCTTGCTCATTGTCTTTGGTTTTTCTGGGCCCAGTCTCGGCTAACTATGAGAAATTGAACTGGGAGACCACATTTCACATCATATTAATGATTACAATCCCATTATAGTCTTAACCATCTGAGAAATATTTACAGCATAAACAGGGACGGGTCGGGGACTTCACACACCGGCCCAAGGAACAGAATCTAATAGGATTTCAGATGCTGCAACAGGAAGATGAGGTATGTACAGATAGTTTTGCTTCCTACTCTGTCATTTTTTTTGCCAAAAGATGGGAAGAAGGAAGCAAAAAATTTGCAGAAAGAACAATGGGTCAGATGCTGACTTGGGCTTTGGAAATATGTAAATGAATAAGACAGTCTGAACAAGTTTTAAGTAGAAAAAAAGGATGTGATTTGGAAGGTGCTAAGATACCTAATACATTTTTCCTCCAAATAGAGCTTTTAACCATGTTATGATTGTGACATTTTCTTAATATTTCCCCCTCTGTTGAAATCTCCTATGCTTGTCACCTCTCACCACCCACCTAACTCATTTCCTGTTTGACCTCTTGGATCAATCCTTAAAATGCTCCAGGTCACAAAGTAGACATTTAAAAGGGAATTTGTGATTGTACTGACACTGTGCTCTGCTAAGTGGTCAACCCTTAAGTTTGTTTTCCTGGCATTTTAATACAATGGTCACATCAGGGTGGTTCCTTCAATCAGACCTATAATAAGGCTTCACAGGTGAATATTAGTTCTTATCAAAATGTGATTATTTGTTTATATTTAGTCTAGGGTCAAATATTTTTTCCTGGGGAAATACCTTTGAAATCGTAATTCAAGTAGAAAGTCTGGTTCATTAAGAAAACTTAAAAAAAAAAAAAAAAAAAAAAAAAGAAAACTTAATTTTATTTACAAATATATAGAAAGGAACCTAAGGCTTATTTGAAGTTGTTTGATTAAAATTTTATAATACCGTATGGGTTAAAATTCAGGAAATATCAGGTTTTTAAATTTTTAACCTGATACTCTCTAGAACATTGAATTTAAAATTAGGTCTTTGAAGGCAGAAGCAGTGCCCTATGGTTTATCCTCTCTTGGTAGGAATTCATAGTCATAAAATATTAGGAAAGAATCCTTTGGGTTGCAGGGACCCATGGTCTGTGGTTGGATTCAAGGTGTCCATAACGTCCCTGAAAATGTATGTTAAAAGTCTAATGTATGCACTTTCTTCTGCAAGGAAGGTTTAGTGTTTTCATCCGATTCTCAAAGTTGTCTATGATCTTTAGAATGCTAAGCATCACAGTCTTGGAGATAAGCTGCACCGACCTCCTCATTTTACCGGTTGGAAAACTGCTCCCTCCCTCCCAAACTTGTACGGTTAAGCAACTTCCCTGACAGTCTGCATGAGTGCAAGGCAGATCCCAGGCATAGACGAAAGTCTGTGGACTTCAGGAGCATAAGAATTAGAACCATCTGCACTAACACCAGTATCTGCTGGACCTTTTAGGCAAATGAAAGATACTAAGTTTAGTTTTTAAAAATATTATTTTTCACCGTAATTGTAAATGGCTCATTAACATTGATGAGGAGCTGGAATTGTATCAGTGAAACCCTGCATCACTTAGGTTTACTGGCATCCAGTTTGGCTCTGATTTAGGACAGGGGCTGCATATGTGCTGGAATAAACACCCCCTCCCTCCCTTTCTCCTGCACTGCATCCTGCTCACATGTTTGGTGCCGGTGGCAAGTATTTGGTCTCTTCTGATGAAGCCCTGGAGTTGAGGGATGCTGTCTGCTTTTGTTTCATGGAAAATTACTGCCATATCTCGCCCTGATATCTGAAACCTCATACCATGGTTCTCATCCAACAGGTCTGTCAGGTGTGAGGTGTTTGCACAACAGTTTCTTGGACAATAAGGAGAAGATAAAATTTCCCAGATGAGGAGGAAGTGATATGAGTGGAAACCTGCAGAGGTTTAATTCCCATCTCTCCTCTCCTCACCTCGTCCCCACCCCTCTCAGAGTCTGTCAGTACAATGCTATCTGCACACATACTACAAGCTGTACAGGGTCCATAAATCATAGTTGTAAGTGATCCACCATTTAATATTTATTCTACTTAGTGTGTCAGCTGATTTGTCTTTAGCTGAGTGAGAGTAAATAAAGTTGAATTTGAAATGTTAAACTGTCAGGAGTTGAGTGACCTTGATTCCCTTTCCTGGCAAACCTGGGAAAAATTGCCCAATTCATCGATCTCGATGCTCTCCAAATAACTTGTTTAATATCATTACTCATATTTTTCTCAGTGATTTTTCCTGTAAAATGGAATTTTTACTTGTGTGTTTCAATCACTTCTCACCCTCAATCAATTTCCCGACCACCCATGTCAGGGTGACTGTTAAATTTGATTTGTTTCTTGCCATTTTAGTTGTTGCTGGGGAGACACAGCACCTCTCTTCCTAGTTATCATGTTTGGCAGAAGGAGTTTTCTGTTTTAATTCATCATTTCAGTTCAACTCAACAATGGCTTTTGAGCCTTTACTATGTACCCACACTGATTCTGAGGAACTCATGGCTGAAACAAGCAGTCCTTGTCTTCAAGAAGCACACAACTTTGTGTGGGAGTCTCGTGTAAGCTGCTAATTTTAACACATGGCAGCATGACAATTTCATGCTGAAAAGAAATACAGGCAATGTGTTATGGCAGCTCAAAGCAATGACATCTTAGTTGTGTGATCAGAAAACTCTTCAGAGAGGAGGATGCATGTGAGTTGAGCTTTTTTTTTTGCCTAAAATAGTCAACGGATATCTTTTGTTGAGTGCTTACTATGAAGCATTGTGCATTTTCTCCTTTCATACTCACAACAATCCTATGAAGTAGATACTATTATCCCTATGTTACAACTGGGCAAACACAAACGTAGAGTTCAAATAACCAACTGCCAAAGGCAGTTCTTCTTGCTGACTCCAGAACCCCTCACCTCACCACTCTACCACGCACCTGCTTATTTGAGTAAGTTCTCTAATCAGCAGGAGTTGAAAGCATCCCAGGCTACACCTCTATGTCTACTGGATGAGCCGTGGAAATGGAGTCTCGGAGGGCAGGACTGTGCAGCCTAGAAAAGAGGACAGGAATTGTCCTCAACTCCTGAGTGGTTCCTCTGAGCCAGGCACTCCCTGAGCACTTCACAGACACAATTATCATCTCATCCTCATAATACGTTTGCGAACTGGATATTATTATGCCAATTTTTATAATTGAGGAGACTCAGAGAGTTATGTTTACTTACTTGAGGCTTCAAGGAATATTGAAGGGCAGGGATTTGATGTCAAGTCCCGATGATTCCTTTCCAACCTCTCTAATCCATTAGGGGAAGAGTAGGCTCCACAAAACTGATCAAAGACTCCTGGGCTTTTGACCATAAGTATACCTTCACCTTCCTTTCTCCAACCCAGGACTAGAAAGCAAATGAAAAAAAAAAAAAATAGCCTAGATTCCTTTCATCAAATTGCCTTCCTGTTGTGAGCTGGATTATAAATTGGCAATTAGGAAGAAAAGGGAGTAGATTAATTCTCACCGTAATCTCCCAAGATGAATACTGATTACCTTATTTTACAATGAAAGAATTTGTACTCAGAGAGTGAAGAAACTTTGTCATGTCGACGAAAATTCAATTAGCTATCAAGAAGAAAAAGAAAGAATTTTATTCCAGCCAAACTGAGGATTATAACCGGGAAGGCAACTTCTCAGAAAGCTCTGAGAACTGTTCCGCTTGTTAGAAGTCAAAGGCATAGTCATGTACATTTTCGAGACAAAAGATCATACATCAAAATGACATACTGATATTTTACATAAAGTTTACCCAGGATATATAGTCCAGGTAAGTGCTTACAAAGCAAGCAGCAAGTCACCATGACCCCCTACAGAGCTGGGAAAGAACACTATTCTTTTGAGAAGTTACATTGCTAGTGTGAGAAGAAAGAAAAAAAAAATGATCTTTATGGTTGAACAGGCACTCCTATCTTTAAGGAGCTGTGGTTAATGTGTAATGCAGATGTACACTGCACATTAGGGAGGGAGGAGGCCCAAATAAACACACAGAGAGAATTTTATGTTTAATTTTTTCTTGTCCTGCCTTAAAATGGAAACTTTATTTCATCAGTCAAAATTACATAGCAATTATTAGAAGCAGAAGGGATGGAGGCATCATTGTTTGATGTTTATGGAGATTATCAAGATGTAAAACAATTTGTATTCAGATATTTATCCCTGGCCTTTTCTGGACTATTCTTTTAAAGGACTCAAAGTCAAAATTTGTAGACGGATCTCCTTCCTCAAAGTTTGTATTTGGGGTATTCTAGTCCTTGTGGGGCTTGAGGAGCTTTGCATTGGATTTACCATAAATGTTAACAAATTCTCCTTTGCCTTTCTCTCATGAAGTCTTCTTGGAGCAGACCCCATCTGAGGTCACTTTCACAGATCTGGATTATCTCTCCAAAGGAAGTAAGGGAGAATCCCATGATTCCAGAACCCTAGGGAGACTCTGTGAAATGTACTTCCCATTCCAGAAAAGTGAAAATAGCGTGTTTCTCAGATGGTCCTAGGGTAAGTACCCAAATGCCTTTGGGTAGCCTAACCAAGCTGGTGATTTATGGAGTAGCTCTCCATGACAATGGGCACTTAGAAAAGCTGACTGACAATGACAAATGTGAAAATGTTACTCAGAGGTACTAAATTGTTACTAAACTGTTGAAGATTGTAGATGGCTCAGAGTTTACAATTCTACCATAGCAACAATAAATATTTATCAAGCATCGATTATGGGCCAGAAACTCCATTAGAAATAGGACGTAAGGGTGAATAACATAGAATTTCTATTGTCAGGGATCTTACAATCTAGAGAAAGTTTCTAAAAAATAAATAGGCAAGCACACAAGTTTGGGAGGTGGTATAATAGGGGCACTTAAACAGGAATGCACAGGTGAGCATTATCCAGATGGGAGGGTCAGGGATGGCTTCCCAGGAGAGGTACTGTCTAAGTGGAAGTCTGCACGTGGGTTGAGGTGAGCCCAGTGAAAGGGGACGAGGCCATGGAAAGTGTCCTGCACTGTTGGAAGATCACGCAAAGGCCAGGAAGTAAGAAAATCATGATATTTCTAGACATCTGAAAGTAATATGGCTTTGGTGAAGAAGCAGGGGGTAGACTATGAGAGGACAGCTCCTAAACTTTCTTAATGATAGATTCTTTTCCAGAACCAATAATTTAACAGTGACTTTGAGGTTTCAGAGACAGAAGCTTTGACAACACTAAAAAGAGTATCTTTTTTCAAGAATATATTTTAAATATAGAATTACTAAATGTTAGAGATGGAAAGGGTCCCTCATCTGATGCAATCCCCTTGTTTAACAAATGAGGAAACTGAGGCTCAGAGAGGTTTGATGACTTATCCAAGGTCCCAGCAAGCTTTAATAAATGATTTTGCTTTAATAAATGCACAAGTATATTACATTCCTGGATGGGAAGAAAGTACTGTCAAAGTGAATATTTTTTCCAAATTCAGATATGGCATTCATACAACTCCAATTAAAGTGGCAAAAGGATTATTTACAAACAATCCAACAAAATCATTCTAGAAATTAGTGACACTTAAATGTTCAAGTCTTTCAGGGTAATTATCTATTCCATAGTACAGTCTACACAGAAAGGTAGGATGGAAGAGATAAGAACCCTTTCCTTCTAACACACAAGGTACTTTCATATGTTATATCCCACTTTCAATGAGTCCAAGTACATTTTAAGAACACACTTTCCAGGGGAAACGTTCTTGTCCTTACTACTGTCCTGCAACCCGACAGCTAGCCAGCAAGCTGATGCGCAGGTAAGCCCTGTGATGACGCCTTCAGTGAAAGGAGCAGCAAAGGCATCATCAGTCGTCCCTGACTCAAAGCCTTCCATTCCAGCCCTTAAAAATATTTCCTGTATTAGTTGTTCTTCCTTCCAACTGCAATAAGAATTAATGCTTATATAATGTCTCTCATCCCAGGAGCTCTAAGGGATTGACTAACATAATGGTGCTTAGTACCTTTCTGATTAGCCATGGGAAAATGTCAGTTTTCATTGCTCGGAAAAATTACTGCTCTTCCTCGTACCCACCCCCCACAGCCTAATTCATCATTCTCAAGCCAGGAGAGCAGAGTCCCTGTACTGGAAGAGCAGACTGAGACCGGAACAAGGGCGGGACTTGCGTCAGGGATTGGGAGGCTGTTTCTGAGGGGTGGTGTTTACACAGGGCTCCGACTCCCCAACGTGAGCAGTGCTTTGGGAGTTCTATTGTTTAGGGAGCCTCACTCTCCTCGCTGCTGTCCTTGGCTCACTGCAGTCTGCATCACTACTGTGGTTTAAAACCATGCGCTTCCTGTAAGCCACCTTTTTGTCTCATGGGTTTGTTTCTGATGCCAAAAGCTCTGTGTGTGTGTGTGTGTGTGTGTGTGGTTCCTAATTAACAGGGCATAGGTTGCAGCATATGGACGAACTCCTTTCAGAGCTATGCTATCTCACTTGTAGGGTATCCAAGTACTTTGAAGAAACAGATTACTCCTATGAGGATACTAGTACTTTATACTCTACTCCTTCAGTACTTTTCCATCATTGTAATACACATGTATTATATGTATATGTAACAATCCACATGATCTAGCAGATAGAAAGAAAATAATTCATTCAGAAAGCACTTAAGTGATGTCATTCCAAGTCAAATGTCCTAATTTGAAATCGGCCTTTTAAATGCTTAAAGCTATGTATATAATCCACACGATCTAGCAGGTAGTAGGCACTCAGTAAATATTTAGTCTCTTCCATTGGCAGGGCTATAGCATGAATCAGTTCATCCTTGCATTCATTGGAGGCGGTAAAGCTAGCTTTATTATTTCCACTTTACCAGTTTGGAAATGGAGGCTTTGAGAAGTAATGTCCCAAGTTACAGACGTATTGGGTGACAGGGTCTGGATATCAACCCATGTCTCTCAGTTCCAAACTGAGGATCCTGAAGCACCCCACATTGCTCTGACAGTCAGTCCCAGCACCCCTGCCAGGTCTCTCAGGGGTGTGGAGGACTTGGCATCATGAGACTCGACGAATGTGTCCTGTAGTTCATGCACATTTAACAAGCCCTTCCCTCTGATCATTCTGAAGCAGGCAGGGGCAGGGTGTTAGCAGGGGAAGGAGCCTCCCTGAAGGTGACTGCCTCTCCAGGGAGACAGTATTTCCATTGTCTCTGCCAGTTGCTTCCCCAGCGCTGTCTGTCTGCCGCTTCCTCTGATCTTGCCTGACTACCTTAACTAAGAGTCACTCTCTTGCTCCCATTCCCGCAGGGACGCACTTGTACTTCCTTTGGGGTTGTACACTCACTTAACCTTCTGGCCTTCAGTTGTTTGACTTGGTCACCTAGGAAGCCTATTGTCTCTCCCAACTCTAAAAACACATGACCACTCCAAATCAGCATTTCTCAAAGTGAGGTCCACAGACCACCTGCATCATATTCACGGAAAAATGTGCTAAAGGCAGATTCCTGGGGCCCCATCAACCCTACTAAAGTGCAATCCCTGGGGCCGGGGCCCTGGAATCTGTGTTTTTAATGAGCTCCCCCCCCACTCCCCCCCCCTTGACTTTCATGCATAACAAAGTCTAGAAGCACAGGGTTAGGTGCATATTCATTCCCTGAGAATGAGTCTGATTTCATATTGTTCCCCCAGTGAGTGAGGCAGAACCACGCAAGGCTCCTCTGCCAACTACCCAGCTGCTGGTCCGGGTCCAGGTGTGTCCCTGGCTCCATGGCACGCGGGCTGCGGTGAGGGCTTTGCACTATAATCCTGTTTTCACGGAGCCCACCCTGGCCTCCTGCTCACACACCGCCCATGCAGACAGTGACAGAGAAGAACTGAGAACTACAGAAAAGGCTGCAGCCCAGCCTTCCTCCCCTCCCTGTCAACAGCCTGGAGCCAAGCACGCTGGACACTAATGACTGCTATTTTCTAACCCAGCTTTTTAAAATGCTGCAATATTAACGTCTACCAGAATAATTCAACCCTCTTGGACAGTGGGGTTGCTTCACCTAAGCAGAAGCACTGATTGAGTTGCCAAAGCCATGCAGGGTGTGTGTGTGTGTGTGTGTGTGTCTGTGTGTGTGTGTGTGTGTATCTGTGTGCATGCACGGGTGTGCCCACATTCATGCACTCATACATATATGCACATGCTTTACTTTTAATCTACACAAAATTAAATAAGACAGTATGTAGAAAGCGCTTGAAGAGAGGCTGGTATTAAAAAAAAAAAATGAGTTATGGTTTTGCAAGGTGACGTGATGGATATTCTCCATTTCACTTTCCGGATTACTTCTCTTTCCTGCCCTGGGCCCTGAGAAGTGTAATGCACTGCGTGAAAGTGCCCTCCGGCCCTCAGGTCCTCATTAGGCTTGGCCAGTGGGAGGCACCAGGGGAATATTAAAGGATGAGAAGAAAGGGGCAAAATAGTAATTTCCCTGCCAAGCCCTGGTAGGCAGTGACGGGGTTTCTCTCCATGAAGCCTCAGCTTCTGTTGGCTGTCCCCTCTTCTAAGACTAGGTTCCAGTAACATCACCCTTTCCCTGCCCCTTCAGTCCTGGGGGGCAGTATTTCAGCTCTTTCTAGTGTAGCTGACCTGGGGGTTCACCTTTAATCCTGCTCACACCTTTGCACATGGTTCTTTCATTTATTCTCTCCAGTCATCCCTCTTGAATATGTACCTGTTTCTTGCCGGGACCTGGCTGATATAAATGATAAGTGCCTGGATTCAACACAAGGACAATTCTGAAGCATGGTGACTGTCCTCAGCACTGGACATCTGTCTCCAGTTGCTTGTGGCCCTTAGCTACCCAGTGGGAGAAAAATGTTCTTTTCAGTTGTGTGATGTTGGGAAGCATCACTGTGGTTCCTTCTTCAATGTGAAGCCAGTCCCACTTCTACCCACCAATCTTCTACCCTCAGGGCTCATACCACTCCATCCAAATGCCCACCTTTGCAACTTGCTCCATTCAGGGAGAGAGCAAAGTTTTGTGTTCCACCAGACTTTAAAACAGATTATCTGCACCAGCTGATAACTTGGACAAGTTTCTTTCTCAGCATCAGTCACCTCCTTTGAAAAACTGGGAAAAGTTGTCCTTCAAAGAATGCAAAGATGACATTCAAACTCATGAGTATAAAAGTGTGTGCCACAGTTAGACATACTGGTGTAAGTGTGCAGGTCTGTGAGATGTCAGTTTTCTTAGTGCCTCCCACTGGCCAAGCCTAATGAGGACCTGAGGGCCGGAGGGCACTTTCACGCAGTGCATTACACTTCTCAGGGCCCAGGGCAGGAAAGAGAAGTAATCCGGAAAGTGAAATGGAGAATATCCATCACGTCACCTTGCAAAACCATAACTCATTTTTTTTTTTTAATACCAGCCTCTCTTCAAGCGCTTTCTACATACTGTCTTATTTAATTTTGTGTAGATTAAAAGTAAAGTATGTGCATATATGTATGAGTGCATGAATGTGGGCACACCCGTGCATGCACACAGATACACACACACACACACACAGACACACACACACACACACACACCCTGCATGGCTTTGGCAACTCAATCAGTGCTTCTGCTTAGGTGAAGCAACCCCACTGTCCAAGAGGGTTGAATTATTCTGGTAGACGTTAATATTGCAGCATTTTAAAAAGCTGGGTTAGAAAATAGCAGTCATTAGTGTCCAGCGTGCTTGGCTCCAGGCTGTTGACAGGGAGGGGAGGAAGGCTGGGCTGCAGCCTTTTCTGTAGTTCTCAGTTCTTCTCTGTCACTGTCTGCATGGGCGGTGTGTGAGCAGGAGGCCAGGGTGGGCTCCGTGAAAACAGGATTATAGTGCAAAGCCCTCACCGCAGCCCGCGTGCCATGGAGCCAGGGACACACCTGGACCCGGACCAGCAGCTGGGTAGTTGGCAGAGGAGCCTTGCGTGGTTCTGCCTCACTCACTGGGGGAACAATATGAAATCAGACTCATTCTCAGGGAATGAATATGCACCTAACCCTGTGCTTCTAGACTTTGTTATGCATGAAAGTCAAGGGGGGGGGAGTGGGGGGGGAGCTCATTAAAAACACAGATTCCAGGGCCCCGGCCCCAGGGATTGCACTTTAGTAGGGTTGATGGGGCCCCAGGAATCTGCCTTTAGCACATTTTTCCGTGAATATGATGCAGGTGGTCTGTGGACCTCACTTTGAGAAATGCTGATTTGGAGTGGTCATGTGTTTTTAGAGTTGGGAGAGACAATAGGCTTCCTAGGTGACCAAGTCAAACAACTGAAGGCCAGAAGGTTAAGTGAGTGTACAACCCCAAAGGAAGTACAAGTGCGTCCCTGCGGGAATGGGAGCAAGAGAGTGACTCTTAGTTAAGGTAGTCAGGCAAGATCAGAGGAAGCGGCAGACAGACAGCGCTGGGGAAGCAACTGGCAGAGACAATGGAAATACTGTCTCCCTGGAGAGGCAGTCACCTTCAGGGAGGCTCCTTCCCCTGCTAACACCCTGCCCCTGCCTGCTTCAGAATGGTCAGAGGGAAGGGCTTGTTAAATGTGCATGAACTACAGGACACATTCGTCGAGTCTCACGATGCCAAGCCCTCCACACCCCTGAGAGACCTGGCAGGGGTGCTGGGACTGACTGTCAGAGCAATGTGGGGTGCTTCAGGATCCTCAATCTGGAACTGAGAGACATGGGTTGATATCCACACCCTGTCACCCAATATGTCTGTAACTTGGGACATTACTTCTCAAAGCCTCCATTTCCAAACTGGTAAAGTGGAAACAATAAAGCCAGCCTTACCGCCTCCAATCAATGCAAGGATGAACTGATTCATGCTATAGCCCTGCCAATGGAAGAGACTAAATATTTACTGAGTGCCTACTACCTGCTAGATCGTGTGGATTATATACGTAGCTTTAAGCATTTAAAAGGCCGATTTCAAATTAGGACATTTGACTTGGAATGACATCACTTAAGTGCTTTCTGAATGAATTATTTTCTTTTTTTCCTCCTCTGTATCCATATCTTCCCAACGGGACATTCCTTTCAGCAGTGTTCTCTAGCAGATCATAAGCTCTTGATTACATGTATTCTGATTTCAACATGTTGTTTCACTTACAAGCACATAATATATTTCCTAAAGTGATATTTCCAGCAGCCTCCATGTCTCTGGGCTTCATTCATCCTCACAGATCCCCAAATACTAATTCGGCACTTAGACCTAGCAGCTTCCTTCCATGAGCGTCTCAGAACCAACCTGGCTTGGCTCTCCCTTCACAATCTTGGTTCCCGTGCACGTGAAGGCCTCCTTCTCCACCATGAAGGCTCCTCCTTCTGCCTGCTGCTTCCGAACCTCCTAAATTCTCCTCCCTCGCTCTCTGCCTTCATTGCTCAGCCCAGCAACTCACTCTCAGTGACCTCTGCCATCCACACTCATCACATGGACTAATGGAGCCCCTGACGGTGGTGAAACAACACCCTCGCAGTCTTGCTCATTCCCAGACTAATTCCGCCAGTCACATATCTGCACAAGGATACTCAGCTGCCTGCAGAGCCCTGGGCTGCTCAGTCACACCGATTTGCATAACGATCCCCTCCGCTCCAGTGTCTAGTGTTTTTCTGAGGTGATAATGACGACCTACGTTTGTGTCAAGCATTACAATTTACAAAGGCTTTGCCAGACCACAATTTGATATGATTCTCACAATAATCTCATGGTGGTTATTACCTCTCATTTTACAGATAATAAAACAGATTTGTCTAACCCAGTGGTTCTCAACCAGAGATGACTTTATTCCCCAGGGAATGTGTGGCAATGTCTGGAGGTATTTTTGGTTATCACATTTTGGAGAGGGGAGACCTACTGGCATCTAGTGGATAGAGGCCAGGGATGCTGCTCAACATCCTATAATGTAGAGGACAGTCTCCACAACAAGGAATTATCTGGCTCAAAGTATCAACAGTGCCAAGCAAGATGTTCTGGTCTAATGTCGTTTCATTTACTTGTTGAACCAGGATTCTAACCCAGATATTTGGCGTCCAGGAGCCCCTGCTCTTTTTAGCATCGTGTGCCACTGCTTTCAGGTCCTGCCACTACCTTGGTTAATATCATCTCCTCATTAAGAGAAAAAGATTGATGAATTCAATGAAGTTCCCTTGGTGCTTTGTGCTAGCTATGAAAATTAGGGTCAGTTATTAATTCTCTCTGAACCTGATTTCCCTCAACCATAAAATGGTTATCCTAGAACTATTGGAAGATTAACTGGTTTGTCACATGTGAAGCACATGGTTGAGTATCCAGCACACAGTAGGTGCACTTTATTCTACCCCTCCCAATCTTCTCTCCTCTCCCTTCTTAACTTCAGCTCTTCCTGAACTTCCTTAACTTTCTCTGCTGCTTGCAGTATGAGTATTTTAAACATTTTAGCTCTCAAGGCTAGCTTCAAATGGCAAAAATGTGGGTTCCATCATAGGAAAGCAAAGGATCACACAAAGAGAGGCAAGCTTGAGGAAGAGGAGGACAGCCTGGGTATACCAGGGCTATTCAAGACCTTCCTCAGCTAAACTGTGAAGCTGGCAAATATTCTTGTTTGGAGGAAAATATGAATGGTTCAGCAGACACTTGCCATCTTTCCTGAGAGTACATATATAAAGACCCTGTATTTTGACCACATAGCGCTGCAGCCAAATCCTAATTATACACAGAAGTTAAAAGGGAAAAAAGAAAGTGCCCCAAAATGGAATCCTCCAATAATTTCCAGTCAATATTTTAGGTTAAGTATCTGTTCATCTGGGGCTACCACCTTCTCCCAGGCACTAGGATGAGCCATGCCTTCTGCCTTTCCAATAGCTTGTCCATGGAGCCAACAGGTCTTATCCAGATTGCTCTAGTAGATGTAGATCTGCTCTGGAGTGACATCGTGAGTATATACTGTTTTAACTAGCAATGTACAACAGGATCTGCCCCAATCCTAAAAGTAACTCACTCAGAGGGATGTGTTGATTCAAAGGCCTTTGTGGAGGCTCCCCGTTGAGATCAGGCCAAACAGCATATTCAGAATTTCTCAAGAAGGGATTATATACCTGAGGAGGCTTCCAGGTAGGAGTGGATCCAGGCTCTAAAAAGTCTCACCAGAGCAGCTGTGGCTTTCCATAGCTTTCCGAAGAACTTAGGCCTAATAACAAGTATGGGTGAGGATGTAGAGAAATTGAAACACTCATACCCAGCTGGTAGGAATGTAAAATGGTGCAGCTGCTTTGGAAAGCAGCCTGAGAGTTCCTCAAAAAGTTAAAAACAGAGTTACCATATAGCTCCAAAACTCCACTCTTAGGTACACAGCCAAGGGAAATGAAAACATACAGCCACACAAAAACTTGCATGTAAATGTTCATAGCAACATTTTTCATAGCCAAAAGGTGGAAACAACCCAAATGTCCATCAATTTATGATGGATAAATATCATGCAGTATGTCCATACAGTGGAATATTGTTTGGCAATAAAAATAAATGAAGTACTGACACATGCTATAACATGGAAGAACCTTGAAAAAATTCTAACGAAAAAAACAATCACAAAAGACCACATATTGAATGATTCCTTTTATATGAAATATCCAGATTAGACAAATCCATAGAGACAGAAAGTAATTTTGTGGTTACCTAGGGCTAAAGGGTTGAGGAAAAATGGAGAGTGATTGCTAATGGGTACAGAATTTCTTGTTGGATGATAAAAATGTTCTAAAATTGATTGTGGTGATGGTGTTGGAACTCTGTGGATATACCAAAAGTCATTGAATTATATACCTTAAATGGTGAATTGTATGGTGTGTGAAGTATATCTCAATAAAGCTATTAGAAGAAGGAGGAGAAGGAGAAGAAAAAAAAGGAGACAAAAAGGAAAAGGAAGAAGAATCATCCAGGCATTGGAATGCTCATTGGCAGAGTCTCTCCAAAACATCTCAAGTTCATTACTACTAGGAAATGAGACAGTCCAGTGATTACACTGTGGGCTCTGGAATAAATATGATTGATCTGGGGTCAGATAGGCGTTAGCATGACTGTATTACTCCTTACCAAGTGACTCCTGAAATTTAGGTAGAGTTTTCTGAGATAACTTGTGTGTAGTGGTTCTACAGCATGTATCAGATCACCGGAGGGCTTGTAAAAATGAATATTGCTGGGCCCCACCCCAGAATGCCTGATTCAGTAGGTCTGGAGTCGGGCCAGAGAATTTGAGTTTCTAACAAGTTCTCAGGTGATGCTGATGTGGCGGGTCCTAGAACCACACTTTGAAAACTACTGATCTAATACTGAGTTCTTGAAGTTCCCCAGGGCCTACTGAGCATACTTTGCAAACAACAGCAGAAATTCATAGTGCAAATTAGTACGTGTGATTTAATATTAACAACCTTATAAATATTTTATTTGGCAATTACTTCTAAATGTTGATATATAATTAGTGGACTGCAGTTTTGATGAAATGATGAAAGGAATCACAGTCTAGGAATCAGAAGACCTGGGGTTCATGCCCTTCCAGCCCTAGGAATTTGAACCAAAAAAGTTCCTGACCACAGTTTCCTCATCTGTGGAAAACAAATCCCAATAATGCCTCACTAATATATACAAGGCTGTGAGAAAGATGATATGATAACCTAGTTGAAAATGCATGGTAAATTACATATGTGTTAAACTTACATTCTTAATGTCTGCTCAGGACAACCAGTCTCTGTGAAACCTCCAGCAATGGGCTGCAAGTCCTCAGTTTCTAGAATCCCCTGAGACACTGCATGAGTTAGGATGCTATCAATTCTAAGTAACAAGAATCTATACCCAAACTAGCCTAAACTCTAAAGATGTTTACTTGTGCACGTTGCAGGGAGTCTAGCCATGGAAGCTGTAAACTGTAAGATAAAAGAGGTCTGCAGACAATGGGGAACAGGCAGGGCCTGGAAATTGTTGGGAAATGAATGTATGATAAAGATGAGTGCTTGCAATGATTTGCATTGTCTCTTGGAGCTCTTTAAGTCTTAAGATTACTCATAAGTCGTATCCAGAATGCAGGATATAACTCATGAGCATCAGGATGGTCCGTTTTAAAACCTCTACAGTAGTGGTTCTCAACCTTGGCTGTACATGCAAATCATACAGGAAGGTTTTAAAGGATACTCTTGTCTGGACCTGGTTCAAAAGCTTCTGATCTGACAGATCTGGGGTGAGGCTCAGACACTGGTGTCTTTCAAAAGTTCCCCAGGTAATTCTTAAGTGCTGACAGGGTCGAGAATAATTGCTCCAGCATATCATAAACCAAAGTGGTTGCCCTAAGCTTGGAGGACTCCAGTTGCCAGCACTGGGGAGTTACTTAGGGATAGGAGTGATAGGACAGTGGTCCCTAATCTTTCTGGCACCAGGGACCGGTTTCAAGGAAGACAGTTTTTCCACGGACCGGCGGGGGAGGGGGGCAGGGGAGTGGGGGAGCTGGGAATGGTTTCGGGATGATTCAAGTGCTTTACATTTATTGTGCACTTTATTTCTATTATTATTACATTGTAATATAAAATGAAATAATTATACAACTCACCATAATGCTGACAGGAGGTGGAGCTCAGGTGGTTATGAGAGCAATGAGAAGCAGCTGTAAACACAGATGAATCTTCGCTCACTCACCCGCCATTCACCTCCTGCTGTGTGGCCAGGTTCCTAACAGGCTGCAGACCAGTACCGTCCGCAGCCCAGGGGTTGGGGACCCCTGTTATTGGAGAAGGTGGTACTAAAACAAAACTGGGACTCATGCTTATTCAGCCCAGAGCCTCTTCCCCTCCCTTTGATAACTACATCATCAGAGCAAATTACATGCTCAACACACACACACAAATATACACAAGTTTGCTTTCCTCCCATGTGTGACTTTCTCCTTCAAGGTTACCTTAATCTAGCCTGAATGCCATCTGGTAAATGTGCTATAAGTTGACAAGGGGTGGAATTCATAGTGTGATTTTTTTCCCCTGGGTCCACATTCCTTTAGGAAAGTGGTTCTTAAACTTTGGTGTGAATAAGAATCACGTGGAAGAATTTTTTAATGTAGATACCTGGGCATCACCTGTGAGGTTATAATTTACTAGGTCTGGAGTGGAGCCCAGGAATCTGCATTTTAACAATCTTCACAGGAGCTTGAGAAATCATTGGTCTACAACCACAATTTTAAGAAACTTCCTTAGGGACAGCCCTGATGAAAAATAGGAAGTACTACCCACTTAGGAGATGCCCAAAGGGCTCAAGAAATTTGAACAGCTAAATCACCAAAGAAAACAGACAGATGACCAATACACACATGAAAAGATGCTCAAAATCATTAGTCATTATGGAAATGCAAATCAAAACCTCACTGAAATACCACTGGAAACCTACTAACTTGTTAAAATGGTTAAAATAAAAGAAACTGCAATTTTTCTGGGAGGGATGCACTATAGTTCAGCGCTTTAGAAATCAGGTAGTTTCTTACAAAGTTAAATATACACTTAATCCAGTACTCTCACTCCTAGGTATTTGCCCAAATGAAATAAAAATTTCTTCACACAAAAACCTGTTCATGGATGTTTATAGTAGTTTTATTCATAATTACTAAAAACTGGGAAAAAAACCAAATATCTTTCAATTGGTAAATATATAAGCAGTCTGTAGTATAGCCATACCATAGAATACCACTCAACAGTGTAAAGGGACAAACTATTGACACTAACACACAACAATATGGATGGATCCAGAAAGCATTTTTCCTAGTGAAAGGAGTCCGACAAAAGACAACATATTGTATGATTCCATCTATTTGACATCCTGGAAAAGGCAAAACTACAGTGACAGAAAGTAGATCAGTGGTTACCAGGGGCTGGGTATTGGGAAGGATTTGACTACCAAGGAGCATAAGGGGTCTAGAGGGTTGAGGGAACTGTTTTGTGTCTTGATTATGGTACTGGTTGAATGACTGTATGCCGAACATTAGAAGAGATGAATTTTATTACACGTAAATTATACCTCATTAAAAAGAAAACTCAACACAGAGGGGAAAACCACCAAAGGATAAAAAGTGGCTTTATTTAAATTAAACTCATGACGTATTTGACAGCTGAGCACGGTTTCTAGGTGTAGATGGGTCCAATTTCAGCAGCTCAGAAGGATGCTTAAATGTAGCGATAATGCCCAACTTATCTCTCCAGGGGCCCATAGTATTTCCATATGTGACTTAAAAATTCTCAGAGTAGCCTGCAAACTGGCATTCCATGCTTATACTCAGGGTTAAAAGATGTTGGGCTGAGAACTTAAAGCAGGCATCTAGCCTTGCAGAAATCTAAATAACTCTGAGCCTTCAACCTATTATTTTGGTGTTTTGAAATCACTTTCTGCATATTTGTGTGGTCCTGAAAGGCTGGTTTGGAGAACAAATACAGGGGTTTGCTAGTGGTGGGTGCGGTAGGGAAGAGAGAAGTGAAGTGCTAAGAGATGAGGGACAAATTTGCTTCTTTTTTCAAGTGAATGTTTCTGAGGAGTGTGAAGCCATTTGCTTCTATAATCTATCTGCTAAGTTGTTCCTTCTCTAGGGAGTTTCTTCCATTTGCATGTTCCTTACGTTTTCTTAGAATTCCACCTTAAAACAAACTGAATGTACTTACGGCCAATATCTCCGCGCTGAAAAGTTTTGCTTAAACGATGACACACTGCAGTTGGAGCCTGCTCACCCACATCTGGAAGCCACATGTCAGCAGCAGCTATATAAAACCAGCAGCCCAGCAGACATAGGGTGACATTTTTTGCCAGAAACCCAGACAGCATGGACCTTGCTCTTCTGTGGGTGCTTCTGCCACTGGTCACCGTGGCCTGGGGACAGTATGACGACTACGGGTACCCATATCAGCAGTACCATGACTATAGCGATGATGGGTGGGTGAATCTGAACCGGCAGGGCTTCAGCTACCAGTGTCCCCATGGGCAGGTGGTGGTGGCCGTGAAGAGCATCTTCAGCAAGAAGGAAGGTTCTGACAGACAGTGGAACTACGCCTGCATGCCCACGCCTCAGAGCCTCGGGGAGCCTACAGAATGCTGGTGGGAGGAGATCAACAGGGCTGGAATGGAATGGTAAGAGCCAGCAGGCTGCACACGGCCGGTATTATCGCAGCATATCCCTCTCACTGGGGGATGCTTGACGCTCAGAGAACAGCACTTACTAGAGACTGGGCAAGTTCTACCAGGAACCTTTCCATTGCATGCTCTGGGTGGGGCAGGGCCACTGCTGAGCAGACAGCATTACAGGACAAAAACCCAGAATGGGGGGTGTCCATGGCAGATGGACTCCTCTGTGGTTCTGTTCCTTCCAGAAGCAGCCCTACTCTCAGTTCGGTCCAGGACTAGTATGGGTCTGTGAAACGTTTACCAGTTCGCTGAAAGTACAGTACAGAAATTGAAAGTATTTACGGATCTTTATAGCAATTTAACATTGCTGTGACATCCAAGTGACATTTTAGTTTGGTAGTAATTTATTTTGACTGTTTTACAAAAGTATTGGTACCCAATAGTTTGGAGAAAATACACAATAGGACGTTCACCACAGACAGTTTGAGAAATATTGATTTAGAGCAAACGAATGGGGAGAGGGGTCAAAGAAGCTTAGACAAAGAGAAGTGAAATTAAATAGCTCTCTCCTGCCCCAATTAAATGTGCTCTCTCAGTTTTGAGTACCAAGGTCCTTCTCTCTGTCTGAATTTAAAATGGGTTTCATTGCTGGGAAATAGTTTACTAAAGTCTTTTGGGGAGAAGGACTGTTCTCTTCTGACTGGGCTCTGCCGTGGTTAATGACATGGAAATGGTCTGAGCCTGTGTCTTCACTGTGGCGTGCGACTGTCTCACCCTAGTACTTGGTCAGAGCCCATCCTAGGAGCTATGGTCTGTGAGGTCAGTTAATCACAGCAGCCAGGATGAAAGCAGGACCACTGGGTGGGTCGGGGGAATGGGTGGAAACAGACCCTGTGGAAGGTCAGCCTGGGGAAGAGGAAACCCAACTGGCAGCCTGCTGTTATGGTAACTGTAGAGAGAAGATTCTATGAGGACTCCCAGCATGCATGTGGTATAATGGGGGTTAGGGGTGGTCAAGCACAAAACTCTGAGGGTCACTCCAGCAGCACACAGAACAATGATGGGAGATCAAGAGGAAAAGACTGATGGGTGGAGGGGACCCCTCAGTAATAAAAACAGCGGCCATTGATTGAGTGCTTACCCTGAGCAAGCACCACGCTGGGTGATTTATACGGATTATCTCATTTAATGCTCGAAACAAATCTCTAAGTCATTTTATAGGTAGACAGAACGCAGTCTAGAGATCAGGGGTTTCCTCAGCTGGGAAGTGGTAGGGCAAGGATTTGGATCCAGTGAGTCTCAGCTCCAAAGTGTATGTACTTAGCCATGGTGGTGGGTGAGACAGACTTGAGAGTCTTCTCTCTCTGCCCAGTGCGGGCTCAGTCAGCACAGCCAGGGCCACAGGACTGGACTCAGGGCAGTTCTTCATCCTGGGGAGGGAGGGCTCTGCAAATCACAACAGAAGCCAGCCCTGGAGGGATTGGACCAGCTTGATTACTACCATGACTGAGGAGGGGCTCAGCCAGCCTGTGGAAGGGATGGGGAGAGGGTCACACAGGCAGCTTCAGGTCGGGGGTCCCATTATTGGGCCTTTCTCATCCCCCCCACTGCCTCTAGTGAGCAGATTTAATTATCCAAAACCCCTTCTGACAGATGGCTGGCTCAGAATCCAGCCCCACCTCAATGACTGACAGTCTCCAGTGGTTCCCTGTAGCCAGGCCAGTTGCCTGGCACAGAGCATGGGGATGACCAAATTACAACTGTCTGTCTAATCCTCCAACTTAGGGGGCTATTATATGGGTGGGGCCCCTTTCTAATGTTCCCCTTGTAGAGCCACAGCAAAACACACTCAGATGATTTCTTAAATCCCAAAGGAAGAGCCCTGGGCTCTGAATCAGGAGGCCTGGATTTAGATTCTGGTTCTAAAGACAACTTGCCGGGTGACCTTGAACCACGGGTTCATTTCTCTAGGCTCCCACCGCATTTGGAAAGTGAGCGGTCAGACTGCATGATCTCGCAAGGCTCCATGGCTCCAATTCTCTTTCCTCTGCTTGGCTCTGAAAAGACAGTTGGATTTTTCTTTCATTCTGTTGATTCTTGTGTTTACCCCTGCTAGGGAGAGAAGGCAAGTTATGTTTAGTTTCAAACTTGCCAGCGTGTGACTGGTTTGTCATTAACTCCCAAACTATTTGAAGAAAAGCATGAGAGGGAGTAGAAATTATATGATTTTGTTTGACCAATGCGAGTCGAATGAGAAGCTGACCAGCACAATCTCTCTTCCACCTTCTCTTCTTCCACATTTTTGAGTATGCAGAGTCAAATGATATTTGTTTTCTTTCTCCCTTTCCACCCTCTGTTTTCTCATCTCCTCCTCCATTAATCACAGAGTAAAAAATGTACAAACATGAAAAACAGTAGGACTCAGCTGCCCCAGAACTGATCCTAATTATCCCAGAGGCATTTTTGTTGGATGATTATTGCTTTGAGTTTAGACTCCAGTCTCTGAAAAATCTGGAAGGAAAGAAATTGCTCATAAACAGGGGAGCAGTTATATCTTCCCGTTGGCTGCAGGGTCTTAATCTGTTCCGGAGGAAGAGTTGACAGTTTTGTGCAATTTGGCTGCCTTGTATAACTACACTAGCTTGCAGGCTTATTTTAAAAGGGGATGAGGAATCTTGAACACAGATGTGACAACAGTACATAGGGTCTGCTAAAGACACTTGCTAATTGGAGCACAGTCTTTAAAAAGTGCTTCCGTCATGGCTGAGTGACTTGTAACACTGCTGTTTTGTTAGGTTTTCTCTGTTGAAAATCACTTCTTCAGTTGGCAGATTCTGAAGTGTGCACGCTGGTCCCTCACTAACAACTGCTTGGAGGCTTTACCTGGGTTCCATGAGTGGCATTTTGCCATCTCAGAGCATGCCTCAGTTGTTCTTGGGGAGTCTTCTCAAACCTGGGTTGACCCAGGCTGTAGAACA
This sequence comes from Eubalaena glacialis, assembly GCF_028564815.1. Classification (NCBI taxonomy): domain Eukaryota; kingdom Metazoa; phylum Chordata; class Mammalia; order Artiodactyla; family Balaenidae; genus Eubalaena; species Eubalaena glacialis. The sequence continues at coordinate 64,397,677 of NC_083718.1, forward strand.
TGTGGGTCCTGTGTGGAACAAGATGAAACTGGAATTTTTTAGTGAGGCTGAGCTGGAGTGTGATGGAAGTGGCTCTGGTCTTAGAATCAGGAAACTTTGATTTGCAGCTCCTGTTTCTATCATCTCTGAGCTCTGTGGTCTTGGGCATTCAGTTTCTCATTCTGGAAAAAAAGAAAAGAGTGTGACACCCACCTCACAAGCTGTTAGAGGGTGTTACCGTGATGCTTACAGGAGAAAGTGTAGGAGAACTCTAGAAAAAATCTAAATCTAAAACAAATTCCTGGCACATCATGGACAGTCAATAAAGATTTTGTGAATCTGAAATTTGATGAGGCTAATTTGAGGCAAACCAGCTTTACATGGATTCTGAATTCAGAAGAAGAGCATTCAGTATATTGGCATCTGCTTTTTCCCCAGGGCTTCAAAGAATTCCCAAGAAGATATTTCAAAATGGCAGCTTGTTTTAGAGCTAATTATTTGAATTTATGAGTTTACCAAAGATAAGTCACATGATAGAGAAGAGGAAACCATGTTGCTTCCACAACATTCCAAAATCATGAGCTACTCCAAATTTTGGCAGTTTTATCCTTGGCTAAGGTACAAGCCCACATAAGAGCATATAATTCAGCCTGTTAGGCTGAAGTAGCCATAGATAAAGGTACTGCCTCAACAATATCAAAAGAAGTTGCAATAGCATACTCAGCACAATATTTGCCATTGTCACCTTTTAAATAAGAACTACTAGTGAACCATGAATAGTCAACATTACCCAAAGAATTTCCCACAGATCATTTACAAGGAGTCAGTAGGTGATCCATCAGTGTTAAGCAGTCAAGAGGAACTTCATCAGTGACAGAGAGGAGAAGAGTAGAAGAATTAAGATTATTACAACATAAAAGAGTGATGTGAGGAACAGCTAACAAAAGGACTTCTTATGAAGTGAGGCAGCTGAGAAATGTTGAGTGTGATAAGAATTTTCAGGAGAGCTTCTACTGAAATGGTTAAATGGTCCTGGACAAACCTCCACTCTCAGTCCTTAGGTTTTCTCAAAAGTAAAATAAGAGCATTACAGGGACTAGTTAAGGGACAGTGAGGCCTTGAGCCTTGTAATCTTCTAATATGGTTTTTATGCCTTGAAGGGCTTCTTTACTTACAGGATGTTGATTAATTCTGGGAAGAGGTTTTAAGAGATCTATTTGAATCCTGATGGGAGGTGGGCTGTGAATTTTGCCAATAAGGAGGGTGGTAGTTGATTCAATAGGGGCAGATGATCAGTGTTTCCAGAATAAACTCTAGTACCATCAAAAACAAAGCAAATAAAAGATGTCAAAGAGTCATTTAATTCACCTGGTTGGCTGCTTTGATAACTACTGTCAATTCTAGAATTGCTTTCTCCTTTTGGGAGAAAGAAAGTTCTATATACTTCTCTAAGAAGTCTTGACCTAATAAATGGATGGGCAGAGAAACTAAGGAGAAAGGGGTATGTGTCTTTCAAAGGGCCTAAACAAAAGGGAATACGTTCAAGGACAGAAACCTCTTGAGGTTTATTAGAGATCCCTACTATTTGAATTGTTTTAGTACTACAGGGCAAGGGGTGATTGATAGTAGAGGGGTTGAGTACCAGGAGTGTGGCTCCAGTGTCAGTGAGGTCTGGAAGAGATTTATCCCCCATCTGGAGAAACGTTCTTCAAGTCAGTTAAGAGGGAGGATTGGGAAGAGCTCCTATAGTTCCCAGGAGCTTAGTCACTGAGAACTGGGAGGATGTTGGAAAGGCTGATTAGAGGGCTGAAGGCACCTAAAGCACTTAAATTTGTAGCAAATTCTTTTCCAATGTCCTGGCTTTTTGCAATAATAGCAGAAGCTCGGGGTGGGGGTGGGGGTCATTTAGGGGCCTTCACTTGCTGGAGTTGAAGATTAAGAATTTTGTCAGAATACCCCAGGTCCCTTTCTCTTCAGGGGGAATAATAAAAAAAAAAAAAGAATTTTGTCAGTCTTCCTTTTAGGTGACTCATTTAAAGTATGAGAGAGCTGGTTTATCAGATTAACTAAATCTGGAGTGGACAAATTTTCCTGTTCCGTCCTGGTCCCTTTTACCAGAAGGGAGATGTTCTGGGTCAGCCTATTACTAAACAAAGAGTTACAAGCTACATGGGTGGAATCAACATCTGCAGAAAGACCAGAATTTGCTTTAAAAATAATATGAAATCGATTGTAATAGTCATAAACAGGTTCATCAGATTTTTATGTGCAAGCCTGAATTTTGTTCCAATCAACAGGCTTTGGAAACGCCCTAGGAATTGCTCAATGAAGTCACTTATTGATTGCCTGAGCCTGATCATATAATAAGTTAGTGGGCTGGTCTCATGGTTGTACTTCTAGAGAACTGTCGGGCTTTCCTCTACTAACAGTTTTCATTCAATGCTGGGCCTGGTCTTCACCTACAAGCATATGAACAAGTGGATGTAAGTCTTAGAAACCAGGTTGATAAATTTGAATGACTATAGTAATTCAGCAAATCCGTGAGGATCTCCAGTTACTTTGGGGGAATCTCTGACCGTGACTCGCAGTTCAGCGTTAGTCCAGGAAATATAAGAAATTAAGAGTTTAGCCTCTGGATCCCCAAAAGGATTAATTTTAAAGGGATAGGTTCTGATAAGTTCAGAGGAAAAGGGAGTGGGGAGAGTTTCAGAGAAAAGGGGAAGTCTGGCAAGAGAATTAGTATTGGGGAACTGGGGACGTAAGGGAGGTGTAGGCAGGCAGAAAGAGGGAAGGCGGAAGCTGGCACTGGAGGTGGGGCCTGAGACAGAGAAGCCAAGGAAGAAGAGCCTGAGGCTTCGGGAGCCATGTTATCTTTCTTTAATTGTTTACCTTAGTTCATCTTAAAATCTTATTTTGCAAAGATGCAATTTTAGGCTGCTGATAATGTTTGGAAGCCTAAAAATACCAATCAAAATAGGCATTCCATTTCATTTTGGAAATTTTAGAGCTATGGTTGTCCAATTTGGTTTTAAGAAAAGTACGTTTAGGGATTTCAAAAGTTCCTCATAATGGTCATTGATATTCTAAATTGCTTTTGGTTAGGTCAATCCAGTTTGGTTAGACATGCCCATGAAGAAGGACCTTGGTTTTCAAACATAAAATGGGCCAGGATCCCTGTAGGAAAGAGGCACCCTCAAAATATTCAGATAATTGGGATCCTATTTCTCAGAGCTTTTTCTCTAGAGTAAAATAATTCTTTTCAAACAACTTAAGCAGCTCAAATAGCTCAAACAGCCTTCAGGCCTAATACCAGCCAGTTCTAAGGGAACAGTCTAGTCCTGGAAGAGCCAGGCAGGAAGCTGCCCAGCACAGTTCCAATAGAACAGCCCCTATTCCTGAATGAATGGGCTGATGGCTAGCCAGTTCAAGCTGGATCAGTCTGATTTCAAACATCAGGCCGAAGTGCCAAATGAGTAGTCGCATACAGAAAAAGGTCTTAACCAAAAAAGATGAAACCTTAAAACAGATCCCAAATAAAACCTGGAGAGCTTCAAAACGCAAAGAGGGTGAAGCTCCGATCCAGGAGAAAGACTTGCCCTCAAACCCCAGGGTCAGTTAGAAAAGCAGTGAGCAACAATGAGCTCAGTGTGGTACCAAACCTGTTTGCTTACAAGCCTCAGAGTAATCGGGGGTCTTCACTGGACCCCCATATGGAACAACAAAATGTTGACCTAAAACAAATAGACAGCCAGTTATAACTCCAGAAAAAAATGGGTGTATTTGGAGGAGCAAAGAATTGCAATTTGGGGTCTACAACTATAGTGAGGCATGCACAAGTCCCCCGCAAAATGGAGAGGAGAAAACTCTTTTATAGAGGGGAAAAGGAAGTTGGGGGGGCCTATAGTAAACAAAGTTCATGGCTTTTCATTGGTCACGTTATGACAATCTCTCATTGGCTGAGCTCTTGCCAGGCAAGAAGAGGAAATCTTTCTTCTTCTCTTGGGCTCTGCTATCTTTGAAGGGTATGAGAGCACCCCTTTCTGGTCTCCTGACTCTAATTAAGGTTTCTGTTTATTAATTTTTTACAGTAGGAACTCAGTTTTCCATAATCTGATTCTAACTGAGACCGAGGTTCTGTCTAGTATGGAGCAATCCGTCCTGATTCATTATTCTGATCATTCAGTACACACAGTGCTCACCTCTTCAGAGAAGTTTTCCCAGACCGCCTCCTCTAAACCAACGTCTCTCACACTCTACTCCCCAAACTGCGTTATGTTTCCTGCAGTGCTCTTGTCATTACATGATTTGTATTTATAGTTTGTCCCCTTCAGATTATAAGCTTCATGAATGTAGGGACTTTGTCTCATTCACCACTGTATAGAATATTGCCCAGCACTAGAATAATGCTGGCGCATAGTGGGCCCCACTAAATATGTAGCAAAAGACCAAATAAGACTAGTTAGTGCATTGAGCAGCCCACAGTGCCCTCACCAAAGAAGCCTGAGACCTTCCTGCAAGGGAAACCATTTTGCTTACATTTTTTAATTTAATTTTTTATTTTATATTGGAGTATAGTTGATTTACAATGTTGGGTTAGTCTCAGGTGTACAGCAAAGTGATTCAATTATACATATACATATATCCATTCTTTTTCAAATTCTTTTCCTATATAGGTTATTACAGAATGTTGAGTAGAGTTCCTTGTGCTGTATAGTAGGTCCTTGTTGATTATGTTCTATACAGTAGTGTGTATATGTTAATCCCAAACTCCTAATTTATCCCTCCCCCCCAGTACATATATACAGTGGAATATTACTGAATCATAAAAAAGAATGAAATAATGCCATTTGCAGCAACATGGATGGACCTAGAGATTATCATACTAAGTGAAATAAGTCAGACAGAGAAAGACAAATATCATATGATATCACTGATATGTGGAATCTAAAAAAATGATACAAATGAATTTATTTACAAACAGACAGACTCACAGACTTCAAAAACAAACTTATGCTTACATTTTTGATTCTCAATATTCCAGTGTCTATAATATGGGGCTCAACTTTATTGTACACATCTCATTTTGGCTTCTTGCATTCATCGCTATGCAGGATGGTCTTTTTTGACTTCCTGAAGTTCTCTAAACCATGTGCAGAGGACGGCGGACACACTTGTTACCTCAGGATAAATTCTTTATTAGGTTTCCATTATCCCCCAAATCTTAATGTCCCAATATGCTTTTAAAAATACAATAGTAAAACTCTTTATTGCAAAAGCCATATGGGCTAAATGCTACATGGTATCCTGGTTTGGATCCTGTAACAGAAAAAGTGCATTAATGGAAAACCTGGTAAAACCTAAATGAAGTCTGGAGTTTAGTGGTGTACAATGTTAATTTCTTAGTGTTCATAAAGGCACCAGAGTGATGAAAGATAACTTTAGGGTAAGCTAGGTGAAGGGCATACATGAATCCTATGTATTATCTTCACAAATCTTCTGTATCTCAAAAATTATTTCAGAATTAAAAGATTAAAAAATAAGGATGCAGGCTGGTAGAGTACATATTGGGAGTTTAAAAGGCAGAGCGTAACAGAATCACAAAATCTCAGCACTGGGAGGGATCTCATGTAAAATCTACAACAACCTCCCTACATCATAGATTAGGAATTAAAGCCAAGAGTGAAGCAATTGAAAAAGCAATGAAACAGGTACATTAAGTATAAGTGCTATTATCTTAATCCTAATTGATATGGTGCTTTATAGTTTATAAAGTATTCTTCATTCATACATTCATTTGCTTATTCATTCACTACCAAATGTTTATTATCACAAACTTTGCCAGACTCCAAGATTATGAAGATAAATAACATACAGTCTATGCCCTTGTGCTACTCATGGTCTAATTTTATTTGATCTTCAGAATAATACTGCAAGGCAGCATTACTATTTTCCCCATTTTATACATGAAGGACCGTAGTTCAGAAGCATTAGGAGACTTGCCTGCTCATAGCTAGTGCAGAGGTGGAACCCAAGCCACGGTGCTGATGCCACAGTGCTGCTGGTGAATATTAAATGTTGGTAGTATTTTTGGTCTTGAATAAAGTTGTAGTGAGTTCTGGGCTAAAGAAGATATCACATCTATGTAAGATTGACTTCTGAGGGAAACGAGGTTGAGTGTGGGAGAATAGAGTTATAGCAGATCTAAGATTCTTGCCAACTTTCCATCTTGGTCACTGTCCTGAGATCTAGGAATCAGTTGTCTGAGGGAACTTGGGCTTTGCAAAATGGCTCTTGGCTGTGCTCAAAAGGATGGTAAACGTTCACTCGTCCCAGTAGGGGATTTGCTTCTGTCTGCATACTTGTCAGATATAATATTGCTAATGAATAAGAGATTTCCACAGAGTTAGGATACCTTTCTCCCTCTCTCTCTCTCTCTCTCTGTGTGTGTGTGTGTGTATGTGTGTGTTTCTTCGAGGTATCTTGAAGTAATGGAAAGAATATGGACTTTGGAGACAAACAGAACAGTTCTCAAAATGCAGCCCCACTACTAACTTTAGGCAAGTCATGTCAACTTTCTAAGCCTCAGCTTTTACTTCTACAAAGACAATGCCCCAGAATTGTTGTGAGAATTAAATGAGATAATATATATGTATTATTGGCTGTGTGTCCTTTGGGGAATTACTTAACCTCTCTAAACCTGAGTTTCCTTATCCATGAAATGGTGGTGGTGGTGGGGAACTGATTATCCAAGCCCATTTCACGGGATTGTTTTGGTGATTAAAATAATTAATGCAGGTATAGTGCTTAACACAATGCCTGGCACATGGTAAGTCCTTTATAAGAGTTATTTATCCTTACTATTATGACTACTCTCTGGAAACTGAAACTCAAAGAGATAAATATCACACAGTTGGTAAATTATAAAGCTGGAGTTGAAATATACAAATTGCTAGATTACAAAGACCACTGATAGGTACCATTTTGTTTTGGGGACATATAATTCAGTATACATATTAAGTGTACAATATGAGTGTCAAATATTTTTTCACATTTCAGATAACACAGTGGTAGTATTAGATCTCTTGGTTAACAAATATTGTAAATAATTGATTTCAGGAGCTCCTGTGGTTAATTAAGCCTGAAATCCCTGCATGACCTGGAATTGTTCTCAGGCCAAAAGTGATCTCAGGACATAAATACATCTCATAATATAACCTGGATCTTCTCAGAGGCCTTTCGGTTAGCCTCTACTGCTTGTATTTTTCTAAAACAGGGTAAGAGTTTGTGTTTTGGGAAGAATTTCTATTTCTCTCTTGTCCTGTCCCATGGCTTTCTAGCCAGAGAAGCTGTTCAGCAGTTCATTTCTGATTCACCATCTTGAAACCTGCTAGATACTAGCAGAATTAAAACCAGACATGGAGAAGATAGCAGAACTCTTACCCAGATGTGGGCAGGAAAAGAGCAGACTGCATATAACCCAGCATTATTTAAAGAGACTGTTCATACCCCCATCATTGTGGCAGGGGGACCAGTAATCAGTGGTACGGTGTTTACCTTCAAAACCCCTGCACTATCCCACCATGAGATGGTTCAGAGATAGTACATGTTAGGTGAAATGTGTGATGGTGACATCAACGTGTCATGAGGAAGAAAAATCAGTAAGAGTTAGAATTGTCAAGAAAGGAAGATTTCTTGGAGCAGGTGAGCTTGAAATTATGTTTTATTATCTACTTTCTAAGGCTAATCTCACTGACCCACTGGAAGAGTTCAACCTTGATAATTCCTAATGTAGGCTCCAACAGAAAGTGTTTTGTGGAGACTAGGATGTAGCTTCTCTTTCCATTTAACTGCAAATATTTATGATAATAGTAATAAGAACAACTACTACCTTTCCTGCCTTCCTGCCTTTCTTTTTTTTAAAAAAAAATCTTTATTGGAGTATAATTGCTTTCCACTGTTGTGTTAGTTTCTGCTGTATAACAAAGTGAATCAGCAATATGTATACATATACCCTATATCCCCTCCCTCTTGTATCTCCCTCCCACCTTTCCTATCCCACCCCTCTAGGTAGTCACAAAGCACCGAGCTGATCTCCCTGTGCTAGGCAGCTGCTTCCCACTAGCTATCTATTTTATATTTGGTAGTGTATATATGTCCATGCCACTCTCTCACTTTGTCCCTGCTTACCATTCCCCCTCCCCGTGTCCTCAAGTCCATTCTCTACATCTGAATCTTTATTCCTGTCCTGCCCCTAGGTTCATCAGAACCAGTTTTTTTAAGATTCCATATATATGTGTGAGCATACAGTATTTCTTTTCTTTTTCTGACTTACTTCATTCTGTATGACAGACTCTAGGTCCATCGACCTCACTACAAATAACTCAATTTCAGTTCTTTTTATGGCTGAGTAATATTCCTTTGTATATATGTGTCACATCATCTTTATCCATTCATCTGTCAATGGACACTAAGGTTGCGTCCATGTCCTGGCTATTGTAAATAGTGCTAAAATGAACATTGTGATACATGACTTTTTGAATTATGGTTTTCTCAGGGTATATGCCCACTAGTGGAATTGCTGGGCCAAAGAGTAGTTCTATTTTTAGTTTTTTAAGGAAACTCCATATTGTTCTCCATAGTGGCTGTACCAATTTACATTCCTACCAACAGTGCAAGAGGGTTGCCTTTTCTCCACACCCTCTCCAGCATTTATTGCTTGTAGGTTTTTTGATCATGGCCATTCTGACCACTGTGAGGTGATACCTCATATTAGTTCTGATTTGCATTTCTCTAATGATTAGTGATGTTGAACACTTTCATGTGTTTGTTTGCTACCTGTATATCTTCTATAGAGAAATGTCTGTTTAGGTCTTCTGCCCATTTTTGGATTGGGTTGTTTGTTTTTTTGATATTTAGCTGCATGAGCTGCTTGTAAATTTTGGAGATAAACCCTTTGTCAGTTGCTTCATTTGCAAATATTTTCTCCCATTCTGAGGGTTGCCTTTTCATCTTCTTTATGGTTTCCTTTGCTGTGCACAAGCTTTTAAGTTTCATTAGGTCCCATTTGTTTATTTTTGTTTTTATTTCCATTTCTCCAGGAGGTGGGTCAAAAAGGATCTTGCTGTGATTTATGTCATAGAGTGTTCTGCCTATGTTTTCCTCTAAGAGTTTGATAGTGTCTGGCCTTATATTTAGGACTTTAATCCATTTTGAGTTTACTTTTGTGTATGGTGTTAGGAAGTGTTCTAATTTCATTCTTTTACATGTAGCTGTCCAGTTTTCCCAGCACCACTTATTGAAGAGACTGTCATTTCTCCATTGTATATTCTTGCCTCCTTTATCAAAGATAAGGTGACCATATGTGCATGGGTTTATCTCTGGGCTTTCTATCCTGTTCCATTGATCTATATTTCTGTTTTTGTGCCAGTACCATACTGTCTTGATTACTGTAGTTTTGTAGTATAGTCTGAAGTCAGGGAACCTGATTCCTCCAGCTGCATTTTTCTTTCTCAAGATTGCTTTGGCTATTCAGGGTCTTTTGTGTCTCCATACAAATTTTAAGATGTTGTTCTAGTTCTGTAAAAAATGCCATTGGTAATTTGATAGGGATTGCATTGAATCTGTAGATTGCTTTGGGTAGTAGAGTCATTTTCACAATGTTGATTCTTCCAATCCAAGAACATGGTATATCACTCCATCTGTTTGTATCATCTTTAATTTCTTTCATCAGTGTCTTATAGTTTTCTGCATACAGGTCTTTTGTCTCCTTAGGTAGGTTTATTCCTAGGTATTTTATTCTTTTTGTTGCAATGGTAAATGGGACTGTTTCCTTAATTTCTCTTTCACATTTTTCATCATTAGTGTATAGGAATGCAAGGGATTTCTGTGCATTAATTTTGTATCCTGCTACTTTACCAAATTCATTGATTAGCTCTAGTAGTTTTCTGGTAGCATCTTTAGGATTATCTATGTCTAGTATCATATCATCTGCAAACAGTGACAGCTTTACTTCTTCTTTTCTTTTTTTTTTTATAATTTTTTTTTAAATTAATTAATTTATTTATGGCTGTGTTGGGTCTTCGTTTCTGTGCGAGGGCTTTCTCTAGTTGTGGCAAGCGGGGGCCACTCTTCATCACAGTGCGTGGGCCTCTCACTATCGCGGCCTCTCTTGTTTCGGAGCACAGGCTCCAGACGCGCAGGCTCAGTAGTTGTGGCTCACGGGCCCAGTTGCTCCGCGGCATGTGGGATCTTCCCAGACCAGGGCTCGAACCCGTGTCCCTTGCATTGGCAGGCAGATTCTCAACCACTGCGCCACCAGGGAAGCCCACTTCTTCTTTTCTAATTTGGATTCCTTTTATTTCTTTTTCTTCCTTGATTGCTGTGGCTAAAACTTCCAAAACCATGTTGAATAATAGTGGGGAGAGTGGGTAACTTTGTCTTGTTCCTGATCTTAGAGGAAATGGTTTCAGTTTTTCACCATTGAGAACGATGTTGGCTGTGGGTTTGTCATATATGGCCTTTATTATGTTGAAGTAGGTTCCCTCTATGCCTACTATCTAGAGAGTTTTTATCATAAATGGGTGTTGAATTTTGTTGAAAGTTTTTTCTGCATCTATTGAGATTATCATATGGGTTTTACTTTTCAGTTTGTTAATATGGTTTGTCGCATTGTTTGATTTGCGTATATTGAAGGATCCTTGCATTCCTGGGATAAATCCCACTTGATCATGGTGTATGATCCTGTTAATGCGCTATTGGATTCTGTTTGCTAGTATTTTGTTGAGGATTATTGCATCTATGTTCATCAGTGACATTGGCCTGTAGTTCTCTTTTATTGTGACATCTTTGTCTGGTTTTGGTATCAGGGTGATGGTGGCCTCATAGAATGATTTTGGGAGTGTTCTTCCCTCTGCTATATTTTGGAAGAGTTTGAGAAGGATAGGTGTTAGCTCGTCTCTAAATGTCTGATAGAATCGCCTGTGAAGACAGCTGGTCTCAGGCTTTTGTTTGTTGGAAGATTTTTAATCACAATTTCAATTTCAGTGCTTGTGATTGGTCTGTTTATATTTTCTAGCTCTTCCTGGTTCAGTCTCGGAAGATGCTTTTCTAAGAATTTGTCCATTTCTTCCAGGTTGTCCATTTTATTAGCATATAGTTGCATGTACTAATCTCTCATGATCCTTTCTATTTCTGCAGTGTCAGTTGTTATTTCTCCTTTTTCCTTTCTAATTCTGTTGATTTGAGTCTTCTCCCTCTTTTTTGTGATGAGTCTGGCTAATGGTTTATCAATTTTGTTTATCTTGTCAAAGAACCAGCTTTTAGTTTTATTGATCTTTGCTATTGCCTCCTTCATTTTGTTTTCATTTATTTCTGATCTGATCTTTATGATTTCTTCTGCTAACTTTGGGGGTTTTTTTGTTCTTCTTTCTCTAATTGCTTTAGGTGAAAGGTTACATTGTTTATTTGAGATTTTTATTGTTTCTTGAGGTAGGATTGTATTGCTACAAATTTCCCTCTTAGAACTGCTTTTGCTGCATCCCATAGGTTTTGGGTTGCCGTGCTTTCATTGTAATTTTTTCTAGGTATTTTTTGATTTCCTCTTTGTTTTCTTCAGTGATCTCTTGGTTATTTAGTAATGTATTGTTTAGCCTCCATCTGTTTGTACTTTTTTACATTTTTTTTCCTATAATTGATATCTAGTCTCATAGCATTGTGGTCGGAAAAAATGCTTGATACGATTTCAGTTTTCTTACATTTACTGAGGCTTGATTTGTGACCCAATATATGATCTATCCTGGAGAATGTTCCATGAGCACTTGAGAAGGAAGTGTATTCTGTTGTTTTTGGATGGAATGTCCTATAAATATTAAGTCCATCTTGTTTAATGTGTCATTTAAAGCTTGTGTTTCTTTATTTATTTTCATTTTGGATGATCTGTCCATTGGTGAAAGTGGGGTGTTAAAGTCCCCTACTATGATTGTGTTACTGTCGATTTCCCCTTTTATGGCTGTTAGCATTTACCTTATGCATTGATTTGCTCCTATATTGGGTGCATAAATATTTACCATTGTTATATCTTCTTCTTGGATTGATCCCTTGATCATTATGTAGTGTCCTTCTTTGTCTCTTGTAATAGTCTTTATTTTAAAGTCTATTTTGTCTGATATGAGAATTGCTATTCCAGCTTTCTTTTGATTTCCATTTGCATGGAATATCTTTTCCATCCCCTCACTTTCAGTCTGTATGTATCCCTAGGTCTGAAGTGGGTCTCTTGTTGACAGCATATATACAGGTCTTATTTTTGTATCCATTCAGCCAGTCTATGTCTTTTGGTTGGAGCATTTAATCCATTTACATTTAAGGTAATTATCAATATGTATGTTCCTATTACCATTTTCTTAATTGTTTTAGGTTTGTTTTTGTAGGTCTTTTCCTTCTCTTGTGTTTCCTGCCTAGAGAAGGTCCTTTAGCATTTGTTGTAAAGCTGGATGATGGTGTTGAATTCTCTTAGTTTTTGCTTGTCTCTAAAGGTTTTAATTTCTCTGTTGAATCTGAATGAGATCCTTTCTGGGTAGAGTAATCTTGGTTGTAGGTATTTCCCTTTCATCACTTTAAATATGTCTTGCCATTCCCTTCTGGCTGGCAGAGTGTCTGCTGAAAGTTCAGCTGTTAACCTTATGGGGATTCCCCTGTATGTTATTTGTTTCTTTTCCCTTGCTGCCTTTACTATTTTTTCTTTGTATTTAATTTTTGATAGTTTGATTTTATGTGTCTTGGCATGTTTCTTCTTGGATTTATCCTGTATGGGACTCTCTGTGCTTCCTGGACTTGGATGCCTATTTCCTTTCCCATGTTAGGGAAGTTTTCTACTGTATCTCTTCAAATATTTTCTCTGTCCCTTTCTTTTTCTCTTCTTCTTCTGGGACCCCTATAATTTGAATGTTGGTGTGTTTAGTGTTGTCCCCGAGGTCTCGGAGACTGTCCTCAATTCTTTTCATTCTTTTTTCTTTATTCTGCTCTGTGGTAGTTATTTCCACTATTTTATCTTCTGGGTCCCTTATCCATTCTTCTGCCTCAGTTATTCTGCTATTGATTCCTTCTAGAGAATTTTTAATTTAATTTATTGTGTTGTTCATCATTGTTTGTTTGCTCTTTAGTTCTTCTAGGTCCTTGTTAAACGTGTCTTGTATTTTCTCCATTCTATTTCCAAGATTTTGGAGCATCTTTACTATCATTACTCTGAATTCTTTTTCAGGTAGACTGCCTATTTCCTCGTCATTTGTTTGGTCTGGTGGGTTTTTATCTTGCTCCTTCATCTGCTGCATATTTCTCTTTCTTCTCATTTTGTTTAACCTAATGTCTTTTGGGTCTCCTTTTCACAGGCTGTAGGTTCATAGTTCCTGTTGTTTTTGGTGTCTTCCCCTAGTGGGCAAGGTTGTTTCAGCAGGTTGTGTAGGCTTGCTGGTGGATGGGACTGGTGCCTGTGTTCTTGTGGATGAGGCTGGATCTTGTCTTTCTGGTGGGCAGAACTGTGTCTGGTGGTGTGTTTTGGGGAGTCTGTGACCTTATTGTGATTTTAGGCAGCCTCTCTATTAATGGGTGGTGTTGTGCTTCCGTCTTGCTAGTTGTTTGGCATTGGGCTTCCAGCACTGGAGTTTGCTTGCTCTTGGGTGGAGCTCAGTCTTAGTGTTCAGACGGAGATCTCTGGGAGAGCTCCTTTCCTGCCCTTTCATAATAAACTTTGTGCTATGCTCTGGGGTAGACACTTGACATATAGCATCTCTTTAATCTTCATGTAATACTATCAGGGTAGAAATTGTTATCTCCATTTTGCGGAAGTAGGTATAAATGTCAGCAGAAAGGACAAGATGGGGAATGGAGTCATTCTGTTGGGGCTTAAGAGAGAAATCCAGAACCTTTAAACCTCCTTTATGGAGGCAAACTTGCTCCAAAACTGTTTGCTTCTGCCCCTTGCCATTTCACTGCCCCACCATCCCAAGTCTGTCTCTTGTTTCTCTTCTCTGTCTTTAGTACCAATCTACTTCTTCTCTCCAATATCTGTATTGTTGTGGTGTCTCTTACTAGCACAGTTGTCTGGAAAGGATTGCAGACCAAGTACAGCACCAGACATAGAGTAGGTTCTAATGACTATTTGTTGAAAGACTTAACAAACATTCTGAAACTCTGTGACCCATGTTATAAATGTCTGATAGCAACTCAAAGGATTATTCTGGGGAAAATAGAATTTATAGGAGTCAAATTTTACTCTAAAAGAATGAGTCTCCCTTGGTGGAATTTAAACCCTCATCAAGCTGGGTTGGGAGAGAAACACTGGGGAGTAAGAGCTTTGCCACATGGTCTCCCATCACATGGAGTGGCCACCAGCCTGGATGATGATCAAAGCTGCTCTTATTCCATATTTGCCATGGAGCTGAAGACTGGCTAGCAGTCCTGGAAACACGTCTGTATGTTTATAGAGCTGGAAGAAAGATACCAGCACAACCAGCCCACCCATTTGATGGGATTGTAAAAGCTCTTAACCAAGATAGTGCTGCTTTCCCTTACCCTGTTCTCCACTCAACCCAATGCCACCCCCAACTTGCTAAGAGTTTGGACTTTCTTTGAGTTGGGACTGAGACCAGCAGAGACTGGAAGGAGAGACTAAAACTTCACAGAGGAGTTCACCAGCAAAACCAGATATGTGCACACCTTCCAGTCCTGGCCTCCATCATTGGGCCTGACCAACAGCCCTGGACCCAATGACGAACACAAAAGACAGTGAGAAAGCCTGGCTGGAGATTGGACCAGAAGCAGAATGACAGTCCTGGAGCAGCATTTTGTGCTCCCTGAAAGTTCATGAACAGGAGCTTTGGCCTCAGAAATATCTGAGTTTAGATCCTGGATCTTCCTGTTTCTATCTTCGCCAAGATTTTTGCAGGCATCATTTTATTTCATCCTCACAGTGACTTAGATGAGGCTCCACACAGCATGTGAAGGTCAGGGCTAGGATCAGAACTCATGTCTGCTGATTCCTCAACAAGGGCTCTTTCCCCTGCATCCTATTGCTTCCATGTTTTGCTATTGTGGGCACAGGAGAAGGTTTTGTCTTTGCTTTCAGGGTGAAGGCCCTGAGAGAAACCACTTTCAGAAAGACCGCTTTCTCAGAAAAGGTCCATGACTATTGTCAGAGGAGGAGTAACTGCCTGCTGATTTTCCTTCTAGAAAGTTTCTAGTGTCAGGTGGAGCACAGCTAACAGTGCTTCAGTTTGTGAAACTGAGCCTCCAGCCTTCAAAGGGATGATAAGAAAGAAAATATGTCTTTTCAAATGGAGAGGAGAGAGTCCTGAATGAGGACACCCCAGGGTCCTCAGACTCTGAGGGAATGTTCTCAGGGAGTCTGTGCCTAGGGCTCAGCTGGGGTCCTGTCACTGTTCACCAGGAAAGCTGCAGTCTTGGGCTCAAAGTCTTTTCTGTGGACCATTCAGGAGCAACAACCAAGTGCTGGGAAGTAAAGCAGATGCTCAGGAATGTCCTTTCACCATCAACCTTTTTTAAAAATTGAATCTGAATCACTTTAATGATTCAAGTTTTCTCCAACTTCCCCCGCCGCTCCCACTGACAGGCTGCCCTCATTCCCTTTCTCACCTGCCTGGCTCCTGTGTTTGCAATCCTGCAATTTGTGGCCAAATGTTTAGGTGAGTCTTATTAAATAAGGTACTTTTTAAAAAGGTGATTGAAAGGGAGAGGAATGCCTAAAGCTATATTCATTTTGCACCCTCGTCCTGGAGTAGGCTTTGTTCCTGAAAGAGAAGGTGGAAGTGGGAAGATGGATCGCTCACGTGAGTTCCTGAGAACTACTTGGAGGGAGTTTCAGGGCCCTTCCTGGATTTGAATGACAGGCTTTTAAAAGTCCATTCTGCCTCTGATAATGGAAGGTGCCCTGATCATTCATTTGTTCATTCATTCTTCCATCAAACATTTGCTGGACCCCCATTGTCAGGCACTGTGGGGAATTCAAATTGAAGATTAAGTGATCTTTCTCCTTCAAGGACTTTACCATCTATTGGGGGCAATAAGTCATACTCAAATATCTATGCTGCAAAGTGGGTGTGTCAGCGACTAAGACAGTCGACTGCTGTGAGCTTTGTTTTAGGGAAACAGCAGCTCAAGGAACACATATGAGTCCACGAGCTTTCCACTGATGGAGACTGGGAAGCCAAGGGCAGATTTCACAGAGTATACTCACAAGTGCTGTGTGGACTAAATGAAAGTATGATGACAATAGTAAGTAATTTATTAATCATTAATAGACACTATCCCCAGAGTTGTATATACATCACCTTATTTGGTCTTCACAGTAACTTTCATAAGTACATACTATTATTATGCCCATTTTACAGATGAGGAAACTGAGACCATTAGAGGGTCTGAAGCCTGTCAAAGGTGACACAGTCAGAAGTGGTTGGAGCACCAGTCCAGCAACATAGCCTATGCTCTTAACTGCCTTGCTATACTGCTCCCACATGGGTGTGAAAATGTACCCTTACAAAAATCCAATTCTAGAAGGAATAATTTCATTGTGTTGGCCTCATGTACTGCCAAACTCCAGTGCAGGCTCACTCTACTAAAATGTGAGTGCAATGGGACAGAAGCTGGGGGAGGTGAGCTCTGTTTGGTTGTCTAACTTTCATCATATGTTCTTAGGCCCTGGGCCTGTAGTGTCCAAATAATCTTCACAGGGCAGTGTTATCTGAGGTGGTGTGTGAGAGAGTGACACACACACTTCCCATACAGGACTATGGGGTCAGCTGCCCGGCTGGCAGCCGGCGGAGAATTCATGGAACTTGGATGGCCTTCAGAACTGGTACCCCGTGAAACCATTCAGCTTATCTTGCTACATTTATTTTTGCTTATGGGAACTCACCACCCTGGGAATGCTATCCCCGTGATAGTCTGAGTGCGCAGGACAAACCAAGACAATGGAACAACAGCTCCAGGGAAACCACAGCCTGGCTCAGTTCTGAAAGGGCTGTTTTAGAGGAAGGCATAATTTTAGTGATGGTAAGGAGGAAGATCACAGAGAGCACCAGTTTGCTGCACCGTCTCTCTCTGGACACATATGAGCTTTGTTTACAACTCTTAGAGCTTTCTGTTGAAGTTGGCTTTCACTTGCATTGCTAGAATTAGGATAGAATAAGGCCATGCTGGAAGATCAGCCCCCAAGGCTACCCTTCAGACCTTGGTTGTCCGTTCCAAATGTGGGGCTTCCTGATACGTACCAGGTGTTTTCCAAGGTGGTAATACTCCTGATGAGATGTGAACACTGGTAGAGCAAAGAAGACTAGATCATCAAAGGGCATAGGTCACAATTTATGTCATAAATTGCACTATTGATCTCCTACAGCTGAGCTTTCTAAGGTCTGTCAGAACTTCTTACAGGTCCTGGGAACGGGGAATTCAAGCCAGTTTGTATGGTGACCGAGTACCAAGCCCATCTCTCAATTCTTCTTTCAACACAGAAGCACAGTGATTGATACAGAATAGTGAGGGAGTACAAGTTTGTTGAATGAATGAATGAATGGATAAATAAACACATGTTTGAATATATATAAGCATAAATGAATAAATGAATAATAAATGAATGAAAAGTACAGATGCTTTCTGACCAGACATGAAATATATTTAATATCTAGTTTTGTCAGATCCAGAAGATCATTTCCAATAATTAAAAAGAATGAAATGAAATCCAGTCACTGATGGTTTTATAGTTTGTGTGTCAGCAAGGTCCCTCTCACCTATCAGCATCAGGTACTTATTCTTACTTTATCTATTATATTTTCTGGAAACTTACCTTTCCTTGAAAAGCAGGGTTATATTCCAGCAGCTGTCAGGTCGTGACACAGAGACAACTGCCTTCTCTGCTTACTCATAAGAGGGAACATGATCAATGGCCAGGTGGGTAAAAATACAAAGAAGCAGAGGTAGCTAAAGACCTCCTTTGGAAGGTTTTATGAAAGCTCTCACTCTGCCCAAGGTGGGAGCCCACTGTGGCCAGGTGGAGAACAGCAACCTCATCAACACAGCAAAAGGAGCAAGCCTTAAGGCACCGGTGGGATGTGGGGAAGGAGAAAGGAGAAAATGGGACAGGAGATGGAACAAAGGGAGACATGATTACACTGTTCTAAGCCAACGCTTAGCTAGAAAGGTGCTGTGAAGATGAAACAGGCTGATTCCTAGACCAACAGCAGCCCGGACAGAATGAAAGAGTGAAAATTCATGTGACTGTAGGGAGGGTCTGTGGACTAGAAGAATTTGAACTGAGCAGCTTGGACAGGAAAGGGACCCTTAGAGGATGTTTGAGGAGTTCAGGTGGCCCGTCACCACTCTGTAAGGACTGCCTCCATATGCCAGGACCCACAGTGGGCACTGGGGATAGAATTTTGACCAAAACACTCCCTGACCATGTAGAGCTTGCTGTCTAGTGGGCAATAGAAAGATTCCTGGATAAGTTGTGAAAACTTGGGGCTGTGGTCCCAGCTCCCCACAGCCTGTACTGGGTCACCCTGTACAAATCACTGTGCCCATCTGGGCTTTGCCTGCTGAGTATCCTTGTGTTCAGTCTCCAGGCTTATGCTTCTAAGAAGGTCTTGTGAAAGCTTCTCTTTGTATTCTTTTTATTTTAATTCAAGTAATGTGAATTATATTGTCTTTTATTTTAAATGGCATGAACAATACAATATTGCATTTGTAAAAATTCTAGATGCCTCTATATCCATTCATTTATGCATTCTTCCATCTGACAATATATTCATAGAGGTCTAACAAGAGCAGAGTTTCCAAATTTTCCTTCGGTTGAAAGACTGTGAACCATTTGAATTTTAATGGTGAGTATACATCATTCCTACCAGTAAAACAAAGTTTTTTTATGATTTGCATAAAAATGGAATAAACTGTAAGGAATCTAGGTCATTGAAAGAGTGGCATGACTCAATAACTGAGGGAGCTGGGATCTTGGAAAGGGGGGGTCTACTTGTGCATCATTGGTTTACTTGGATTTGTTCTCTTCTCTTCAGGTACCAGACGTGCTCCAACAATGGACTGGTGGCAGGGTTCCAGAGCCGCTACTTTGAGTCAGTGCTGGATCGGGAGTGGCAATTTTACTGCTGTCGCTACAGCAAGAGATGCCCATATTCCTGCTGGTGAGTTTAGCAGCCAAACGCAACTCCTCACTGCTTCTGGGGCTGGAGGGAAGTTTGGGGGGGGTGGGGGGTGGTGGTGCTCTGGTCCAAGTTTCCGGCTTCAAATAAACCTGGGCTGTCACAAACAAGTTTTAAATATAGCATCTAGCCTATAGAAGGCGATGGATGGATGGATGGATGGATGGATGGATGGATGGATGGATGGATGAAAACGCCAGAATAATATTCACACTGGGAGAGACCTTACAGGTCATCAACCCAATGCTCCTATACCCCTCTTTTGGCAGAAAAGGAAACAGAATAGAGCAAGGACGTGACTTGCCTGAAACCACCCAGCTATTTCATGGGGGTTCACTTCTAAGCTGAAGTGTACTGACTCCTGTTTCAGTGCTCTTTTCTCTCTATCAAAATAACTACTCATCACATCCAAGGCTGCTGAACCCATTTGGGAACCTATGTTTTCCTGTGGGACTTCTTTAGAAGAAGCCAACCCTGTTCCAGGTCAGAGTGGCAAACATAGTATATAATTACAGACTGAAAAAGGAGGCTAGTGCTTTCTAGATAACTATGTAATTCCAGTCTGTGAAATTTTGTTCCTTTCTGGCTCCCTGGGCTGATGCCAAATATCCCCTGACCTAGCCTTTGAGTTGACTAGGAGAATGTGTGTATATTTATTTACCCTGATAACTTACACTGGATATTGACAACGTAACTTGTCCCAAGTTCTTCAGTCTGCAAACAAGTCAGACATTTCTGCTTTGGACAAAGGAATCCAAGTGTCAACATTTGAAGGTTGGCTGACTCAAATGATGTATCTCTCCACAGTGTGATGCTTGGAAGAACAGCCTTGTGGGTTATGCTTAGTCTCTGCAACCAGAGACCATTACTCCACAGATACCCAAGTGGGGCACAATGTCTCTAGGGATATGCATCTCCAAACTCTTAACATTTTTCTGTTTGAAGCAATGATAAATGGTAAATTCAGATATCAAAGTCAGCTGATATCAGTAGCTATTTGATGGGGCAGGGACCTCGTCCAGCTTTCCAAAATGCCTCCATAAAGCTTTTCTTACTCCACCACAGCAGGCAAACAGGCATGGATGCCTAGGGTGTAGGATATAACTGTGAAAGGTCCTGACTCCAAGGCCAAAGGGGTTTCACATGCTGGGGTAGAGTAGAAGGAGCCCACCAATCATTAAGATGCTAGGAAATTAATGAACATGGAGCTATGTAGGTAGGCACAAGGTCTTGATATCAAAGACTGACAAATAGAGATGTGCAACTTTTCTTAAGTTGCCCAAGACATTCAAATCTCTGGTAGCAACATTTATCCTTGGCTTTGGTCTGCAATGGTCTGCCCATCCTCCTTCACCACCCCACTCTCTCCCTTCCTCATCCCACTACATCACCCAGACATGTCACTGATGGTTGGGAGAACCAAAGGGTGGGGGGAGAGAGAATTACTCAGAAAGACACAGCAAGTCAACTGAGAAGCGGTCCCTCTAAGGAAGGCTTCACTTGGCTGCACCTCTTTCTGGTTGCGTGGTGTTAGAGCTGAGAGCTACCACGGTTGTCAAGGAAACTTTTTGTCATGGTACTTTTTCAAAGGGACACTTGAAGCAGCAGCAGAATGAGATTGCCGTGTCACCATGGTAAGCAGTGCATGACTCACTACCCCACTGGTGTGTCTAGACATTTTAGTGGCATCTGTAAATTTCCTGAGTCATGACGGTATATGTTTTTCCAAATTGAATGAAACCTCTAGGGCATGAATTAGGTCATATTTCTTCAGCATCTCAGCATATTGTCTGGCACAAAGTAGGCCCTTAATAAATTTCTCGAACGAATAACAAAACATCACAGGCGCATAGGAACTGTAACAGTGGTGAAACCTGACATTGATATGATGACGTTTTATAGTGGAAAAGGACTTCATTCACGTGCATCATTTTATTTGATCCTTTTAACAGCCCTTTGGAGTGAGAACTGTTTTCCCACACCTTCCCACAGTGAAAACTCCTGATAACTCTCTTATTTGAAACCCTCCCTTACCTCACTTTAACTAGCTTGAATCACCTCCCAGGGAACTGGACATGTGTAGGTGGGGACATTTTTCTCTTCCCACTTTGAAGGCCATTCTGCAGCACTGAGCCTGACACTGAGAAGTGAGCATCTATCCTCTCTGTGCTTGCAAGCTTTTAGGGATTCAGGAATAGCACCACTCTGCATAGGAAAAAAAAAAATCATCCAACCAACTCCCACATAAGTGCGGGATTTATTTGTTTGGTGGGAACCAAGGTGCTGCTCCCATTTCAGTCTCTGCAGTTTCTCATGAGATAATACAGCATCACTGAACTCTGGCAAGAAAGCGAATTCCTGATAGATGCAGACATGGCGTCACTCACCGGTCCCCACTGGGATTGGATACATATGTAAATGTTACACATATTTATTTATATGTGAGAATTAATTCTTAGTCCATTCATCTGCAAACCACAAACACGTCACTGAGGAAGCCACAACCTTTCACAGACTGTTGGAAATAATTCCTCAGTCTCCAAACAGCTCCAGCGGCTGCATGCCATGCACCAGGCTGTCCCCCATCAGCATGCTAAGGCTGTCCAGGTGTAGAATATGTCCCAGGAACCGACAGTTTTGAACTGAGCATGTGTTTCCTTTCCTAAATGGTTCTTCTCCAGATTCGTGACCTTTCATCAGGTTCACTGGATAATATGTTTTGACCAAAAAAATAATGTCCTTCCTCAGAATTAACATAGATAACCCATTAGTTTTCCTTCAGCCTTGAGTTTCTATGACTCTCAGATGTTGCATTCTATTTTCCACTGCCTGGTCCCCCTCTCCCTTCTGCTCAAGTCATAGCCACAGAATTTTTTTTTCTTAATTCCTAGATAGCTCTAGCTAACAACAACAACAACAAAATCGGTTCATCAGAATATTCTCCTCTGTCTACCCCAAAGCACTCCATCAAAGCTAATCTTTAACTCCTACTCTCGTTGTTCAGATTTTAACACAAGATGGATAGTGTCTGCATGACTGTTCCCATGAAATCGTGGCAGGGACAAGAATGACCTCATAGGCACTTCCACTGTGGCGTCTGTCACCCCCACCCCAGCTCAGATGCCTGCTGCAGCACTGTTCCCAGAGGTCTGGTGGGAAGGGCAGCTTCTACACTGGTTCTTCTGAGCAGGTGGGAAGCTGTTATTATAGAGATGGAGACACCCACACTTTGAGAAATAGGACTGAATGTTAACATTTAAAGCAGCTTGCATTGAGTTTAGATGCTTCGGTGCCCTGGACCAATCATTGCCTGGCATTGCATGATGCACAAAGCACTCATTTTGGGAGACAATGGCCCCTCTGAGCTTGAGCAAAATCAGTCATACCTTTCATCAGTTGGGGTGGCCATCGTAATTACTGTGCCATATTTATAATACAGAAATGTGTTTGCTGCATGCATATCAGTGCTGCCTCCTTTCTTATGCTCGAACTTCAAGAGCAGAAATTTCAGAGATGTCGCTGGTTGTCTAGTAAGTATTGGGTAACGAAGGCCAGGCCCTACTTGCTACTTTAGAACAAAGTAAATCTCGTAATTTGAGACCAAATTTGTCATTTTGTTCTCTCTAGTCTGCTCCCCTTTACTGTTTTCTAGAAATAATCATTCATTCTTCTACTCATGAATTCATTTAATCAGACTGAATACAAATGAATATAAAATAAGTACAACTCACAGACTTTGATTCAGTTCCTGATGATCACGATGATGATGATAATGATGATTTTTATTTATTGAGCACCTATCATGTTAACACATTTACTTTTTTTTTGAATTATATTTTATTTTTTTAATACAGCAGGCTTTTATTAGTTATCTGTTTTATAAATATTAGTGTATATATGTCAATCCCAATCTCCCAATTCATGCCACCACCACCACCACCCCTGCTTTCCACCTTGGTGTCCATACGTTTGTTCTCAACATCTGTGTCTCTATTTATACCCTGCGAACCAGTTCACCTGTATCATTTTTCTAGGTTCCACATATATGCATTAATATACGATATTTGTTTTTCTATTTCTGACTTACTTCACTCTGTATGACAGTCTATAGGTCCATCCACATATCTGCAAATGACCCAATTTCGTACCTTTTTATGGCTGAGTAATATTCCATTGTATATATGTACCACATCTTCTTTATCCATTCATCTGTTGATGGGGATTTAGGTTGCTTTCATGACCTAGCTATTGTAAATAGAGCTGCAATGAACAGTAGGGTGCATGTGTCTTTTTGAATTATGGTTTTCTCTGGGTATATGCCCAGTAGTGGGACTGCTGGGTCACATGGCAATTCTATTTTTAGTTTTTTAAGGAACCTCCATACTGTTCTCCATAGTGGTTGTATCAATTTACATTCCCACCAACAGTGCAAGAGGGTTCCCTTTTCTCCACACCCTCTCCAGCATTTGTTGCTTGTAGATTTTCTGATGATGCCCATTCTAACTGGTGTGAGGTGATACCTCATTGTAGTTTTGATTTGCATTTCTCTAATAATTAGTGATGTTGAGCAGCTTTTCATGTGCCTCTTGGCCACCTGTATGTCTTCTTTGGACAAATGTCTATTTAGGTCTTCTGGCCATTTTTAGATTGGGTTGTTTGTTTTTTTAATATTGAGCTGCATGAGCTGTTTGTATATTTTGGAGATTAATCCTTTGTTTGTTGATTCGTTTGCAAATATTTTCTCCCATTTTGAGGGTTGTCTTTTCATCTTGTTTGTAGTTTCCTTTGTTTTGCAAAAGGTTTTAAGTTTCAATAGGTCCCATTTGTTTATTTTTGTGTTTATTTCCATTACTCTGGAGATGCATCAAAAAAGATCTTGCTGTGATTTATGTCAAAGAGTGTTCTTCCTATGTTTTCCTCTAAGAGCTTTAGAGTATCCAGTCTTACATTTAGGTCTTTAATCAATTTGGAGTTTATTTTTGTGTATGGAGTTAGGTAGTGTTCTAATTTCATTCTTTTCCATATAGCTGTCCAGTTTTCCCAGCACCACTTATTGAAGAGACTGTCTTTTCTCCATTGTATATCCTTGCCTCCTTTATCATAGATTAGTTGACCAGAGGTGTGTGGGTTTATCTGTGGGCTTTCTATCCTGTTCCATTGATGTATATTTCTGTTTTTGTGCCAGTACCATATTATCTTGATTACTGTAGCTTTGTAGTTTAGTCTGAAGTCAGGGAGTCTGATTCCTCCAGCTCCGTTTTTTTCCCTTAAGATTGCTTTGGCTATTTGGGGTCTTTTGTGTCTCCATATAAATTTTAAGATTTTTTGTTCTAGTTCTGTAAAAATGCCATTAGTAATTTGATAGGGATTGCATTGAATCTGTAGATTAATTTGTGTAGTATAGTCATTTTCACAATATTGATTCTTCCAATCCAAGAACATGGTATATCTCTCCAACTGTTTGTGTCATCTTTGATTTTTTCATCTGTGTCTTATAGTTTTCTAAGTACAGGTGTTTTACCTCCTTAGGTAGGTTTATTCCTAGGCATTTTATTCTTTTTGTTGCAGTGTTGAACAGGATTGTTTCCTTAATTTCTCTTTCTGATCTTTTGTTGTTAGTGTATAGGAATGCAAGAGATTTCTGTGCATTAATTTTGTATCCTGCTACTTTACCAAATTCATTGATTAGCTCTAGTAGTTTTCTGGTGGCATCTTTAGGATTTTCTATGTATAGTATCATGTCATCTGCAAAAAGTGACAGTTTTACTTCTTCTTTTCCAATTTGTATTCCTTTTATTTGTTTTTCTTCTCTGATTGACGTGGCTAGGACTTCCAAAACTATGTTGAATAATAGTGGTGAGAGTGGACATCCTTGTCTTGTTCCTGATCTTAGTGGAAATGCTTTCAGTTTTTTACCATTGAGAATGATGTTTGCTGTGGGTTTGTCATATATGGCCTTTATTCTGTTGAGGGAGGTTCCCTCTATGCCCACTTTCTGGAGAGATTTTATCATAAATTGGTGTTCAATTTTGTCAAAAGCTTGTTCTGCATGTATTGAGATGATCATATGGTTTTATTCTTCAAGTTGTTAATATGGTGTATCACACTGATTTATTTGCATATATTGAAGAATCCTTGCATCCTTGGGATAAATCCCGCTTGATCATGGTGTATGATCCTTTTAATGTGTTGTTGGATTCTGTTTGCTAGTATTTTGTTGAGGATTTTTGCATCTATATTCATCAGTGACATTGAGATGTAATTTTCTTTTTTTGTAGTATCTTTGTCTGGTTTTGGTATCAGGGTGATGGTGGCCTCATAGACTGAGTTTGGGAGTGTTCCTTCCTCTGCAATTTTTTGGAAGAGTTTGAGAAGGATGGGTGTTAACTGTTCTTTAAATATTTGATAGAATACATCTGTGAAGCCATCTGGTCCTTGACTTTTGTTTGTTGGAAGATTTTTAATCACAGTTTCAATTTCATTACTTGTGATTGGTCTGTTCATATTTTCTGTTTCTTCCTGGTTCAGACGTGGAAGGTTACACCTTTCTAAGAATTTGTCTATTTCTTCCAGGTTGTCCATTTTATTGGCATAGTGCTGCTTGTAGTAGTCTCTTATGATGCTTTCTATTTGTACGGTGTCCATTGTAACTTCTCCTTTTTCATTTCTTATTTTATTGATTTGAGTCCTCTCCCTCTTTTTCTTGATGAGTCTGGCTAAAGGTTTATCAGTTTTGTTTATCTTTTCAAAGAACCAGTTTTTAGTTTTATTGATCTTTGCTATTGTTTTCTTTGTTTCTGTTTCATTTATTTCTGCTCTGATCTTTATGATTTCTTTCCTTCTACTATCTTTGGGTTTTGTTTGTTCTTCTATCTCTAGTTCTATTAGGTATAAGGTTAGATTTTTTATTTGAGATTTTTCTTGTTTCTTGAGGTAGAATTGTATTGCTATAAACTTCCCTCTTAGAACTGCTTTTGCTGCATCCTATAGGTTTTGGATCGTCATGTTTTTGTTGTCATTTGTCTCTAGGTATTTTTTAATTTCCTTTTTGATTTATTCAGTGATCTCTTGGTTATTTAGTAACGTATTGTTTAGCCTCCATGTGTTTGTGTTTTTTACCTTTTTTTCCGTGTAATTCATTTCTAATCTCATATCGTTGTGGTCAGAAAAGATGCTTGATATGATTTCAATTCTCTTAAATTTACTGAGGCTTGATTTGTGACCCAAGATGTTATCTATCCTGGAGAGTGTTCCGTGTGCACTTGAGCAGAAAGTGTAATCTGCTGTTTTCGGATGGAATGTCCTATAAATATCAATTAAATCTATCTGGTCTATTGTGTCATTTAAAGCCTGTGTTTCCTTATTAATTTTCTGTCTGGATGATCTGTCCATTGGTGTAAGTGAGGTGTTAAAGTCCCCCACTATTATTGTGTTACTGTCGATTTCCTCTTTTATAGCTGTTAGCAGTTGCCTTATGTATTGAGGTGCTCCTATGTTGGGTGCATATATATTTATAATTGTTATATCTTCTTGGATTGATCCCTTGGTCATTCTGTAGTGTCCTTCTTTGTCTCTTGTAACATTCTTTATTTTAAAGTCTATTTTATCTGATATGGGTATTGCTACTCCAGCTTTCTTTTGATTTCCATTGACATGGAATATCTTTTTCCATCCCCTCACTTTCAGTCTGTATGTGTCCCTAGGTCTGAAGTGGGTCTCTTGTAGACAGCATATATATGGGTCTTGTTTTTGTATCCATTCAGCAAGCGTGTGTCTTTTGGTTGGAGCATTTAATCCATTCACGTTTAAGGTAATTATTGATATGTATATGCCTATTACCATTTTCTTAATTGTTATGGGTTTGTTTTTGTAGGTCCTTTTCTTCTCCTTGTTTCCCACTTAGTGAAGTCCCTTTAGCATTTGTTGTAGAGCTGGTTTTGTGGTGCTGAATTCTCTTAGCTTTTGCTTGCCTTTAAAGCTTTTGACTTCTCCGTTGAATCTGAATGTGATCCTTGCCAAGTTGAGTAATCTTGGTTGTAGGTTCTTCCCTTTCATCACTTTGAATATATTGTGCCACTCCCTTCTGGCTTGTAGAGTTACTGCTGAAAAATCAGCTATTAACCTTATGGGAGTTCCCGTCTATGTTATTTGCCATTTTTCCCTTGTTGCTTTTAATAATTTTTCTTTGTCTTTAATTTTTGTCAATTTTATTACTATGTGTCTCAGCATGTTTCTGCTTGGGTTTATCCTGCCTGGAACTCTCTGAGCTACCTGGACTTGGGTGGCTATTTCCTTTCTCCTGTGAGGGAAGTTTTTGACTAGAATCTCTTCAAATATTTTCTCAGGTCCTTTCTCTCTTTCTTCTCTTTCTGGGACCCCTATAATGCAAATGTTGGTGCGTTTAATGTTGTCCCAGAGGTCTCCTAGGCTGTCTTCATTTCTTTTCATTCTTTTTTCTTTATTCTGTTCCGCAGCAGTGAATTCCACCATTCTGTCTTCCAGGTCATTTATCCATTCTTCTGCCTCAGTTATTCTGCTATTGATTCCTTCTAGTGTAGTCTTCATTTCAATTATTGTATTGTTCATCTCTGTTTGTTTGTTCTTTAATTCTTTCTAGGTGTTTGTTCTTTAATCCTTCTAGGTCTTTTTTAAACATTTCTTGCATCTTCTCGATCTTTTCTTCCATTCTTTTTCCAAGGTCCTGGATCATCTTCACTATCATTATTCTGAATTTTTTTTCTGGAAGGTTGTTTGTCTCCACTTCATTTAGTTGTTTTTCTGGGATTTTATCTTGTTCCTTCATCTGGTACATAGTCCTCTGCCTTTTCATTTTGTTATCTTTCTGTGAATGTGGTTTTTGTTCCACAGGCTGCAGGAATGTAATTCTCCTTGCTTCTGCTGGCTGCTCTCTGGTGGATGAGGCTATCTAAGAGGTTTGTGCCTCATTTACTTCTTATGCATGTGACTCATGATACTATGACACAGATCAGAGAATTGAGGTGCAGAAATTGTGTTCAAAGTACTGAACTCAATTCCAACAGGTCTATCTGCTTCCCAATCCCATGTTCTTTGCAGAGAACTGAGCTCTCTGAGTGTTGATAAGGAAATAAGCCCTGGACAGATGAAGTATTAGATAACAATACAGTAGGCATACAGTAGTGAAAACAGAGAAGAAAGTGGTTATTTTTGCTGAAGGGGAGATGTTGCAGGTGGAGTTGCCCCCACTGATTGCAGGACCACGGCAACCATGATATAAGGTGGCCAGTGAAAGCCAGCATGAATCAAAACAAATGTGTTTGCTGACTAGCCCTGAGCTTGGACAGTGAGCTGGAAACTCAGTTCTAAGAGAATAATTTGGAAAATACTTAGGGACTTTCTTCTTCTAATTTAAGTCACAGGTATCTCTGGAACTGTGTTCCCCATGTTGTGATACATACTTGAACTGTTTGATATATAGATCTCCAAAATCCGCCACAAGAGGACAGACATGAACATACTGCATTCTTTCTCATACCCCCAGAGTTCAGGGTCTCTCTGCAGAGAAGGACACTTTGGTTACTACAGAGTTGTTTAGTCTCACTTGACCACTTTCCCCAGCTCTTTGCAGGAGAAACCAGGGTGACTGTTCCCTTGAGGTTGCTTTCCTTTATGCATAAGTGCAATTGGGTTTTACTTTTCGCATTTTTGCAAAAATAATTCAAGCAGGTTCTGATACAGCACCTATTGGGGATGCCAGGCCACTGGTAAATTAGCCTAACCAAAAGTTTTCTCATTTCTTGTAGCTTACCTAGAAAAGCATTTATTATGCAAGAGGATTGATCACAAACAGATTCTGTTTATTTAAGACATTTCTCAATGATTTGCCTGTCAGAAAGGGGCATCCTCTTTTTGGCTGGATGCAGAATGTAGTCCAGCTTCAACACATCAAGTCTATAAATGTTGAATTTCTCCTCCATGCCCACTGCTGAACTAGATCATAAAGGTGTATATGACTTCCATGTACCAATGACCCCTCAAAGAGTTCACTGTATTGATCATCATCATGAAACAAGATGCTACACAGTATTTTGTTTTTAATCAAATGCTAAATATGTGGTGCTAACAAGTAATAGAACATTAGAATATGATATTTTAAATAAGGTGCTAATTGGGAAGTGGAGAAAATAGGAGCAAAACAGAATTAGAGATTGGACTGACCAGAAGAAGCTTCTCTGAAATGTTGTTTGAGCATGGGTTGAGCTCTAAAAAATGGGATGGAAAACATTGTTTACTCTTGTCTTTAAAAATGCTGAAGTATGGCTTCCTCAGGTACCCCTTTCTGGTTTGTTAACTTGTAAATGCTGAGTTTTCTTCCAGTTTTTATGGTAGAAGTCTGTAGTGTGTGCCTCTCTGGCATCCCACAAAGTGGGATAAGGTTGAGGATGTGACACTAGTTGACTTTGGGCCATGAGACATGGCCCCATTTGTTCATGTGCACTCCAGCGGGGTGCATGGCCTGAAAGTGGAGCCTCTAGGATGACCCCAAATAATCCAGCTGTCCTACCTACCAGCAGGTCAGACATGTAACAAATAGATGCTGGTGCTATGAAGTCTGATTTTATGTTCAAGTCTCAGTAATCAATAATAAAGGTGAAGTTTGTTAAAATCTTATACTGAGTCACTTTCTGTTAAAGAATAGAGTCAAAACACTTTAACTATTAAAAACTGCATAATTTCTTAAGCAAACCTCTGACAAAAAGTAAAATTGTCCTCTTTATCTAACTAAATTCTATCTCTACTCCCCTTTTTAAAATGAATGTGACAACATATATCTGAGTAAGCTCTGTGATATGTCCTATTCTCACAGCAAAGGAGAATGCCATCTATCAGCTGCAGTTCAGTTTGTGGTAACGTATTGGAGAGCAATCATTTATTGATTCTAGTTGGATGTACTGATAATTTCAGAGCTTTAATAACCTTAGACGAGAAAATCCTATATCAGTCTTAAAAATCCCTTCCATTTGCATGGGCTCTCTTCAGTTCATAACTAATTTCTTTCCATCTCCTTCAACCTTATCTCATACAAGAAGTTGTACAAGTGGTTCTATGTTATCAAGTTCTCACTTAGCTTTGGAACAACTTTCTGTCTCTCTCGTCTTGCCTGCATAGGGCATACAAAGTAGTGTAAAGCGAGGAATTGTACCCCAATAGTCACTCATCCAAAAGTGATAGGAGGAACACATACACACACATACGTACTTCTTTGTAAAGGGGTATGTAAGGCTCCTGATAGAACAGCTTCAGTAATAGACTCATTTCAGTAAATTGAATAAAGACACCTTTCTGACTGACCTTTCCCTTCAAAGTGACCTGGTAATTCACAAGGAATCTGGAACCACACTGAACCCTCCCCCTCTCTCCCTCTGGAAGCTCATTGCCATAGCTTATGAAACCCTGATCTTCTGCTTCCTTGTAGTCTCTTAATTTCCTGACAAGTCCCTATGCCCTTGTCCCAATACCTAGTTCTGAAAGTTTAAATTCTTTTTTTCCTCTGAGGAGCCATTACTAGGGCTTTCATTTATTAGAATATTTTGTGTGTGCATGATGTCATCATGAACTAAATGGAGACACATCTATCTGGTTCTAAAATTCAGAATCCTGGAATATATTGAAACAGCAGCCCCCTCTATGAACGGTGTTTGGGAGGTTCACTTTCCTCCCAAAGGGGAGGAAAGGGGCCTTTCTCCCTCTGTATTTTCAGTTTCATAAAGTAGGGATAATTTCTATCAATATCCAAACTCCTTCCCTAGCCCCTTTAATCCAGGATTCTGTAAGATAGTCTAAACTTTATCTCATGATTTTATAGCAAAAACAAAACAAAACAAAACAACAACAAACCCCAGAAATCAAGCAAAAACAAAAACTTGCCTGGGATCAAGATGGAAATACACAAATAATCATGCATAATACCTTCTAGAAATTCTAGAAATTCACTGAACAGCAGTCCCCCACAGAGAAACCTCCCAGTTGAACAGCAGGACCTTTGGTCTGGTCACCTCCAAAAATGAAGCAATAGGGAATGCTTGTTGAAGAAAGCGTTGGATGACTTTTGTCCCCCTTTGAAGCTTAAAACGTCATGATTTTTTTTAAATGCAAGCCTCTTTCCCAATTATTCCAAATGTATTTAACTATCCAAATCATCTGAAGGTAGATCAGTAAAGACTTAAAAAATAAAAGTCTAGCCTAATTATTTCCAATAGTTTTGGCAATTGGATTTAGCCTAATGCAGTATTACCTTATGTAGATTTTGCCTCAGCAGGTATTAAAATGTTTGGCAATTAACTTTTATACATTGTATCTAAAGAATGCTCTAAAAGTTCTGGAAAATACTTTGTGCTTCCTGATGCAAGAAAAACGCCTCCTACTCCATCTCTTTTAATCCTAATTTGCATTATCAACATTCTCAACAAATCCCTCTTTCTTTGGGTAAACTTGAATCTAGCACTTGTTAGAATCCTCAGGGATCATAAACCAATGGAATCCAAATGACAACCTATTAGGTCCACTTATGAGTCATTTAACATTTTCATTAGAAAGAGAAAGCCCTTGTTCTGGGCCTCTTTAGAAGCACAAAATAGACTTCTGCATTAGCCTTATTTCCTTTCATGAACATTAAGCAGAAATATATGTAACCCACTCCAGGTTGGGTCTGGCATCCTGATAGAGCATAATTATGTCTTGAGAAGAGAAAAATCAGAGAACAAGGACAACTGCATAATGTGGGAAAAGGAATGGTTATGAACAAAGACAGTGAATTTTTAGGGCTCTGGCTAACCCAGGTTACCTTGAGCTAACCATTGATCTTGTTGCCTCTAAGCATTGAGATTCTCTTGGGAGACCTTCCAGTTTATAAATCAATCTTTTTAAGATTTCATGACAATCTTGCAGTATTACGACTACACAGAGAGAGATCTTTCTATCATCAACAGACAATGACCTGTGACCCCAAATCACATTAAATTACTAACACTCACTATTTGTTTCCCAAACAGCCTTGGGGGTGCAGATGAAGACTTTGGGGAACCTGTATCATACTGAAAGGACTATTTTGGTCCTGAAGAGCCCCAGTGGTGAAGCCTTATAAGAACCAGGAAATTCTAGATTTATTCCAGGGTGGACCACAACGAACCTATTCAGAGAGAGGCCCAGGATTGACTTAATCTTGGATAAAGAAGGAAAGGAGAAGGAGGAAGAAGAAACAAAATTTCTCCTAATAATTCACCTCCTACCACGTGTCACACATATTTGTATTAGCGCCAATGACAAACCTATAAGGTAGCTTTCATTCTTCTATAGACCAGGAAACTGAGATTAAATGACTCTCCCAAGGCTATTTATTTATTCAGCAAATACTTACTAGGTACCAGGAACTGTTTTAGGTGCCAAACAATGGCAGACTAGGTAAAGACTACCCTTGTACAGCTTACCTTTTACTTTAATATTTTTCAAATATCTTTTTGATCATGACTCACAGTAAAAAATGCATATTAAACTATTACACAATGCAAACGTCATATAAATACAAACATGCGTATATACTTGAAACAAAGTTTTTACACACACACCCAAGAACTTATCTTTAGTGTGTACAATGCAGTCTCTGATATTTTCTATTCTATTTCTTCTTTTTTTAAAGTTCATCTGGTACTAACCAATTAAATTGATTTCACGATCTGCTACTAAGTCACAATACACAGTTTGAAAACATGGTTCTAGTGGACTTGAATGGAATGGACTATTATTGATATTAATCAATATTTCCTCAAGGCCTGAGGAGTTATCTACATCTTTTTTAAACTAAGTGTATAGTTTAATGGCAAGAAGGAATATGAGAAGTGCAAGGAAGCTGTCCATCATTTTGCAGCCTGGAATGGCTTGGTGGAGGCCATCCAGCTCTGGTTTGGGTCTCCCATAATGTTCAAACTCCATCTCTCCTTTATAGTATGTCTCTTGTTTGCTCCTGTTTGCCCCCAGCAATAATAGTTTTATCTTTTTCCTCTATCCTTTTGTTCTTCCCACATAGGCTGACAACAGAATATCCAGGCCACTATGGTGAGGAAATGGACATGATTTCCTACAATTATGATCACTATATGCGAGGAGCAACAACCACTTTCTCTCCAGTGGAAAGGTGAGCCTTCACCATGGGCTAGGGTTAGCGAGGTCAGGGATTAGCTCCACACAAGGATCACACCTGCAGGAACCTTGATCTGGGGTTTTCCCTATTTTAGTTTCCTACTTGGTCTAAGATTAACTGAGAGATTGATGGGACAGTGTAAAGAAATGGGAATTGAACCCATTTCATGCAGCAGCTCGCCCTTGCAGATGAGGTTGTGTTCCAGCTTGCTCAGAGCAGGAAATTCCCAACTTGGTATTCCATGATGTTCTAAGCTCTTCCCTTTACTCAATTTCAAAGAGCACTTTTCCTTACCAAACATTAGGAAGAGAGCACAAAAATGATTGAAAGAGTACCCACTGTCAAGATGAACCCTCTCCAATGCCATTTCTCCCTATGGTCCCCACTTTGGGTTGTGGGAAGGGAGAGAGAAGAGAAGGAGAGGGGGCTGGAGGGGAGAAACACACAAAACTTACCAACCATGTTTAGAAATAAAAAAGGAGAATTTAAATAACGGAAAAGAAAACGGCACTAATTTTTTAAATCTGTTTGCTCTCATAATCAGCTCCCAATCTTATCACAAATATTGACTACATCAAAACAAAACAATAAGAAGAAAATAAAAATTCTTCTCCCTACTGATAAAGAGATATGAATAAATTCAGGTGTTAAAAGGTTGATCTGTCTACTTTTAGTCAGGTGATCATCACTTTACACAGCAAATGAATTCCTGAAAAGTTAGCAATAAATATTTTTCAAATAGGACAAAACCTAACTCATTAACTCATTAAATAATAGATTGACAAATTTGAGTGTGACTTATCTTTTGTGTATATTTATGCTTTTGAGTGCAATGATATCACACCTAACTGAAGTTGTTACTTAATATGACCCTTAATTTAAAAAACAAAAATAAAACAGAAAAAAAACCATGAAGTAGCTCTGAAAAGACACAATACGTGTTGCCGGTTCCATGAACAAAAACCCTTACATTTACTCATAGGAGAAATTCTTAGTTCTCACACATTAATTATTTGTATTTTAGATACGTTTTTATCTAGCTTAGTTACTATTTTCTAGAAGGGGCAAATTAAAAAATAAAGAGGGAAGATACGACTTAGAATGAGACTCACTTCACCAGTGAGAAGAAATAGCTGAATGATGTGACACACACAAAAACATACTTAAGAAAAAGAAAGAAAGAAAAGGAAAGACCTAAGAACTCAAAGACTATGGAAGCCCGGTGACATTTAGCAGGAGTGTGTATCCCCAGCGGTCAACACTGGATAACATTATATCAGAGTGCTCAATATTCCTAATGATGTCTCCAAGTCATCATGAAAATTAGTTCTGCATTTCCTGCTTAAGAAGGCAGGAAAGAATACAGTAAAGAAAGCATGCCATCCAAAATTTCCACCAAATAAATACATTTTGGCAGTTAAAATGTCCAACTGCTTGGCTTGGAAATTTTCAGTTATGTGGTTTAACTCAAAATCTTGGAAAACTGAGATACTATGTCATGCATTTGTTTAAAATGAATATACCCATGCAATTTTGCTGCTGTCACTAACAATCAGTGGCTTAAAGGTCCACAACTTGGATTTCTTCCACTCTGCCAGAAGAGGCTGAGGCCACTACCTTGGAGAAATATTGTCAGTGCACAGGACTCACTGGGCAGGAGCTTTTCCTCTACATGCAAATCATAGTGGTTTCCTCCTGGAATGGAGTTGCTCATCTGGGGCACTACCGACAACTGGGGCCAGATACTTCTTTGTTGCAGGAGCCATTCCTGTGCAGTCTAGATGTTCAGCAGCATCCTGGCCCCTACACACTAGCTGGCAGTAGCAACCCCCGCCCATAGTTGTGACAACACCAACAAACCCTGGGAAGCAAAACTGCCCCTGCTTGAGCACCACTGTCCAGGAAAGAAATCAGCGACTAAGCCTGATTTGAGTACCTTGATTCTTTTACAACCAAGTAGTCTATATTTTGCTTAGCATCAATTAAAAGCCTCGTAAAAGAGTAGTGTGAATGCCTGGCTGAAGATCTTATTTACCTGTGTCTGTTGGCACAGAGATAAATAAGACTTGTCTACAGTAATAAAATTCATTTGATAAATACGCATGCCACCAATTTTCTAACCTCCATCTAAAACAAGCCATGTCCTCTGTTGACAACTGCAGGAATAAATACTAATAAATAGTTGGTTATCCAGGCTCTTAAAGATTTGTACTGGAGGACCCTATGCCCAATAACTCTAAACAAACAAGCTGAAGCAGCAGACTCAAATTATAAAGGCTGCCTTAGGCTGTTTGAGCAGCATGTACCATAGCTGCTGTTATCTCCCAGAACTGAGAGTGGTCAGTCCCACCTTCCAGATGGATGAAGATCTTACCACTGTTGGTGTTTAAGAGAAATTGATCTGGGAAGAGGCTTTTCAGATTGAAAAGGAAGAAGGATATTCTAAAGTTGAATGACCTCACTGTGCTTGGGAAGCATTTGTGTGATCGTATACGGAATGACTCTTTCTTTTTGCCCTTCATCAAGACTTTGCAAAGGATGTGACAGCCCATGTCCTCGATGGGGTTATGGGTAACAAGTTATGGAGGCATTCTTATATAAGATAAGGAGGAATATTTGAGTTCAACAAACTTGGAACCTGAAATTGTCACCTAATTATGTTAATGAAGGTCACTTATTTCTCTGAGTCTGCTTCTCCACCTTAACAATGACTTATCATGAGGATTAAATGAAAAAATATGTAAAGCATCTAGTGCAATGCTGGATATATTGGAGGACTCAGCAAATAGTAGTTACAATTGTCATTACCATCACCGTTATCATTGTTAAACAATATCAGACCAGAAAAGTTCTGTGCAGAGTAGGATCTCAATAAATTTTTGTTAAATGGGTGAACAAAGAACTTAGGCTAGCCCTTAGCAAAGAACATTCCTTGAAATGTATCCACACCATGTTTTTTCAAAATTGAGCTATTCTATGTCCTCTCATACCCATGCCTGACCATTTAAACAAATACTCAATTCAATTTCTGTTATACAAGAATGGCAGGCATTTTCTTTTTCACTTTATGGGTTTTAGAGTTGTTTCCCCTCCCTTCATTTCCCTATGATAGTGTCTTCTGAAGGGGAACACACAGGGTATAGCATGGAGCCTAACACATGATATGTATTTAGGAAAAGAAAGAATGAGCCGATGGATGGCCTAGGTAAGAGAAGATTCTTTACCATGAAATGGAGACAATGTTGAATAAATGCTTTTATTACAAGTTGTTAACCTATATGTCCAAGAGGTCCCTTGGAGACAGAGCAGTGGTGAACTGTTCACTGGTGATAAACAGGACCTCAACATGCCAGCGACCTAGTTAGTCTCCTCCTAGGTGCAACTTGAACTAGGTGAGGAGGTGTCCAGGACTCCTGACCTCATAGACGATTACTTGTATGTTTTCTAGAGACTTCATAGATGTGTCTTCTGAGAGGAAAGTGAAATTAGTTGGCCCTAAATTCTCCAAAGGTTTTTCACTGCTTTTCTCTTAGCAGTGATTTTTCCTAAGGTGTCTTTTCTCACTGACGTTAGCTCTCTGACTCTCTCCCCACAGGGATCGCCAGTGGAAGTTCATAATGTGCCGGATGACTGACTACAACTGTGAATTTGCAAATGTTTAGATTTGCAACCTACCAATCTGGGTGAAGGGAAGGGGGCCAGGAGACATGAGGATGTCCACTTATGTTAACATCAGTTGGGACTCCTAAGTGGTTTCTACTGCTCTCTTTTCTTCTCCCTGAGCTGGTTGGTAGTTGATATGCCAGCTTTCTGGGCCCTTCTGACTAGTATCACACTTATAATAAAATCCACAGTTTCTCACTTTCAACATGTTCCATAGCAACCATTTTATATGAGTGACAATGGCTCTGTTGCACACCATCTATTCTGTGTGCATGCTCACAGCCTGAAAAAAAGCCTGGCTGCTGGAGCACCTGTCACAGCCTTGCTGCTGCTTTTACTACCCAATAAGCTGCCTGTTGCTGAGCAGTGTCTGTGAACAGGTTCAGCAGTGGAGTGAAGGGGCAGAAACTGAGGAAGGGGAAGGAAGGTCTGCAGCTATGACTGTTTGAAGGAAACCTAGGGTCCTCACCTAGAAGAGACCTTCTGCCTTCAGGGGACATGCTTCCACTCTCCCCCACCACATGAGCCGTGCTTGCCTAGAAGTTCAGCTGCAGAGTTCTGTGCTCCAGGAGGGAGGAGACTGTGAGGTGAAATGGGGAGGTGGAAAAGTTTGGGGGCTGAAAGATTGAGGATTAGAAGAATTTCCGAAATTGGAAGAAGACTGCTAGCATACCCAGTAATGAAAATCAGCATAGGTACCAGAGGAACCTGTGGGAATCAGTCTCAAGTAAGACAGAAACAAGAAAGAAGAGAGAGGTCAGAGAATGGGACTCAAATTAGGAACCTGGAGGGAAGGGGAGTGTGGTCAGGTTGCTTTGGAAAACTGAAAAAGGGGTTTGACTCACTGGCACCTGGAAAGGCTGGCATATGCCCTGTAGCTGTGAGAGCTACTGGAAAACTCACTTGGATTGGTCTCAATATTCTGGATGGGAAAGGCTGTCCTGGGGGGTCTACTTCTCTTCTATGTGTCGTTTAGGAGTGTCTTTTGCAGAGGTGGCATTATCTTTCCTCCTCCTGTGATGTCTCCGTCCCCAGCCCTTTGCACTCTCTTCGTCATAAAAGGAATAAAAATATTAACATTTACTATGCTGCAAATGTTAAGGGTCAGTTTTCTCTCTCTTCACCTCCCCTTTCTGATTATTCATCCATCCATTCAGAAAATATAGCTTAGCATTGTGATTTGTGCCAAGTACCATGCATGGCACCAGGAATACAATAATGATAATGACAGAATATGGTTAAGAAATCCAATAAATAAAACATAAAGTGCTAAGTGCTTCCATTAAGGATTGGACAAAGGGTGGAATCACATTTCTTTGCCTTTAAATCCAGCCTGATTTGTCCTCAACATCCTCCAAACCTCCTCACACCAAT
Source organism: Eubalaena glacialis (assembly GCF_028564815.1). NCBI lineage: Eukaryota > Metazoa > Chordata > Mammalia > Artiodactyla > Balaenidae > Eubalaena > Eubalaena glacialis. The sequence goes on from NC_083718.1 coordinate 64,436,086, forward strand.
GCTTTTTAACCACAGGGAGCCCCTATTTCCTTTATCCATACAGTTGGCCTTTTCTTTTCAGATCTATGCTGCCCTTCCCTTCTCGTCTCTCTCAGGGGACCCAGGAGAGCAGGCAGCCAAGCAAAACCACAGGGGTCATCCACCTTGTTATGCAAGCCATCTAAGTGGCCAAGATAGTGAATCTCAGCCAGTGATGCTGCATTTCCCACAGTGAGATCCTGGTATTAGGAAGAGGAAGGCAGAGCTAAGGATGTCCTCCTTTGTCTTGATGCCGAGGCCCTTTTTCATATTATGGTTTTGCTTTATTTCTTCCATTTCATTGTTTCCACCTCTCTGGCAACTTTACTTTACAGCAAGCTTCACAGTGTTGTTTCACAATGGGCATCATTAATATTTTAGCAATTGCAGCTCTGGGCCAGGATGGCAGCCAGGAAATGGACTTAGTTGGGTGTGTGGAACACAGCTGGAAGGGAGGCAAGCAACACAGACTGGCTGACTTAGCAGCTATGATGAAAACCAAAGGTGTGTAGTGGGGATTGCACCTCACCAGGCTGAGGTTGGAGAGATGCAGCTGGGAGAAGCAGTCCAGGAGACTGCCAGACAGCACAAGTCGAGGAAAAAAAATAATAAAGTAATCCAATAAGTGTCTGTGCCAAGTAGAATAAATGGAGAGAAAAACTATGAGAGAAGCTGTTTTAGCATATAGGCCAAGGACAGTAACACTAAAGACATTATCAACTTGGTTCAAACCTGAATAATTTATACTTTCTATCAGGTCAGTCAGTAAGAACTGGGTGCCAGACTGGGGCTAAATCCCAGATCTTTTGACTGCAAGTTCTCTCTCTGTGCTCTCATTACTCCAATCTTTCTACTTACTTGTCCACAACCTTGGATGAGCTACCTCTCCACTCTAGGAGGACATTTATCTAGGTAATCATTGTGTTTTCTTGCAATCCTAGAATTCCGTGAATGCTATCATCTGCCCCAAATTGTTTACAAAGGGCTTTGCTAAGGCATTTTCTTCCAGAGAAGAAGCCTGGGATGAGAGTTGAAAACCTAGGTCCTACCCCTGGCTCTGACAGAAAGTGGCTGTGTAATGCTAGACAAATCCCCAGGCCCACCCTTTCTTCATCTGCCTGGTACGAACAGGAATCCCTTTTCCAATAACTTCACAAGATGGTGATCACATAAAATGGGAAGAAAAGAGACATGATTCCGGCCTCACAGGGCCTACAGTCTAGTAGGGAGAGATGAGAAAATAGACAATGGAGACACAAGTGCAGGAAAGTTTCCTGAGGAAGCCAAGCCTATTGTTAGCCCTGAAGGACCAGGAGAACTTGTGAGGTGAGTGGGAAAAGTGTGGGCTCTGGAGTCCAACTGTCTGGGCACAAATCCTGCTTCCATCCCTTACCAGCTGCATGACCTTGGCTCAGTCACCTACCTTCCCTGAGACTCTATTTCCTTACCAGTAAAGACAATAATAGTACCTACATCATGGGGTTGTTGTAAGGATTAAATGCGATCTCATAGTGTCTTATACATAATAAGTACCCAATAAATGTAGTAAGAGGAATGGAATATTATTAGTATATATTAGAAAAAATGTTCCTCAGGTAAGCTGGATATTAGTAGAGATAAAGAATAGGAAAATTCCTAAAAGAGGTGGGACTTAAGTTTTGCTCTCATTCATTATTTATTTGTTTATTCATATTCAGTCACTGAATCAATAAATTATTAAGTTCTTATTATATATTAACCACTGTACTAGGCACAGTTCCTGCATTCCAGAGGATTATAAACTAAGGGAGTCAGACAAGCAAACAAATCATTACAGTCCAGATTGATAAGTCAAGAATAGGTATCATTTCAATAGAGAGTGGTGAGAGGTTAAGTTGGGAAAAGGGAAAGTGGCATTTCAGGCAATAGAAACAACATCATGGAAGGCATAAAGAGATGTATAGGCTTAGGAAAGTTTCCCTAGGAAACACTGATGTCACCAAGGTGTCTCGGAGGCACAACAGGCAGTCATAATGCCCTAAGGATGTACTGGTAGCTCACATCAGCACCATAAACTATTTATGCATATTAATTGCAATTTTTGTATCTATCTAGAACTCAGATTGCAGCTGGGGCCTCCTAGAAATCTAGGGAGAGGGAACTTATCAACTCCTGTCTCTGCTCCTCCATTCCTCTCATATGCACAATACCATGGCCTGGGAAGTTTTCTCTCCATCCTGGGTGTTCATCCACATATATTATCTTTACGATCAACTGCTTTGACCCAGACCAGAAACTCAACATTTTTTTTTTAGTTCCTTCAGAGGAATGTATTCTCATAAAAGCATTAATGAATGTACAAACTCAAACAAAACAAAAAAACTTAAAAATTTAGACATTTCCTTCTTCCATGATTTTTTTTATTGTCCATCATGTAGTCAGGGGATTTCCCTCTCTCTAGCTGGTCCTCCATCTAGCTTCCTACCTACTTGATTCTCTTCTTACCCTTCCAGACTCTTCTCCCCCTATTAATGAAGGAAAATGTTGCTCAATACAGGCCACATCCAAACAGGTATGCATATCAAGGTGGCCAACACAAGCAAAGGCCATATAGTCAATAGAGTCCACTCTTACAAAGAAAATTAAAGAAAAGAAAAAAGAGAAAATCTTACAAAGCTTCAATCAATTTTAATTAAACCTGTTTAGCGTTTCTGTTTAGCGCTCTGAAGTTAAACCAGTGTGTTAAGAAGTAGTACCAGAGCCTGGTTACCATTCTGGAAGCCAGAGTCATTTAGGTAAGTGAAATCCTTTGCAAAATGGTGTCTGGATCGAACTGGGTGTGTTATCTGTTACCCATTAACACGTTGAATATATTTTATCAACTTATTCCTTTGTAAAGCAAGGATAAGAAAACACACCTACCTCAAAAAGTCATTTTAAATAATAATATATTCACGCATAGCTCAGATTTTCATGGAACTTAAACTTTTCACAGGATGAAATAACCACAATCTCCTAAAAACTAAAAGCCAACCAACACTACCTATGTATTTTAAAACCTATTTATTAGATTCCGCTGTGCCTTGCTAAGTACTGGAAATGTACCAATTGTGACCTCCTTCTCCTCCTCTTCCCAATGCACCCAGAAGGAGCCCAGTTGTCTGTGTGAATGAATGAGTATCTGTATCAGTGAAAAATGCTGAATAGAAATATCTTTTTAAAAATGTAAATTCCTATATTCTCTGAATTGTAGCATTACTGTTTCTTTGTTCTTTTTTATACTTTTCTGCCTTTCCCAACTTTAAAAAACAATTACCATTGATTGTGTTTATAATTTTTTTAAAAAAGTAATTTTAATCTTATGGAACAAAAACAGTCACCAGCTGCCAAGCATTTCAGCCCTAGGACCGTGTTCCAGCTGAAAGGTGAGCATATGGTGACTTCATGGAAAGAAAGATTATAAAACCAGACTCTTTCATCTAACCGGCCGCCTAGTGAGTTATAATTTAATATGCAGAATTACCTGCTCTTTCCAACGTCTCTCACCATCCCCAGAGACAATGGAACAGATGTTCATTCTGTCATATGGCCAATGAGAAACTAATATTTAAAACTCCTCCACTCACCAAAGTCTTACTTGCCCTTCAGGGCCAAGCATGGGCTCAGCTTCCCCAGAAAACTTCCAGTGCTTTCTAAGACTGGTTCAGGGTCCCTCCCTGGCTCCCTCAGTACTCCACATCTTTGTTTTCACTCTCATGAAGGCAGGGGTCCTGCCTCTCTTGTTCATTTGTAGGTTTTTAGTGCCTGGCAAGATGTTTTACACTTAGTGGGCATCCAAGACATATGTTTTAAAATTAATCTGGATTTCTAGCTGGTTTTCAGTTTTTATTGGGAAAACCTATCAAAGCTCTAAGCAATCAATAATTGAAAACATGAGTAAAGGCACTTTGAAAATTGTGTAGTTGTATTAAGAGGCATGGTATGATGATGATGCTGTGGTTTTGAGGGGGGTTAATGCCATCTCCTGCTCTTTCCCCAGCATCATTAGGTAATCATTAATTTCACCCTTTGCAGAGCTACTCACTAATGACGAGGGAGTTGGAAAACACACCAGTCACAATTGTCACATGTTCAGAAAGTGTGTTACCACACTAATGACCAGAATGTGAATTTTGGTGTTTTTATGACCTTTTCAACTATATTGAAATCAATATCTGAGCAGCAAGGACAGGGCTAGGTATTTGTTGCACATGAGATAGAGCGTAGTTAACTAAGCCCTGAAGAGACTGGGGGCTGAGGGGCAAAGGGGCTCAGGTTGGTAAGCTGGTGTAACTCTGTATGAATTTGGATGCTTTTTGAGTCTTATAACAGCCTATGAGTTCCAGGGGGCTGGGAGGGCAGTGATTTTTGTTTGATGCATCCCTGATACAACAAATATTTGATGAATAAATAAAAGTAGAGCCCTAAGACAAACGCTAACACAGATTAAAATTTCATGAATACAGACTTTATGACCCTTGTTTTTCCTGGTTATTCCCACTAAGAGTTACTTGTGGGATTAGCTGGTGATTAGCTGGACTAATCACCAGCTAATCCCACAGTGAAGCAGTGAAGCCAGTGAAGCAGTGAAGCCAGTTTCTCAGAGTCAGGGTTTCCTGTTTGTAAGGTTGCCTGGCAGGCATTCATAAGCCATGCTGGTGTGCCACATCTTCCCTCTCTGTGAGTGGTGGGTTTCAACTGACCTGGGTGTCTCCTTGGGCCTGTTTTGTTGGCAGACTCAAAGGTGAGCTCATTAGCCATTACCCCTTGGAAAGACGTTTTGGAAATCAAACAGGCTCTGAGTCATACCTGCCTGTCCCCTACCGAGACAGTAGAATGTCATGCAGATTAGTTCTGCCCATTGCTCCCATTTCAAAAAGGAATTGAAAATCTCTCACAGTGTAAAACAGCACAGTTCAAGTTGGAGAAGGACTTCCCAGAAATTCAGAGAGAAGGCAGGCTTAGTTCTCCACCTGCGTAGGTAAGCCTTGATAAAAGTCCTTGCCGAGGGATAGAAAAAAATGGAAAGATGTGGATGAGTGGATTATTGGGGCAGGGCATCAGGTTCAGCCCTTCCCAGAATGGCACCATTGCTTGTTCTAAATCCATAATCTCACACATCTGTGCTGTTGTACGTTTAATGTTGACTTCAACAAGGTATCATTAATCACCTACTTTGTTCCTGGAACAAACTGAAGGAAGCCACAAAGCATAAAACACTCTTGACTTACTTCCGCGGTCACCGGCATTCCGGAGCCCAGACGCAGCCTCTGCGTCGCCAGGCACCTTCTGTTCGGTCAGCGGCGTGAAGGTCTCGCCGCAGCGTGTCGTCCGCGCCGCTCGGCCCGTTGTGAGCACGTGTGCTCGCCGGGTCGGCCGGCCGGCGCAGCTCCAGCCTGTATACCCCGGCTGGTCCGGGGGGTCCGGGCACCGCCTCGACGGCGGCGCAGCCGGACGCGCGGACTGGATCGCAGCCCGCACCCCGAGCGGACGGCGTCATGAGGCACCTGCCGTACTTCTGCCGCGGCCAGGTGGTGCGGGGCTTCGGTCGCGGCTCCAAGCAGCTGCGCATCCCTACAGCTAACTTTCCTGAACAAGTAGTAGATAATCTTCCAGCTGATGTATCCACTGGCATTTATTATGGTTGGGCCAGTGTTGGAAGTGGAGATGTCCGTAAGACGGTGGTGAGCATAGAATGGAACCCATACTACAAGAATACAAAAAAGTCCATGGAAACTCATATCATGCATACTTTCAAAGATGACTTCTATGGGGAAATTCTCAATGTGGCCATTGTTGGCTACCTCACACCAGAAAAGAACTTTGATTCTTTAGAGTCACTTATTTCAGCAATTCAAGGTGATACTGACGAAGCCAAGAAACGACTAGAGTTACCAGAACATTTGAAACTCAAAGAAGACAATTTCTTCCCGGTTCCTAAAAGCAAAATAATGAATGGCCACTGATGGAAAAGCGTCTTATTTATTCATTCACTATTTTCTAATACTTTACTGCTCGTAACTCTACAGTCTCATCTTGGTTGTATTTTAAAAATCAAACATTTTCCTACAGCTGTGAATTAGTTTATACAGTATAATGTAGTTACCATATTATGTTTCAACTGTTCAATTAAACCCATCATGTTACAGTACTAAAAAGGTTCATTTTCAAAATCAAGATTCTATTTTATATAATACGTTGATTAAAATGTACCACTAGAAAGGTCTTAAGTGTTTTATAATGGAAATGAAATATATATAAATATGGGTAACAGGCAAGTCATTAGTTTTAGATGAGAACTATAATTCTCATGGTAAAATTCTAGCATGCATGCATCTGCATAGCATGCCTTGCTAATCAGAAGGCTTGTAAAAGTAACTGTATTAAGCAGAAGTTTGACAGTTTATTACAAACCTAAGGGGAAAAATCCAGACTTTGTATTTTTGATATTTTGTGCATTTATATATTATTATAGACATGAAGACTTGCGAAATTTCATTTTAATTAGTCATTTCCTTAAAGGGCTCAAATCACTGTACTGTGTTCCATTTTTGTTACAGCTGCCTCAGTTTCAACTGGTCTAGACTCTGTGCCTATTATTTTTTTGTTTTTCTTTTAAAACAGTAAAATGAGTGTTTTTCGAATCTCTAGGTCTCATTTTTGTGTTGTATAACACTTCTCCCTTTTTAAGAGTAGATATTCTTCAAAATTTTTCTTAACCTTTGCTTCCTGTAAACAATTGTCAGTGTCAGTTTTTCCATTTAGAATATCCTACAACTCTACATTTACAAAATGTAGAGTTTCATCTGCATCTGTATGTGCCATCCCATCCCTTCACTATATAAACAGTGATTAAATGCATATCTCTCTTTTTTTTTGTAGATTTCACATCATTTTTATTAATTAATTACTTTGAGCATCATAATTTATTTAGCCATTAAGGGATTGGGTCCTGTCCCATTATCAGAATCTTTTCACTTTGTTGTGTGTGAATTTTATTTTATTTATTTTTTATACAGCAAGTTCTTATTAGTTATCTATTTTATACATATTACTGTATATATGTCAAACCCAATCTCCCAATTCATCCCACCACCACCATTCCCCCGCCACTTTCCCCCCTTGGTGTCCATGCGTTTGTTTTCTACATCCGTGTCTCTATTTCTACCCTGCGAACCGGTTCATCTGTATCATTTTTCTAAGTTCCACATATATGCGTTAATATACGATATTTGTTTTTCTCTTTCTGACTTACTTCACTCTGCATGACAGTCTCTAGATCCATCCATGTCTCTACAAATGACCCAATTTCATTCCTTTTTATGGCTGAGTAATATTCCATTGTATATATGTACCACATCTTCTTTACCCATTCATCTGTTGATAGGCATTTAGGTTGCTTCCATGACCTGGTTGTTGTAAACAGTGCTGCAATGAACATTGGGGTGCATGTGTCTTTTTGAATTATGGTTTTCTCTGGGTATATGCCCAGTAGTGGGATTGCTGGGTCATATGTATGGTAATTCTATTTTTAGTTTTTTAAGGAACCTCCATACTGTTCTCCATAGTGGCTGTATCAATTTACATTCCCACCAACAGTGCAAGAGGGTTCCCTTTTCTCCACACCCTCTCCAGCATTTGTTGTTTGTAGATTTTCTGATGATGCCCATTCTAACTGGTGTGAGGTGATACCTCATTGTAGCTTTGATTTGCATTTCTCTAATAATTAGTGATGTTGAGCAGCTTTTCATGTGCTTCTTGGCCATCTATATGTCTTCTTTGGAGAAATGTCTATTTAGGTCTTCTGCCCATTTTTGGATTGGGTTGTTTGTTTTTTTAATATTGAGCTGCATGAGCTGTTTATATATTTTGGAGATTACCCCTTTGTCCGTTGATTCATTTGCAAATATTTTCTCCCATTTTGAGGGTTGTCTTTTCATCTTGTTTGTAGTTTTCTTTGCTTTGCAAAAGGTTTTAAGTTTCAATAGGTCCCATTTGTTTATTTTTGTATTTATTTCCATTACTCTGGAGATGCATCAAAAAAGATCTTGCTGTGATTTATGTCAAAGAGTGTTCTTCCTATATTTTCCTCTAAGAGCTTTATAGTGTCCAGACTTACATTTAGGTCTTTAATCAATTTGGAGTTTATTTTTGTGTATGGTGTTAGGGAGTGTTCTAATTTCATTCTTTTACATGTAGCTGTCCAGTTCTCCCACCACCACTTATTGAAGAGACTGTCTTTTCTCCATTGTATATCCTTGCCTCCTTTGTCATAGATTAGTTGACCAGAGGTGTGTGGGTTTATCTCTGAGCTTTCTATCCTGTTCCATTGATGTATATTTCTGTTTTTGTGCCAGTACCATATTGTCTTGATTACTGGATTACTGTAGCTTTGTAGTATAATCTAAAGTCAGGGAGTCTGATTCTTCCAGCTCCGTTTTTTTCCCTCAAGACAGCTTTTGCTATTCGGGGTCTTTTGTGTCTCCATACAAATTTTAAGATTTTTCTTGTTCTAGTTCTGTAAAAAATGCCACTGGTAATTTGACAGGGATTGCATTGAATCTGTAGATTGCTTTTTGTAGTATAGTCATTTTCACAACATTTATTCTTCCAATCCAAGAACATGGTATATCTCTCCATCTGTTTGTGTCATCTTTGATTTCTTTCATCACTGTCTTATACTTTTCTGAGTACAGCTGGTTTACCTCCTTAGGTAGGTTTATGCCTAGGTATTTTATTCTTTTAGTTGCAATGGTGAATGGGACTGTTTCCTTAATTTCTCTTTCTGATCTTTTGTTGTTAGTGTATAGGAATGCAAGAGATTTCTGTGCATTAATTTTGTATCCTGCTACTTTACCAAATTCTTTGATTACCTCTAGTAGTTTTCTGGGGCATCTTTAGGATTCTCTATGTATAGTATCATATCATTGGCAAACAGTGACAGTTTTACTTCTTCTTTTCCAGTTTGTATTCCTTTTATTTCTTTTTCTTCTCTGTTTTCCGTGGCTAAGACTTCCAAAACTATGTTGAATAATAGTGGTGAGAGTGGACATCTTTGTCTCATTCCTGATCTTAGTGGAAATGGTTTCAGTTTTTCACCATTGAGAATGATGTTTGCTGTGGGTTTGTCATATATGGCCTTTATTATGTTGAGGTAGGTTCCCTCTATGCCCACTTTCTGAAGAGTTTTTTTCATAAATGGATGTTGAATTTTGTCAAAAGCTTTTTCTGCATCTATTGAGATGATCATATGGTTTTTATTCTTCAAGTTGTTAATATGGTGTATCACATTGATTGATTTGCGTATATTGAAGAATCTTTGCATCCCTGGGATAAACACCACTTGATCATGGTGTATGATCCTTTTAATGTGTTGCTGGATTATGTTTGGTAGTATTTTGTTGATGATTTTTGCATCTATACTCATCAGTGATATTGGTCTGTAACTTTCTTTTTTTGTAGTATCTTTCTCTGGTATTGGTATCAGAGTGATGGTGGCCTCGTAGAAGGAGTTTGGGAGTATTCTTTCCTCTGCAATTTTTGGGAAGATTTTGAGAAAGATGGGTGTTAGCTCTTCTCTAAATATTTGATAGAATACACCTGTGAAGCCATCTGGTCCTTGACTTTTGTTTGTTGGAAGATTTTTAATCACAGTTTCAATTTCATTACTAGTGATTCTTCTGTTCATATTTTCTATTTCTTCCTGGTTCAGTCTTGAAAGATTATACCTCTCTAAGAATTTGTCTATTTCTTCCAGGTTGTCCATTTTATTGGCAGGGAGTTGCTTGTAGTAGTCTCTTATGATGCTTTGTATTTCTGTGGTGTCCGTTGTAACTTCTCCTTTTTATTTCTAATTTTATTGACTTGAGTCCTGTCCCTCTTTTTCTTTATGAGTCTGCCTAAAGGTTTATCAATTTTGTTTATCTTCTCAAAGAACCAGCTTTTAGTTTTATTGATCTTTGCTATTGTTTTCTTTGTTTCTATTTCATTTATTTCTGCTCTGATCTGTATGATTTCTTTCCTTCTACTAACTCTGGGTTTTGTTTGTTCTTCTTTCACTAGTTCTGTTAGGTGCAAATTTAGATTGTTTATTTGAGATTTTTCTTGTTTCTTGTGGTAGGATTGTATTGCTATAAACTTCCCTCTTAGAACTGCTTTTGTTGCATCCCATAGGTTTTGGATCATCGTGTTTTCATTGTCATTTGTCTCTACGTATTTTTTGATTTCTTCTTTGATTTCTTCAGTGATCTCTTGGTTATTTAGTAATGTATTGTTTAGCCTCCATGTGTTTGTGTTTCTTACGTTTTTTACCCTGTAATTGATTTCTAATCTCATAACGTTGTGTTCAGAAAAGATGCTTGGTATGATTTCACTTTTCTTAAATTTACCAAGGCCTGATTTGTGATCCAACATGTGATCTATCCTGGAGAATGATCCATGTGCCCTTGAGAAGAAGGTGTAATCTGTTGTTTTCGGATGGAATGTCCTATAAATATCAATTAAATCTATCTGGTCTATTGTGTCATTTAAAGCCTGTGTTTCCTTATTAATTTTCTGCCTGGATGATCTGTCCATAAGTATAAGTGAGGTGTTAAAGTCCCCCACTATTATTGTGTTACATTCAATTTCCTCTTTTATTCCTGTTAGCAGTTGCCTTATGTATTGAGGTGCTCCTATGTTGGGTGCATATATATTTATAATTGTTATATTTTCTTCTTGGATTTGTCCCTTGATCATTATTTAGTGTCCTTCCTTGTCTCTTGTAACATTCTTTATTTTAAAGTCAATTTTATCTGATATGAGTATTGCTACTTCAGCTTTCTTTTGATTTCCATTTGCATAGAATATCTTTTTCCATCCCCTCACTTTCAGTCTGTATGTGTCCCTAGGTCTGAAGTGGGTCTCTTGTAGACAGCATACATATGGGTCTTGTTTTTGTATCCATTCAGAGAGTGTGTGTCTTTTGTTTGGAGCATTTAATCCATTCACGTTTAAGGTAATTATCAATATGTATGTTCCTATTACCATTTTCTTAATTGTTATGGGTTTGTTTTTGTAGGTTCTTTTCTTCTTTTGTGTTTCCCACTTAGAGAAGTTCCTTTAGCCTTTGTTGTAGAGCTAGTTTAGTGGTGCTGAATTCTCTTAGCTTTTGCTTGTCTGTAAAGCTTTTGATTTCTCCATCGAATCTGAATGAGATCCTTGCTGGGTAGAATAATCTTGGTTGTAGGTTCTTCCCTTTCATCACTTTAAATATATCGTGCCTCTCCCTTCTGGCTTGTAGAGTTTCTGCTGAGAAATCAGCTATTAACCTTATGGGAGTTCCCTTGTATGTTATTTGTCATTTTTCCTTTGTTGCTTTCAATAATTTTTCTTTGTCTTTAATTTTTGTTAATTTGATTACTATGTGTCTCAGCATGTTTCTGCTTGGGTTTATCCTGTATGGGACTCTCTGGACTTCCTGGACTTGGGTGGGTATTTCGTTTCCCATGTTAGGGAAGTTTTTTACTGTAACCTCTTTTTATATTTTCTCAGGTCCTTTCTCTCTCTCTTCTCCTTCTGGGACCCCTGTAATGCGAATGTTTTTGCATTTAATATTGTCCCAGAGGTCTCTTAGTCTGTTTTCATTTCTTTTCATTCTTTTTTCTTTGTTCTGTTCTGCAGCAGTGAATTCCACTGTCCTGTATTCCAAGTCACTTATCTGTTCTTCTGCCTCAGTTATTCTGCTATTGATTACTTCTAGTGTATTTTTGATTTCAGTTATTGTATTGTTCATCTCTGTTTGTTTGTTCTTTAATTCTTCTAGGTGTTTGTTCTTTAATCCTCTAGATCTTTGTTAAACATTTCTTGCATCTTCTCAATCTTTGCGTCCATTCTTTTTCTGAGGTCCTGGATCATCTTCACTATCATTATTCTGAAATCTTTTCCTGGAAGGTTGCCTATCTCCACTTCATTTAGTTGTTTTTCTGGGGGTTTATCTTGTTCCTTCATCTGGTACATAGTCCTCTGCCTTTTCATTTTGTCTGTCTTTCTGTGCCTGTCGTTGTCATTACCTTCACCTCCACACAGCGGCATCTTTCTCTCCGCAGACCTCTGGCAGCACTCAAGCGCATATCTCTTACATTTTAGAAAAAACTCCCAAAACTTCATGTTTAGGTTTCCTCAAAGTTTAAACTAGCACCTAGCAGTGCATTTATATATACCAGTTTCTTAAACAACACAAAATACTTGTTTCCCCCTTAGGAAAACTATTGAAGAGCCAACTAGACTATGAAATACAAAGTTATTTGTTTTTAATGTGATTATATTTTCCTGAGCAAATGCAAACTGTTGTAGTTGTGTGTGCACAATGTAATTTAAGGCTAAAGAGTGCTATCTAGAAGCTAATTTTAAAGATAACTCTTTATAAAACCATTTTCCCCTAATCCACATAAATGAGAGAACTGATTTTAACAAAACAGTTTATATAATATTTAGAAAAACATCTAAAGCTAATGTTGGAGAAGGGGGAAGCAGCAATAAATTCAGTTGGATTGCTTTGAATTTTTGATGTATGAATTTATGGCAAACAATGTATTATGTGTTCTTTTCATTTATTCTTTATAGAAATACTTAGAAAATGTAATTTAATGTTAGAAATCCTATACTTGAAAGAAGCCTCAATTATCAGTGGCTCTATGAAACAAAGTTAGAAACAAACATGGAAAGTGTAAAAAAGATTTGTGTTTGTTCAAGTACCTTGCTGCTGATTCTGTCCTCATTGAGTGTGAAAATTCTTTGATATTGTGTTGTCACCTTACATTTTGTTAAATTACAATTGCTTTTGAAAAACCTATAGTGTGTGGTTTAGGAATTAGTTAATAGTGTCTACATTTTTTAAAGTTTTTTATTAAGTATTTATATATTATAAGAAATTGCAGTAGGGCCATTTTCGATTAGTCAATATTTTCAGGCCTTGAAGTAAATCTTGACCAAATGATGTTATAAACACACACACACACACACACACACACACACACACAGACTCCTTTCTTCAGGAAGATTTTTGTTCTAGATAGGGAGCCAAGACCTAAAATTCAAGAAAGGTTAAAAATTAAAAGAAGGCTGCTTATAATCAAGTGCCCAGTGAGTGATAATCAAGGGTATGGTGAGTGATACTCCCAGGAAATCTCATGCTATTGCAGAGGTAGGAGGATCACTATGGGCTGATGAAATAGAAGACATTGGGACAAGTGAAAAAAGAGTAAGAGTCATGACAGTAGTGGAGATTGTCTGGGCATACCTATGGAAGTGAGGTGCTTCTCAAGGAGCTGAGGGAAACCCTGGGGCCCATGAGACCAATTCTTACCTCTTACCCATGGAAGGCTTGAGCCCACTGAGGTAAATGACTTGCTCAAGGACACCCCATGAATAAATGGCAAAGTTGGATCTAGAATTCAAGGCTCTGGGATATTAGCTTGGTTAGGTACACTCCCAGGTCCCTGTCCAGTGGTTTAGTGAGGTTAAATGAAAGGGTGATTCAGGCCCTTGAACTCTGTGCTCTAACAGGCTTTCCTATTTAACACTTGCAGCTACTCTAGGTAGGCTTGCTTACTGTCATTTTTTAGATGGGTTCAAGGGTTTCTGAAATAGAACATAACTTGCCCAAGGTCACACAGCTAGTGAGAGTGGACTTGGAACCCAAGTCAGGCTGTTTGCAAAACCCAGTTTCTCTCTGCTGTATCAACCTGGAGTCAAGGGTTTCCAGTGAGAGTAAGGAGACAGAAAGATTTTAGACTCTGTGTTTTATTTTTCCATAGCTGAATGTTGTACAATATAAAGAAAAGATTTACAGATGTATTCCAATATTTTACATATTACCCTTGGAGAGAGAGATACATTGTACAGTAAGTGGAAGAACGTTGTTGGAGGTCTAAAAAGCCAGATGAGTGGTCTGAAAATCATAGCATTACTACTCTACTTTTTCATATTACTGTAAACTTTACCCATCATAGTAAAATCAGGAACAGATTCAACATCTCCTGTAGTTACAATAACTCTTTGTTGTCTGCCTTCTAAAATGACTCCTACATCACAAACCTTCAATTCCATAAGCTCAATCTAACCCAAGTAAGCAGGATTATTCTGACAACTGAGACTATAATTATCTTTGCTTGGTCCCCCAGCCTCCCCAATTATTTCAGCTCCACACAGAGTCACAGCCTCATTTTTTCTTTGCCACATGTGCCCTGGGAAGATTTCTGCCTAGAGAATCATCATGCTTAATAAGTACTACTGTTCTCTTCATTTGATTAAGCCCCAGGATACCCAGTGTGTTAGCAGACTGATAACTGTGTTGGGCTGATATCAAAGCTCTTCTCATGAGGCTCTTTTCCATGAGAAGAGAGGCTCTTTCCAACATTATCATGAAGCTCTTTTCCAACATTATCTTGAAGGATGAAGGTTACCTGCATCATAAACCAAATTGATCACTAGAATTTGGTAGTCACAACCTATTCAATAGAAATATAAATTATTTTCTTATTAGCTTTAATCCCAGTGAAGGAATTTGGACCCCTAATCTAAAGAAGTAGAATAAAGTGTCCCAGCTCCATCAGACATTGTAAAGATCTTACTTGCTAAAAGAAAAGTAGAAAATAAGCAAGTTAACAGTACTGGCAATTTTGAGGTCCTTACACATGAAGTTAGTCTTCCTTAAAGAAGCTGCCTTTGGGTTTCCCTGGTGTTGCAGTAGTTGAGAATCTGCCTGCCAATGCAGGGGACACAGGTTCGAGCCCTGGTCTGGGAAGATCCCACATGCCACGGAGCGACTAGGCTCGTGAGCCACAATTACTGAGCCTGCGCGTCTGGAGCCTGTGCTCCGCAACAAGAGAGGCCGCGATAGTGAGAGGCCCGCGCACCGCGATGAAGAGTGGCCCCCACTTGTCGCAACTAGAGAAAGCCCTGGCACAGAAACGAAGACCCAACACAGCCATAAATAAATAAATAAATAAATAAGTAAAATTAAAAAAAAAAAAAAGAAGCTGCCTTTGACCTTGTGTGTCAAGGTCACACATGTGTCACTTCAGCCCACACAGGCCTCAGTGAATTCAGAGTCGGTCTCCATGTCCTGAGGTAACCAGGTCTTTGATTTACATGTGGCTCTAAATATAGGTACCAAATTGTGATGATGATAACAATTATTTTGTACATACTCTGAGCCGGGTACTTAGCCCTTAAATGCACCTCATTTGAATACTCATAGTAGACTTACAAGGTGGCTATCATTATTCTCATTCTATAAACAAGAAAAACAACAGAGAAATTGAATTACTTTTTCAAGGCCACATACCCTACACATCAGAGCTGACTCAGACCTGGCTGAGTCCAGTGCATGAGTATTGTAATGTAGACTGTGCTATGCTGCTTTTTGTAGGTGATGCGTGGACTGCTAATTTCATTCTTTCTCTCCCCACTTGAGGCCTCAGCCAGCAAGAGCACCAAATCAACTCAACATCTGAAACTATAAAGCCAGTCAGTCTTCCCCTGGTAAACATGGCCCATTACTGTATTCCCAACACCTAGCAGAGTACTCAGTACATTGTAGGAGATCAAAACGTATTTGTTGAGTGAATGAATGGCATACTCAGTTGATTATTCTTGGCTAATGCCCTCAGTGGCAACCCCTTTATTTATCTCTTCTCTCCCATACTCTTTATTCATATTCTTCCAATCATATTATCTCATTATTGCTTTCATTCTCACATCCCCAAATGTTTATACTACCTAAGCTCTTAGAACTTCTATCCCATGGCTCAAAATAAGAAAAAAAGGAAAATAAATAAACATACATTTTCCATCGTTTTCATAGACTCATACCTCGCCTGCTCCTTGTTTTTAGTAAATCCTGGTTTTCCCTGCATTCCTCTTGAGTGGGGGCCATACATTCACATTTGCTCCCAGTACTATGGAATCATCAGTTATAATTTTTGCCTCCTGAGCAATTCTTGGATTTGACCTATTTTATTTAATCTCCAGCTACTACATTTATTTAAACCCTTATCATTGCCTCACAGTCTCCTTAGCTACAGTTTTCTTTTGAAATCCATCCATATGCTGGAAGAAGATTTTTCCAAACGTAAATCTAATATGTTTTGTCCTCGCTTAAAATCTTCACATGATTCCTAAACACATTCCTTCCAGTGATATATATTCTTTCACACTCTGCCCCTCGGGTGTAATTCTGCTCCAGCCATGCAGAATTATTCACATTTCCCTGAAGAGAACATGACATGTCCCTCTATGACTTTGTGTCTTTTATATATTATTTCCCATTCCTGTATTTCCCGGATGCCTCTGTACCTGCACCTTCTTTCCCTGGCTGACTCACAGTGCTGTACCCCTGATTCCCCAGGGTGAGTTAGTAGTCCTTCACTGGTGCTGCCATAATACCTAACTATACCTACTTCACAGCATTTGTCATACTTTTACATTTTTCCTGTTTTGACAAAGACTAAATGTTCTCTTTGTCCCTTTGTACCCACTGTCCCACATACAGTAGGTATTTATTAACTATTAACTATATAAATAAACTATGAAAGAAGTACCTTCCAACACCAGACAGTCTACAGTCCCATGAAAAATAACTACAAGTAGAACTCATCATCTCTTTTCCAAACTACTGCAACACTTTTCTATTTGGTCTCCTTATCTTCATTCTGAATTGCCTCCTCCAAATTCCACTTACACAAGGCTGGGAGAGTGATCTAACATAGTGATCTTTAACTCTTACTTTCTATGCTCCCTATAATGCATGGGTTTAAGTTCCATTTCCTAATAAAGCATCAATGTCTTCCATGGGATTGTCCTCTGCTTCTTGTCTCCCCATTCCTTGCCTTCCTTGACCTCTCCCAGGCTGGTTAGGAGACCTTCATGGGGGATCCTACAATACTGTGTACAGAACCATCACTGCCTTTGCCACAATGCTTTATGGTAACTATTTAAAATGATATTCCCACCCTCAGACAGTAAATTCCTTGAGGACAGGGATTGTGTCATAGTTATCTCTGAATCCTTGGTAGCTACTACAGTTTATGACCTATAGCAGGTGTTCACCAATGGGTGTTGAATTAATATTATCTGACAACAGACAGAGTAGTTAGATGGCAGGAAAAGTGTTGCAAAAGAAAGCAAACTTTTGAACGAAGATCAGGCCTTCCAGGAGACTTTAAATTTAATGTATCCCAGAATGGTAGGGGACTTGTATTTCTCATTAAAGTTTTCAACTGAAGACAATACTCTGGTACAAATTGAAATTTGATTATACCATAAAAGTAACAAATAAAAGTGCAGATAATCTTCATAAAATGCAGTGAATTTTATAAAGCAAGAAGTTTTTAATATACATTTCCAAAACTAACCACATGTAACGTTAACATCATTGTATTTATCGGTTAGTATGCACAGCAGCAGATTGCATTCCATTACATGCTCTGTGCCACTGTTTGCCACCACACAATGTCCCGCATCATCAGGCAAGGTTCCAGTCAATTGGTCAGCACGTATTTATTAAAAATATCTTGTGGGGACAGTACCCTTTTGGTTGCAGTGGGGGAATAATGAAATAACAGCACTCAAGCAGCTAGTAATTTATTTGGATAGAAAAAAGATACCCAAGAACAATAAAAGATAATATATAAATTCAAAATGCAGAAGCTGACCACTGCAGATCTGATGAAAGGAGGCAATCACTGAAAGCTTAACAGAGGAAGTGGAAAGGATTTGGATAGTTGGGAATAGAAAAAAAAGCTCTTACAGGATTTGAGAGTCAATATATGCTTCATTTGTTTGTCTCTTTATTCATCTATCAAGTATGAATTGAAACTAAGAGTCCAGTGCAAATTCATCTCCAGATCCAAGGGCTAGTTTGGTCCCAGTCATGTGTGTTCTATTCATGCTTATTACCAAAGAACACAAACATAACAAATAACCTGGACAGCTACATGTAAATCAATGAAATTAGAACACTCTCTCACACCATATACAAAAATAAACTCAAAATGATTTAAAGACCTAAATATAAGACATGACACCATAAAACTCCTAGAAGAGAGCATAGGCAAAATATTCTCTAACATAAATCATAGCAATATTTACTTAGATCAGCTTCCCAAGGCAAAAGAGATAAAAGCAAAAATAAACAAATGGGACATAATCAAACTTAAAAGCTTTTGGACAGCAAAGGAAACCATCAACAAAATGAAAAGACAACCTATGGAATGGGAGAAAATATTTGCAAATGATGCAGCCAACAAGGGGTTAATCTCCAAAATATACAAACACGTCATATAACTCAATATCAAAAAAACAAAGAACCCAATCAAAAAATGGTCAGAAGACCTAAATAGGCACTTTTCCAAAGAAGACATACAGACAGCCAACAGGTACATGAAAAGATGCTCAACATCACTAATTATTAGAGAAATGCAAATCAAAACCACAATGAGGTGTCACCTCACACCTGTCAGAATGGCCATCATCAAAAAGTCTACAAACAATAAATTCTGGGGAGGGTGTGGAGAAAAGTGAACCCTCCTACACTGCTAGTAGGAATGTAAATTGGTGCAGCCACTATGGAAAACAGTAGGGAGGTTCCTTTAAAAACTAAAAATAGAGCTATCATATGATCCAGCAATCCCACTCCTGGGTATATACCCAGAAAAAAACAAAAACTCTAATTCAAAAAGGTACATGTACTCCAGTGTTCATAGCAGCACTATTTGCCATAGCCAAGACACAGAAACAACCCAAGTGTTCATCAACAGACAATTGGCTTAAGAAGATAAGTGTATATATATATATAATTGAATATTATTCAGCCATAAAAAAGAATGAAATATTGCCTTTTGCAGCAGCATGAATGGACCTAGGGAATATTACACTTAGTGAAGTAAGTCAGACAGAAAAAGATAAATACTAAATGATATTATTTATATGTGGAATCTAAAAATAATACAAATTAAAAAAATAACAACGATATAGCTCTTCTACAGACCTGTGTGGTAGGTATTATTGCCCCTATTTTACAAATGAGGAAGTAGACACCCAGAAATTGTGACTTGACTGAGTTTACATAGTTACATGAGATAGGACTAAGACTTGAACTCAAGATTTCTGACTCCAAAGCCCAAGCTCTTTCCAGCATTGTGCAAGAGGCAAATGTCAAATTTTGCCAAAAAGTATCATTGGCCCTTCCAAATTCCTTCCAGCATGAGATTTTATAGACGATACTTGTAAAAGTATAGTTGATTACAAACGTTGGACAAGGAAATCTATACTGTGTTTTCCAATCTAAAAAGTAATAATCCTCTCTAGACCGTATTTATGGGCACCAATTCTGCCATAATTCAGCCATTATGACTGAACTCTTCCATCAAGCAACCAATCAGGGCAATGAAGAAACAAACAATATATCTGATTTATTTAACTGGGTGATTTAAACACAATGGTTAAACCATTTAAGAGTGAAACAAAACCATAGCTTTGGCCGAGCTTAGTATTACCTCATTCTTTCAGTGTTATGACATACAATACGCTGGATTCCTGTTTGTAAACAGCACCATGCCCTCATTAAAACTGAATTTTGGCTATTAGAGGTTCTAAAAAAATTCACTTTGGCTACTCAAAAATATTCACATTAGTCTCTTTTGGTTTCTTTCATATCTCTATACTCTTACACAATACCCTATTATTTATTTGTTTAATTTTTAATACACTGCTGAATGTGTTATTATTGCTATGACTTGAGCATTATGTAATTACTAAATGTTCACAGAATTCTCCACTTTTCTATGACATTATAAGTGTGCCTTAAACTATTAATCTGAATTGCTATGAAGAGAATCTTTTGGGGCTTCTAGTTTCACATTTTTTTTTTTCTTGATGGGAAGACAGTGTCAAATGTTTGAGGCAAATGTTCAGCTTTCATCCAACTCCTGTATGTATGGGCATTCTTTTTCCCTAGGGTGTATCCCTGCTTCCTCAAGGAACCAGCATTATTAGGAATGATTTTGAAATAGCACAAAAAGAGAGACCTCCTAAGTGTACCTCACGAATATCAACCTCTTTGCCTTCAACAGCTTTGTGTTGGACTACAGCTACTAAGATGCCCCCTGGGCACCTGTCGGCTGCATTCTACCTTGCCCTGACTTCCAAGCTTGGACACTTGGTGTAGGTGCTAAATTCCAAGACAACCATTTTCTCTAAAGGGCAATATTTTAACTTAAAATGAAAACAATCCACCCCTAACCAAGACCACGAGTCTTACGTAAATTTAGTTCAGAAAAGAAAAGCAGAAAAAGAATTTCTTTACAATGAGAGCTCTTGTTTCTGGGGCAAAGTATGACTCCTCATGCCTTGGTTCAGATGTACAGATATAGAGGAGATTTTGTAGGGAAATATTTCATCAATTGGGTTGGGAAGATAACAGCTCAGCACCATTGGGAGAGTTTGGGACACAGAGTCAGGTTACCTGGGTCTCATTCTGCCTCTGCAATGTTCAATCTGCACAACTTTGGAAAAGTAAATCAATCCTCATGAGTTAAAGTCTTTCTCTGTAAGATGAAGATAACTATAATAATTCCTCCCTGCCTCAATGAGTTGTTGTGAGGGTCAACTTAGATATGATAAAACATACTATAAATACCAAATGCTGATTTTGTTATTAGTATTAATTTTACATTCTGATCTACCATTCAAGATTGCCTGAGGAAATCCTTCTTTTCAGACCCCCTAAATGCTTTCAGTTTTGAATAGGAAAGAGTTTGAAAGCAAGTATTCGTTGAGCACCAAGTGTGGGTCCCACACTCTGCTAGGAGCTACAAGGATTAACAATAAATAAAAAAATATATGGTAATCCTAACCTTAAGAATCTCATAATCTAGTCATGGAGAAGGTATGGATACAAAAGAATACTGAAAAAATCAGGATAATGTAGATTTAGGGCCAATTAGGTGAGACCTAATGGATGGAGTCATACATAGCAGAGGTAGAGGGTAG
Organism: Eubalaena glacialis; assembly: GCF_028564815.1. NCBI lineage: Eukaryota > Metazoa > Chordata > Mammalia > Artiodactyla > Balaenidae > Eubalaena > Eubalaena glacialis. Next base: position 64,457,155 of record NC_083718.1, read on the forward strand.
ACAGTGCTGAGGCAAACATTTGTGAAAGAGGCACATGAGCTGGGTGCAGATATGGACATCTGGAGAGATTAAACTAAGGGAAAACTCACCCCTTAGTTGAGCCACTCCTGAGCTGAGACCAGTGTTAAAAGATGAACTGAGGTATATTTAAAATGTTTGAGTTTATTGAGCAAAAATTGATTCAAATTGAGCAGTATCCAATCTAGCAGACAGAAAGGAGCTCTGAGAAGTTGTACAAAATGAAAGACTTCCATAGGCAGAATGCAACAAGGAAGTTACACTAGGCAAAAAAGTGCATTAGTTATTGCAAAGTTACTTTCCTTTAGGGGATGGTAGAGGTCTATCAGGCAGTTTACCTAACTAGTGCTGCTCAGGCAATTTTTGATTGACAGGTTTCAGATTTCATCCCTGGAAAAGCTGAAACTATAATTAAGTCTCAGTCTGGTGACATGGAACTTAGCATGAACAACTCCACTTTGGGCTGGTTTTCTCATTTTTAACACCAGAAAGGAATGACAAAGTAATTGAATAGAAACAAAAGGATGGAATCCAAAATTAAGATTTCAGCACAAGATTTCTATCTTCCTAGAAAAAAGGTGGAAGCATTGGCAAATGTATAAGAAAACATATTCAGTGAAGTTGACTGCAAGGTTGAATAGAAAATTCAGTGAAACCAAACACAATGAAATTCTCACCCAAGTACTAATTCTATCACACAAACTAGGAAAAAATATTTTACTAGAGGATTACATTTCATATTTTCAAGTATCCATATCTCTTTTAAAAATGATGAACATTTTTTGAGTCTGTAACTTGTCCAAGATAACTATACTAAGGTCTTTACAGATATTATCTAACATATTATCTAGTTTAATATAACTACCCAGTGAGCTAAGTTTTATATCCCCATTTTACTGATGGTAAAACCAACTGAAGCTTTAGAGCAGTGGATTAACTTGACCACATGAGTGAGGATTCCAAGAGATGTTTTCAATCATCTTAACAAATATTTCTTTTATTTTTTCTTTTTCATGAGCTACTTGTCCATTCAGATGTTGAAAGGTCGCCAAACATTTATGAGAGAAACAGCTAAAATTGGATAGCTATTCTGTAATTTTGTTTTCTCTGTGAATTGGGATGTAACCTCCATTATTCTATTTTAGTGACAGAACACTTCAGCACTAAACATTTCAGACATGGAACGTGGAATGTTCCCTGTAGGAGTTTGGTTTGAAAACCACTGCTAAGCAAATTTAAAAAGCTGAGAAAGGCAGAAGCAAGAATCCTTGCCTGGCACCAAGAACATTCCTGGCAGCAAATTAATTGGCCTTCTTTAGCATTTTTGCAATGCCAGGGGCTGGGATCCCAGGCAGCACCAAGAAAAGCACTGCTGGGCTTTGTGAGATCTTGTCTCCATTACCGACATCTGGGTAAAATACGGTTTTAATAACCCCAACATTTTTTTTCTACATTGTCCTGAGTTCTAGCTGGCAGCTCTGGATATTTCCATCTCTGTGGCCACTACTAAACTGAAAATCTCCCAATATCAAAGGAAAACCATTCCACCTAGCCACAGCAGCGCTTCCTCTCTGTGAAGGTTGCATGCATGCTGCATTAGCCTGAGCAGCCTCGTATCATGGGATGAGGGAGGTCACAACCTTCGAGCCTTGATAGACAGCATCTTCTCTTCCCATTTGACCCAGACTCCATTTGCCATCCCTGCAGGTACTTTTGTGTTCCACAAACATGCTCATAGGTCACGGTGTAATTCAGTGTGGCTGAAATATTATTCAGGAAATAGATTGCTTTTTGTTGTTGTTTTAGATTGCTTTGTTTTGTTTTCATAGAAGTGTTCGAAGTTTTGGAGAAACTTTTTTATAGCCAACCAGGAGTCACATAACACACTCCATCCTGACGCAGGTCCCTGAGTGGAGAGATGGGATTGGGACCTCATCAGTAATGAAGTAAGGGGAAGTTCATTTCTGGAGATGAGTGGTGAGGACCACTTGTAGGCAGACCCTTAAGAAATAAAAAATTCCATGAAAGGTACAGGGAAGTGAAGAACAAAGATGATTCTTAAGAGGTCTAGCCAGAGCTTCTTATATTTAATAACACTCCTGAGGGAGAGAGCCTGTTTTCCTTGTCGGCCTCGATTGGAGCATTTCACAGACAGCTTTAGCTCAGGACAAACTCCTTCTTTTGCATGTATCCAAATATATGGAAGATGGCAATGATCAGATTATTCACGGCCCATGCGCACCTCTGCCTAGTTTCAAGTTGCCAACACTAACAAACCTCTTTGTCCAGACAACTGCCTCAATTTCTCCTTTCTGTTGTGAAGTTCGCTATCACATCTTTAATTTGCCTCTAAGTGAATGGCCAGCTTAAAGTGTGCTGAGAGGGAGAAGGAGTGGAGAGAGAAAGGTATCCTTTGGGAAACCTGTGGCAGAATCTTGGTGAGCAGAGGTAGTTATGCCAAATTGGAAAAAGGGTCTCACAGTGTGTATTTATCAACCAGGCAATGACTTTGATTTTTTTTTTTTTTTGAGTATAGGGACTTCTTTATAATGCAGGATGACCAACCATCCCAGTTTGCCCAGGATTATCCAGTTTTAACGTTGAAAGTCTCCTGTCTGGAGAAACTCTTCCCCGGTAAGCAGAAAGTCCAAATGGCCATGGGTGTGGAAAGTTAGGGAAAAAGTACAAAACCCATACAGTGACCAAAAAAATAGGGCTGAAAGTAACACTGTTTTTTGTGTCAATTGAAAGCAACACATTTTGTGCCTTCTATAGTGACTGTTGCTGCTTTTTGCCATGATCTCTCTCTTAGTCTGTGCCGCTCTAACAAAATACCATAGACTGGGTAGCTTATAAACAACAGAAATTAATTTCTCACAGTTCTGGAGACCAGAATTCCAAGATCAAGTCATGGGCAGATTCAGTGTCTGGTGAGATCCAACTTTCTGCTTCATAGATGGTGCATTTTGGCTGTGTCCTCACATAGCAGAAAATTGCAAAAGAGCTCTCTTGGACATCTTTTATAAGGGCACTAATGTCATTCAAGAGTCAGGACCCTTGTGTCCTAATCACTTCCCAATGGCTGAACCCTACCTTCACCTTCGGGGTTAGGTTACATATTTGGAGTTCGCAATAATGGGTCATCCTCTGTTGCATTGCTCCAGGTAATAACACTTAAGTGTGCAACTTAAGAGCATGGTAATCATAAGAATTAACAGTCCATTTTTTACTTTGCCTATGGATCAACAATTGTGCTTTGTATCAATATAGAGCTAGTTAAATTTTTTCACATTGTGACTGTTGTGACCCTGTTTCCTGAGTTCAGATAAAGAAAATAAGAATGATTACAATACCTTTTGAATTATGGTTTTATCAAGGTATATGCCCAGTAGTGGGATTGCTGGCTCATATGGTAGTTCTATTTTTAGTTTTTTAAGGAACCTCCATACTGTTCTGCATAGTGGCTGCACCAATTTACATTCCCACCAACAGTGCAAGAGAGTTCCCTTTTCCCCACACCCTCTCCAGCATTTGTTGTTTGTAGATTTTTTTCATGATGGCCATTCTGAACAGTGTGAGGTGATACCTTACTGTAGTTTTGATTTGCATTTCTCTAATAATTAGTCACATGTACCCCAATGTTCATTGCAGCACTATTTACAATAGCCAGGACATGGAAACAACCTAAATGTCCAACGATAGATGAACGGATAAAGAAGATGTGGTACATATATACAATGGACTATTACTCAGCCATAAAAAGCAATGAAATTGGGTCATTTGTAGAGATGTGGATGGACCTAGAATCTGTCATACAGAGTGAAGTAAGCCAGAAAGAGAAAAACAAATATCGTATATTAACGTATATATGTGGAATCTAGAAAAATGGTACAGATGAACCTATTTGTATGGCAAGAATAGAGATGTAGATCTAGAAAACGGACATGTGGACACAGTGAGGGAAGGGGAGGGTGGGACGAATTGGGAGATTAGGTTTGACATAAATACACTACCATGTGTAAAATACATAGCTAGTGGGAACCTGCTGTATAGCACAGGGAGCTCAGCTTGGTGCTCTGTGACGACCTAGATGGGTGGGATGGGGGGTGGTGGGAGGGAGGTCCAAGAGGGAGGGGATATAGGTATACATACAGCTGATTCACTTCACTGTACAGTAGAAACTAACACAACCTTGTAAAGCAATTTTACTCCAATAAAAAATACATAAAAAAAGAATGATTACAATAGTATAATCATATACTATAATCAATTACTATAGCAGCATGACCCAGATATTGCCAAAAGAGAAGGCTAACTAACTGTGCTGTTTTAATGATTGATGGAAAGATAGGTACGACTGCATTGGGATGGGGAGGTGGGGGCAAAAGTAACCAAAATAGAGCACAGCGCACAATCTGAGAAAATAATTTGGAGTTGGCATGGCATAGGGACATTTATGGTGAAAGCACTGACTTGGAGACTGAATCCCACAAGCGCAAAATGAGACACAAAAGTATTTCTTTCAATTAAAGCATTTTTGTTGTTGTTGTTGTTATTTTGTCTTCTAAAAAGACACCAATGCTCAGCTGAAAATTAGCATAGGCACACCACACCAATGAACATACATTATCATATCTTTGCCTTGATTTCTCTGTGAAACTGAGTAAAGCTACGTTTTCTGATTCATAGATTACAACTGAAACGTCTATTGTCGCACAATATAGAAAATTTTGATAATAGATAATAGTATAGAATTGATTCTTCAAATTTTACTGAAAACCATGTTTTCTACAGTTTATTGGGTGGTAAGTTGAATCAAGGCAACAACAACAAAAAAATTCCCTCTATGTCTTCAGTATTTTGGTTTGAAAAATGGATTTTCCAATTATTTTCTTGAATTCTATGAAGATTTTTTTTTAAACCACAGAAAATATTTTTTAAAATTTTATTTTATTTATTTTATTTTTATACAGCAGATTCTTATTAGTTATCTATTTTATACATAGTAGTGTATATATGTCAATCCCAATCTCCCAATTCATCACACCACCACCACCCACTTTACCCCCTTGGTGTCCATACATTTCTTCTCTACGTCTGTGTCTCTATTTCTGCCTTGCAAACCAGTTCATCTGTACCATTTTTCTAGATTCCACATATATGCATTTTTATACGATATTTGTTTTTCTCTTTCTGACTTACTTCACTCTGTATGACAGTCTCTAGGTCCATCCACATCACTACAAATGACTTAATTTCATTCCTTTTTATGGCTGAGGAATATCCCATTGTATATATGTACCACATCATCTTTATCCATTTGTCTGTCAATGGACATTTAGGTTGCTTCCATGACCTGGCTATTGTAAATAGTGCTGCAATGAACATTGGGGTGCATGTGTCTTTTTGAATTATGTAAACCACAGAAAATTTTTTTAAAAAAAGATTGTTGCTATCTTATCCAAACACAAACTAGACTTTGCTCATGTACCTGCATGTTTGGCAGACCGTGAAAATGTAAACTTTACTTCTTACCAAAGAAAATGGAAAGATCTTCCTACTAAATGTATACACCTTGTACAAAACACTGCTAGAAGCAGTAATGATTTCCTATCTGTGAAACTGTGGCTTTTATATTGAAAGTTTTTCGTCAATTTTCTCTTTCCTCAAAATATGCAGAAGCACTTAAAGAGATATTTTACTTTATAGAAATGAAAGAAGATAGCCCTCTTAGACATGTTTTTAAAAGATGGCTATTATTGTTGTGGGCCATAGAAAAATATTTTATGCCAGCCCAATATTTTAACATCTTTGTATGGTCTCCTTTCAGCGGATTATGTGAATGTGGTAGTTTAAAAAACAAGCACAGAAAATTGTTGATACCCTTCCTTTTAAGAAGTGGAGGTTGAATACCTTCCCCTTGAGTGTGGACTGGACTCACTTCTAATGAGTAAAATATTGCAGTACTGGTAGTGTGTTAATTCTGAGAATTAGGTTATAAAAAGATTGTGGCTTTCAGCTTGGGTATTTTGTCTTGCTTTCTCCCTCTTGAATCATTCATTCAGAAGGAACACATAAGCCATGTCAGAAGGATTTGAAGGTGAATATAGAGAGGACCAAGTAATGAGACACTGAGGCCAGACAGCAACCATGTGAGTAAACTTGGAAGTGAATCCTCCATGATTTGAGCCATTTTTTTATGGTGCATCATATGACTAACCATAATTCGTTTAATTATTCCCCTCTTTGTACTTATTTATATATTAATGGGTTTTTCTCCAGCTTTGCTGAGATAGAATTGACAAATAACATTGTGTGAATTTAAAGTATACAATGTGTTAATTGAATATATTTATATTATGCAAAATGAGTACAAAATAGCATTGGGTAACATCTCAATCATATCACATAGTTATGGTTTCTTTTTTGTGGCAAGAACATTTAAGATCTATCTCTTACCAACTTTTAAGTATATAATACAGTATTATTAACTATAATCATCATGCTGTACATTAGGTCCCCAGAATGTATCCAATTTATAACTGAAAGTTTAAACCCTTTGACCAACAACTCCCCATTTCTTCCACCCCAGCAAACATAAAACATCTTATAGATAAAACAGTTTATTTTACCCTGATAAAAACTGAATTTGATCACATACAAGTACTCTACCCTTTTATTCCCCTGCCCTTTTATGTTTTTGATGTCACAATTTACCTCTTTTATATTTTTTGTCCTTTAACAAATTATCATAGCTTAATAGTTAATTTTTAATAGTATAGTTATTTTTAAGTCTTGTTTTTTAACCTTTATACTGGAGTTATGTGGTTAGTACTCCATCATGTTACAGTATTAGAGTATTCTGAATTTGACTATATATTTACCTTTACCAGTGTGTTGTATATTTTCATATGATTCATGTTATTAAGTAGTGTCTTTTTATTTCAGCCTGAAGAACTCCTTTCAACATTTCTTGTTAGGAAGCTCTAGTGACGAAAATCCTCAACTTTTGTTTTTCTGGAAAAGTCCTATCTCTCCTTCATTTCTGAAGGATAGCTTTACAAGTTAAAGTATTTTTAATGGCAATTTTTTTTCTTTCAGCACTTTGAATATACCATCCCAGTCTCTGACAACTTGTAAAACCTCTGCTGAGAAATCCACTGATAGCCTATGGGAGTTCCCTTGTAAGCTACAAGCTTTTTTTTTTCTCTTGCTGCTTTTAAGATTCTCTTTTTGCCTTTGATTTTGGAAATTTATTATAATGTGTCTTGGAGACGATCTCTTTAAGTTCATTTTGTTTCTGCCGTATGTGCTTCATGAACTTGGATATTCAAATCTCTCCCCTGATTTGGGAAGTTCTCAGCCATTATTTCTTTTCTTTAATATTTTTTTTATTTTTTTTAACATCTTTATTGGAGTATAATTGCTTTACAAGGGTGTGTTAACTTCTGCTGTATAACAAAGTATTTCAACTATACATATACATACATCCCCATATCTCCTCCCACTTGAGTCTCCCTCCCATCCTCCCTAACCCACCCCTCTAGCTGGACACAAAGCACCAAGCTCATCTCCCTGTGCTATGCGGTTGCTTCCCACTAGCTATCGGTTTTACATTTGGTAGTGTATATATGTCCATGCCGCTCTCTCACTTCATCTCAGCTTACCCTTCTCCCTCCCCGTGTCCTCAAGTCCATTCTCTATGTCTGAATTTTTATTCCTGTCCTGTCCCTAGGTACTTCAGAATCTTTTTTTTTTTTTTTTAGATTCCATGTATATGTGTTAATATACAGTATTTGTTTTTCTCTTTCTGACTTAACTTCACTCTGTACGACAGTCTCTAGGTCCATCCACCTCATTACATATAACTCAATTTTGTTTCTTTTTATGGCTGAGTAATATTCCATTGTATATATGTGCCACATCTTCTTTATCCATTCATCTGTCAATGGAGACTTAGGTTGCTTCCATGTCCTGGCTATTGTAAAGAGAGCTGCAATGAACATTGTGGTACATGACTCTTTTTGAATTATGGTTTTCCCAGGGTATATGCCCAGTAGTGAGATTGCTGGGTCATACGGTAGTTCTATTTTCAGTCTTTTAAGGAACCTCCATACTGTCCTCCCTAGTGGCTGTATCAATTTACATTCCCACCAACAGTGCAAGAGGGTTACCTTTTCTCCACACCCTCTCCAGCATTTATTGTTTGTGGATATTTTGATGATGGCCATTCTGACCAGTGTGAGGTGATACCACATTGTAGTTTTGATTTGCATTTCTCTAATGATTAGTGACATTGAGCATCCTTTCATGTGTTGTTGGCAATCTGTATATCTTCTTTGGAGAAATGTCTGTTTAGGTCTTATGCCCATTTTTGGATTGGGTTGTTTGTTTTATTGATATTGAGCTGCATGAACTGCTTGTATATTTTGAGACTAATCTGTTGTCAGTTGCTTCGTTTGCAAATATTTTCTCCCATTCTGAGGGTTGTCTTTTGGTCTTGTTTATGGTTTCCTTTGCTGTGCAAAAGCTTCTAAGTTTCATTAGGAACCATTTGTTTATTTTTGTTTTTATTTCCATTTCTCTAGGAGCTGGGTCAAAAAGGATCTTGCTGTGATTTATGTCATGGAGTGTTTTGCAAATGTTTTCCTCTAAGAGTTTTATAGTGTCTGGCCTTACATCTAGGTCTTTAATCCATTTTGAGTTTATTTTTGTGTATGGTGTTAGGAAGTGTTCTAATTTCATTCTTTTACATGTAGCTGTCCAGTTTTCCCAGCACCACTTATTGAAGAGGCTGTCTTTTCTCCATTGTATATTCTTGCCTCCTTTATCAAAGATAAGGTGACCATATGTGCGTGGGTTTATCTCTGGGCTTTCTATCCTGTTCCATTGATCTATATTTCTGTTTTTGTGCCAGTACCACACTGTCTTGATTATTGTAGCTTTGCAGTATAGTCTGAAGTCAGGAAGCCTGATTCTTTCAGCTCCGGTTTTCTTTCTGAAGATTGCTTTGGCTATTCGGGGTCTTTTGTGTTTCCATACAAATTGTGAAATTTTTTGTTCTAGTTCTGTGAAAAATGCCATTGGTAGTTTGATAAGGATTGCATTGAATCTGTAGATTACTTTGGGTAGTATAGTCATTTTCAGAATATTGATTCCTCCAATCCAAGAACATGGTATATTTCTCCATCTGTTGATGTCATCTTTGAGTTTTTCATCAGTGTTTTATAGTCTTCTGAGTACAAGTCTTTCACCTCCTTAGGCAGGTTTATTCCTAGGTATTTTATTCTTTTTGTTACAATGGTAAATGGGAGTGTTTCCTTAATTTCTCTTTCAGATTTTTCATCATTAGAGTATAGGAATGCAAGAGATTTTTGTGCAGTAATTTTGTATCTTGCTACTGTACCAAATTCATTGAGTAGCTCTCATAGCTTTCTGGTTGCATCATTAGGATTCTCTATGTATAGTATCATGTCATCTGCGAACAGTGACAGTTTTACTTCTTCTTTTCTGATTTGGATTCCTTTCATTTCTTTTTCTTCTTTGATTGCTATAGCTAAAACACCCAAGACTATTTGAATAATAGTGGTGAGAGTGGAAAACCTTGTCTTGTTCCTGATCTTAGTGAAAATGGTTTCAGTTTTTCACCATTGAGAATGATGTTGGCTGTGGGTTTGTCATATATGGTCTTTATTATGTTGAGGTAAGTTCCCTTAATGCCTACTTTCTGGAGGATTTTTATCATAAATGGGTGTTGAATTTTGTCAAAATCTTTTCTGCATCTATTGAGATTATCATATGGTTTTTCTCCTTCAATTTGTTAATATGGTTTATCACATTGATTGATTTGCATATATTGAAGAATCCTTGCATTCCTGGGATAAACCCCACTTGATCATGATGTATGATCCTTTTAATGTGCTGTTGGATTCTGTTTGCTAGTATTTTATTGAGGATTTTTGCATCTGTGTTCATCAGTGATATTAGCCTGTAGTTTTCTTTTTATGTGGCATCTTTGTCTGGTTTTGGTATCAGGGTGATGGTGGCCTCGTAGAATGAGTTTGGGAGTGTTCCTCCCTTTGCTATATTTTGGAAGAGTTTGAGAAGGATAGGTGTTAGCTCTTCTCTAAATGTTTGATAGCATTCATCTCTGAAGCCATCTGGTCCTGGACTTTTGTTTGTTGGAAGATTTTTAATCACAGTTTCAATTTCAGTGCATGTGATTAGTCTGTTTATATTTTCTATTTCTTCCTGGTTTTCCATCCCCACACTTTCAGTCTGTATGTGTCCCTAGGTCTGAAGTGGGTCTCTTGTAGAAAGCATATGTACAGGTCTTGTTTTTGTATCCATTCAACAAGCCTGTGTCTTTTCGTTGGAGCATTTAATCCATTTGCATTTAAGATAGTTATTGATATGTATGTTCCTATACCACTTTCTTAATTGTTTTGGGTTTGTTATTGTAAGTGTTTTCCTTCTCTTGTGTTTCCTGCCCAGATAAGTTCCTTTAGCATTTGTTGTAGAGCTGGTTTGGTGGTGCTGAATTCTCTTAGCATTTGCTTGTCTGTAAATGTTTTAATTTCTCTGTCAAATCTGAATGAGATCCTTGCTGGGTAGAGTAATTTTGGTTGTAGGTTTTTCCCTTTCCTCACTTTAAAGATGTCCTGCCACTCCCTTCTGGCTTGCAGAGTTTCTGCTGAAAGATCAGCTGTTAACCTTATGGGGATTCCCTTGTATGTTAATTGTTGCTTTTCCCCTGCTGCTTTTAATATTTTTTCTTTGTATTTAATTTTTGATAGTTTGATTAATATTTCTTGGCATGTTTCTCCTTGGTTTTATCCTGTATGGGACTCTCTGTGCTTCCTGGACTTGATTGACTATTTCCTTTCCCATATTAGGGAAGTTTTCAACTATTATCCTTTCAAATATTTTCTCAGTCCCTTTTCTTTTTTTCTCTTCTTCTTCTGTGACCCCTATAATTCGAATGTTGGTGCATTTAATGTTATCCCAGAGGTCTCTGAGATTGTCCCCAATTATTTTCATTCTTTTTTCTTTATTCTGCTCTGTGGTAGTTATTTCCACTATTTTGTCTTCCAGGTGAAGGTCACTTATCTGTTCTTCTGCCTCAGTTATTCTGCTCTTGATTCTTTCTAGAGAATTTTTAATTCCATTTGTTGTGTTGTTCATCATTGTTTGTTTGCTCTTTAGTTCTTCTAGGTCCTTGTTAAACGTTTCGTGTATTTTCTCCATTCTATTTCCAAGATTTTGGATCATCTTTACTATCATTACTCTGAATTCTTTTTCAGCTAGATTGCCTATTTCCTCTTCATTTGTTTGGTCTGGTGGGTTTTTATCTTGCTCCTTCATCTGCTGTGTATTTCTCTGTCTTCTCATTTTGCTTAACTTACTGTGTTTGGGGTCTCCTTTTTGCAGGCTTCAGGTTCATAGTTCCCATTGTTTTTGGTGTCTGCTCCTTGTGGGTAAGTTTGGTTCAGTGGGCTGTGTAAGCTTCATGGTGGAGGGGACTGGTGCCTGTGTACTGGTGGATGAGGCTGGATCTTGTCTTTCTGGTGTGCAGGACCACGTCCAGTGGTGTGTTTTGGGGTGTCTATGAACTTATTATGATTTTATCAGCCATTATTTCTTTAAATAAGATTTCTACCCTTTTCTCTCTGTCTTCTCCTTCTGTAAGTGTGATAATTTGCAAATGGTTCTTTTGATGGTGTCTTATTGATTATGTAGGCTTTCTTCCCCCTTTTCCATTCTTTTTTTCATTTTGCTTCTCTAATTGGATAATTTTAATTGATCTGTTCAAGCTAACTTACTCTTTCTTCTGCCTCATCTTGCCTGCTCTTGAAATGCTCTATAAAATTCTTCAGTTCAGTCATATATCCCTCAGCTCCAAAATTTTTTATTCTTTTTTATATTTTCTATTCCTTTTTTTTTTAACTTCTCATTTTGTTCTTGTATCCTTTTCCTGATATCATTAAATTGTTGTGTTCTCTGAGCCTCTTTAGAACAATTATTTTGAGTTCCTTTTCAGGCAATTTTTGGCTCCCCATGTCTTTGGAGAAATTATTGGAGATTTACTGTATTATTTTGGTGGAGTTATATTTCCCTGATTTTTCATGATTCCTATAGCCTGTGTAGGTGTCTTCACATTTGAAGAAGCAGTCACCTCTTCTAGACTTTATGGACTAACTTCATTATGGGAAGATTTTCACCTACAGATAGGGAACACTGGGGTATGCTGTGACCCTGTGTCTAGTGGTACAGGGTACCAGCTGTGAGAGAACATAGTGGCACCAGGTTCAGAGAGATGTGATGTTTCTTCGGCTCAGGTTCCTGGGGTCCACAGCATTGACAACTATGTGGTCCTTGGTAAGCACAGCAGAGGAACTGCAGTGGCTGCAAGGGCTATTGTGGTCTTCAGTGTTGTCTCCAGGCCCATTGGCTAGAGACCATGACAGGAAATGATGGTGGCTAGAGCTGGTGGTTTGCACACACTCAGCTGTGGGGGCCAGCTGCAGGTGCTTGTGCAGTAGCAGAGGCCAGTTTCAGACACACTTAGGGTGGGGGCTAAGGTGGGCAGCAAGAACCAAAGCCACTTACAGGCACACTCTTAGCTGCAGAGGCCCTGGATGTCAACTACCATGGCTGCTGGGTCTTGTCATGGATACATAGTAGTGGAGGCCATTGACAAGAGTCAGGCTGGGGGCATGCAGGTGCATAGCTAGAGAGACTAGCTACAGATGAGTGCAGTAGTGCAGGCCAGTGACCAAAGACAAGGCTTGATCCAGGCCCATAAGCAGCTACAGGAGCCTTGGCTTTTGGCATGCCTTCTCATGGCTACACAGTCTCCACTCAGGCATGCACACTGCAGTGGAGGCCAGTGAAGGGGATCAGATTAGGAACATGCAAGTATACAGCTGGAGGGTCTCCCCCCAAGTGTGTGCACAGTGGTGTGGATGAAACATAGGTTTCTTTGGCTCATGTCTTGCTGCAGAGCCTGTGTTGGCAGCCAGTGCTCTGCCCATGTTATGTTGAGGGCAGGAAGGAAAGTGCAGGAATGGACACAGGCAGCTGGTGTCGTGAACATGAAAGCCTCTGGGGCAAAACTGGTGAAATCTGCAGGGTTCTGCAGAGGCTGTGCTGCCACTGGCTTCTTCAGCAGTGAAATCTTCTGGGTTTGTCTGCAGAGCAGGTCACTGGGAACCACAGTAGGTCCTGCAGCATGGCTGTTTTTGGTAGTACCTGCTTTTCCCCTTGTTCCTAGATTCACTGGTATGGGGGGGGGGGGTAAAACCAAAGCAGCATCTTCGTGTGGCATCCAGAAAGGCTGGGGAAGCTGGTCACTCACCCCATTCTTCCTTTCCTGGTGAGGGGACCTCTTTCTAGCTGAGGTTCCCTCTTGGCACTGAGCAATGCTGGCTTGGGGGATGGGATAAGAGGCAAAATGAAGCTGTCTTTCTTCTCTTTTGGTGCAGTAATTTTCAGAGGTTTTTTTCCCCACTGTGTTGCTAAAGTGGCTTAAGTTTACCCTTGAGCTCCTCCAGAGCTATTTTTGTTCATGGGTAGCTGTCTAATTGTTGATCTTTGTGGAGGGACAGAGGCTGGGACCTCCTTTATCACCATTCTTCCAGACTTGAGCCTTGAGATGACTGCAGCCCTGACTGACAGCTTGTTGACAGTGCTCTGAGAGACCCTGAGCCAGAGGTGCTCAGCTCAGCTAAGCTGTGCTGGATTCCTGACCCACAGAAACTGTGAAACCATAAATATTCATTGTTTTAAGTTGCTAAGTTTGGAGTAATTTGTTACATAGCAATAAACAACTAATATCGTGCAGGACTTTCTATAAGTCATCCTGCCACTTGACCTACTTTGTAGCTCATTCTTTCCCTCTCCACTCTTGCCACTTTTCTAATTCAAATCACCAACCAACGCTCTGAACTCATCTCCCTCTGCTTCCTTGGGAGATCTCACCTTACCTATTAGTTACTGCCTCTGTCCTGAATCTTTAGCACCTCCCTCTCTGCTTCTATTATCACAACATTTAACAGTGCTCAAAACTTTCTCACAATAAACCCATCCTCAGCTGACATTTCCCCCCAAGTGACTTCTCTATCCTGTCTATCTCTTTTTTTCAGTGTTGACCTTCCTAAAACAATGACCTTCATTTCCTTAAGTTGCATTTACAAACATCACACCCCCTCTATTTGAGAGATTTCAGTTCCGATCTCATTCCTGAATTTCAGAAACTTAACTCCAGTGGCTTATTATACATCTTTCATTGGATGTCCTACATTTGCCTCAAACTCAGTATAGGCAAAACTGAAATCACCTTCCTTTACAAACTTGGGATTCCTCTTGTTTCTATCTCAGGAATAGCCTTAAGTTTCAAGGCCTGAGTATAGTCTTCTGTGGCTCAAGGCTTCACCCACTGGACCCACAGCTTCATCACCCCCTGCACCCTTGGCAGCAGCTCCACTGCCTGCTCTACCCTCAGCAGCTGCTTCATTACCCCCATTCTCTGGACCCACAGCTCCACCCACTGAGGCAGTCTTCCCTTTTCTTGAAGAGTAGGACGTGCTTGCAGCCTAGTAGCTCTATTGGCTCATTTCCTGCCTATCGAATTTGGGGAATCTGACAACCATTTTTAATTTTGTCCAGTCACTGTCCTTTACAGTCCAAGGTGGAAGTGTTTCTGCTAATATCTCCCAAAACCACATGGGTCTCCAATGTATGTTAAGGGGATCCATGCATTAGACAAGAGAGGTCTCCACAGATTCTTCCTGGATAAACCCTTCTCTACTCCTAGCTTCTTCTGGGATGGTTGATTGAATCCACGTGTCTCATACCTAATCTGTTTAACAAAAGGATGTCCAGCCATACCCTTGACCTTCTCTCTATAGTATGTTTTACAAAGTAAATTTACTAATTTTTGCACCCTTTGCAATCTGGATAGGTTTAGAACCTCCCAAATTGTCCAATCCTGGGGCAGGAAAGGGTTGCTTAATATGTTTGACTTCAATTTATCTCTTTCTCATTTTACTATAAGCAACAAAAAGAAAACAGTCTGCACCTTCCATACTTTGCTTGGAAATCACCTCAGCTAAATATAAAATTTCATCATTTACACATTCTGCTTCCACCCAGCACTAGAATACAATTCAGCCAAATTTTCTGCCATTTTATAAAAAGGATTGTCTTTCCTCCAATTTTAAATAACATGTTCTTCATATCCTTGAGACCTCACCAGAAGCACGTTTGACTTTTTTTTTTTTATACTACAGGTTCTTATTAGTCATCAATTTCATTCACATCAGTGTATACATGTCAATCCCAATCGCCCAATTCAGCCCACCTCCATCCCCACCCCACCACAGTTTTCCCCCCTTGGTGTCCACACGTTTGTTCTCTACATCTGTGTCTCAACATCGGCCCTGCAAACCGGTTCATCTGTACCATTTTTCTAGGTTCCACATACATGCATTAATATACGATAATTGTTTTTCTCTTTCTGACTTACTTCACTCTGTATGACAGTCTTTAGATCCATCCACATCTCAACAAATGACTCAATTTCATTCCTTTTTATGGCTGAGTAATATTCCATTGTATATATGTACCACATCTTCTTTATCCATTCATCTGTCGATGGGCATTTAGGTTGCTTCCATGACCTGGCTATTGTAAATACTGTCGCAATGAACATTGGGGTGTATGTGCCTTTTTGAATTATTATTTTCTCTGGGTATATGCCCAGTAGTGGGATTGCTGGGTCATATGTATGGTAATTCTATTTTTAGTTTTTTAAGGAACCTCCATACTGTTCTCCATAGTGGCTGTATCAATTTACATTCCCACCAACAGTGCAAGAGGGTTCCCTTTTCTCCACACCCTCTCCAGCATTTGTTGTTTGTAGATTTTCTGATGATGCCCATTCTAACTGGTGTGAGGTGATACCTCATTGTAGTTTTGATTTGCATTTCTCTAATAATTAGTGATGTTGAGCAGCTTTTCATGTGCTTCTTGGCCATCTGTATGTCTTCTTTGGAGAAATGTCTATTTAGGTCTTCTGCCCATTTTTGGATTGGGTTGTTTGTTTCTTTAATATTGAGCTGCATGAGCACTTTATATATTTTGGAGATTAAACCTTTGTCTGTTGATTCGTTTGCAAATATTTTCTCCCATTCTGAGGGTTGTCTTTTTGTCTTGCTTATGGTTTCCTTTGCTGTGCAAAAGCTTTGAAGTTTCATTAGGTCCCATTTGTTTATTTTTGTTTTTATTTCCATTACTCTAGGAGGTGGATCAAAAAAGATCTTGCTGTGATTTATGTCAAAGAGTGTTCTTCCTATGTTTTCCCCTAAGAGTTTTATAGTGTCCGGTCTTACATTGAGGTCTCGAATCCATTTTGAGTTTATTTTGTGTATGGTGTTAGGGAGTGTTCTAATTTCATTCTTTTACATGTAGCTGTCCAGTTTTCCCAGCATCACTTATTGAAGAGACTGTCTTTGCTCCATTGTATATCTTTCCCTCCTTTGTCATAGATTAATTCACCATAGGTGCGTGGGTTTATCTTTGGGCTTTCTATCTTGCTCCATTGATCTATGTTTCTGTTTTTGAGCCAGTACCATATTGTCTTGATTACTGTAGCTTTGTAGTATAGTCTGAAGTCAGGGAGTCTGATTCCTCCAGCTCCGTTTTCTTCCTTCAATACTGCTTTGGGTATTCGGAGTCTTTTGTGTCTCCATACAAATTTTAAGATGATTTGTTCTAGTTCTGTAAAAAATGCAATTGGTAATTTGATAGGATTGCATTGAATGTGTAGATCGCTTTGGGTAGTATAGTTATTTTCACAATATTGATTCTTCCAATCCAAGAACATGGTATATCTCTCCATCTGTTGGTATCACCTTTAATTTCTTTCATCAGTGTCTTATACTTTTCTGCATACAGGTCTTTTATCTCCCTAGGTAGGTTTATTCCTAGGTATTTTATTCTTTTTGTTGCAATGGTAAATGGGAGTGTTTCCATAATTTCTCTTTCAGAATTTTCATCCTTAGTATATAGGAATGCAAGAGATTTCTGTGCATTAATTTTGTATCCTGCAACTTTACCAAATTCATTGATTAGCTCTAGTAGTTTTCTGGTGGCATCTTTAGGATTCTCTATGTATAACATCATGTCATGTGCAAACAGTGACAGATTTACTTCTTTTCCAATTTGTGTTCCTTTTATTTCTTTTTTTCTCTGATTGCTGTGGCTAGGACTTCCAAAACTATGTTGAATAATAGTGGCAAGAGTGGACATCCTTGTCTCGTTCCTGATCTTAGAGGAAATGCTTTCAGTTTTTCACCATTGAGAATGATGTTTGCTGTGGGTTTGTCATATATGGCCTTTATTATGTTGAGGTAGGTTCCCTCTATGCCCACTTTCTGAAGAGTTTTTATCATAAATCTGTGTTGCATTTTGTCAAAAGCTTTTTCTGCATCTATTGAGATGATCATATGGTTTTTATTCTTCAACTTGTTAATATGGTGTATCACATTGATTGATTTGCGTATATTGAAGAATCCTTGCATCCCTGGGATAAATCCCACTTAATCATAGTGTATGATCCTTGTAATGTGTTGTTGGATTCCGTTTGCTAGTATTTTGTCGAGGATTTTTGCATCTATATTCATCAGTGATATTGGTCCGTAATTTTCTTTTTCTGTAGTATCTTTGTCTGGTTTTGGTATTAGGGTGATGGTGGCCTCATAGAATGAGTTTGGGAGTGTTCCTTCCTCCGCAATTTTTTGGAAGAGTTTGAGAAGGATGGGTGTTAGCTCTTCTCTAAATGTTTGATAGAATTCACCTGTGAAGCCATCCGGTCCTGGACTTTTGTTTGTTGGAAGATTTTTAATCACAGTTTCAATTTCATTACTTGTGATTGGTCTGTTCATATTTTCTATTTCTTCCTGGTTCAGTCTTGGAAGGTTATACTTTTCTAAGAATTTGTCCATTTCTTCCAGGTTGTCCATTTTATTGGCATAGAGTTGCTTGTAGTAGTCCCTTAGGATGCTTTGTATTTCTGCTGTGTCTGATGTAACTTCTCCTTTTTCATTTCTAATATTATTGATTTGAGGTCTCTCCCTCTTTTTCTTGATGGGTGTGGCTAATGGTTTATCAATTTTGTTTATCTTCTCAAAGAACCAGCTTTTAGTTTTATTGATTTTTGCTATTGTTTTCTTTGTTTCTATTTCATTTATTTCTGCTCTGATCTTTATGATTTCCTTCCTTCTGTGAAATTTGGATTTTGTTTGTTCTTCTTTCTCTAGTTCCTTTAGGTGTAGTGTTAGATTGTTTACTTCAGATTTTTCTTGTTTCTTGAGGTAGGCTTCTACAACTATAAACTTCCCTCTTAGAACTGCTTTTGCTGCATCCCATAGGTTTTGGATGGTCGTGTTTTCATTGTCATTTGTCTCTACGTATTTTTTGATTTCCTCTTTGATTTCTTCAGTGATCTCTTGGTTATTTAGTAATGTATTGTTTAGCCTCCATGTGTTTGTGTTTTTTACGTTTTTTTCCCTGTAATTCATTTCTAATCTCATAGTGTTGTGGTCAGAAAAGATGCTTGATATGATTTCAATTTTCTTAAATTTACTGAGGCTTACTTGGTGATCCAAGATATGATCTATCCTGGAGAATGTTCCGTGCGCACTTGAGAAGAAAGTGTAATCTGCTTTTTTTGGATGGAATGTCCTATAAATATCAATTAAATCTATCTGGTCTATTGTGTCATTTAAAGCTTCCGTTTCCTTATTTATTTTCATTTTGGATGATCTGTCCATTAGTGTAAGTGAGGTGTTAAAGTCCCCCACTATTATTGTGTTACTGTTGATTTCCTCTTTTATAGCTGTTAGCAGTTGCCTTATGTATTGAGGTGCTCCTATGTTGGGTGCATATATATTTATAATTGTTTTATCTTCTTCTTGGATTGATCCCTTGATCATTATGTAGTGTCCTTCCTTGTCTCTTGTAACATTCTTTATTTTAAAGTCTATTTTATCTGATATGAATATAGCTACTCCAGCTTTCTTTTGATTTCCATTTGCATGGAATATCTTTTTCCATCGCCTCACTTTCAGTCTGTATGTATCCCTAGGTCTGAAATGGGTCTCTTGCAGACAGCATATATATGGGTCTTGTTTTTGTATCCATTCAGCAAGCCTGTGTCTTTTGGTTGGAGCATTTAATCCATTCGTGAATGGATTAAATTAAGGTAATTATTGATATGTATGTTCCTGTGACCATTTTCTTAATTGTTTTGGCTTTGTTTTTGTATGTCCTTTTCTTCTTTTGTGTTTCCCACTTAGAGAAGTTCCTTTAGCATTTGTTGTAAAGCTGGTTTGGTGGTGCTGAATTCTCTTAGCTTTTGCTTGTCTGTAAAGCTTCTGATTTTTCCTTCGAATCTGAATGAGATCCTTGGCGGGTAGAGTAATCTTGGTTGTAGGTTCTTCCTTTTCATCACTTCAAGTATATCATGCCACTCCCTTCTGGCTTGTAGAGTTTCTACTGAGAAATCAGCTGTTAACCTTATGAGAGTTCCCCTTGTATGTTATTTGTCGTTTTTCCCTTGCTGCTTTCAGTAATTTTTCTTTGTCTTTAATTTTTGCCAATTTGATTACTATGTGTCTCAGCGTGTTTCTCCTTGGGTTTATCCTGTATGGGACTCACTGCACTTCCTGGACTTGGGTGGCTATTTCCTTTCCCATGTTAGGGAATTTTCGACTATAATCTCTTCAAATATTTTCTCGGGTCCTTTCTCTCTCTCTTCTCCTTCTGGGACCCCTATAATGTGAATGTTGTTGCCTTTAATGTTATCCCAGAAGTGTCTTAGGCTGTCTTCATTTCTTTTCATTCTTTTTTCTTTATTCTGTTCCGCAGCAGTGAATTCCACCATTCTGTCTTCCAGGTCACTTATGCGTTCTTCTGCCTCAGTTATTCTGCTATTTATTCCTTCTAGTGTAGTTTTCATTTCAATTATTGTATTGTTCATCTCTGTTTGTTTGTTCTTTAATTCTTCTAGGTCTTTTTTAACCATTTCTTGCATTTTCTCAATCTTTGCCTCCATTCTTTTTCCGAGGTCCTGGATCATCTTCACTATCATTATTCTGAATTCTTTTTCTGGAAGGTTGCCTATCTCCACTTCATTGAGTTGTTTTTCTGGGGTTTTAGCTTATTCCTTCACCTGGTACATAGCCCTGTGGCTTTTCATCTTTTCTATCTTTCTGTGAATGTGGATTTTGTTCCACAGGCTGCAGGATTGTAGTTCTTCTTGCTTCTGCTGTCTGCCTTCTGGTCTTGACTTTCATATTTCTACTAATAGTCTCTTTAAGACAGTCTAAGCATTTTCTATCATGCTTCTCAAAATTCTTCCAGTTTCTACACATTACCCAATTCCAAAGCCACTTTCACATTTGTAGGTATTTGTTAAAGCAACACCCCACTTCCCAGTATCCAAAAGATCTGTATCAGTAAAGGTTCTAGCAGAAAAATAGAACCAGAAGAGAGAGAGAGAGAGAGAAAGAGATGGGGAGAGAGAGAGAGAGAGAGAGAGAGAGAAAGAAAGAAAGACTTATTTCAAGAAATGTTTTCTGTGATAGTAGGGTCAGGCAAGTCCTGTCTGTAGGTCAGGCCAGCTGAATGGAAACTCTAAGGCAGGAACTGACACTGCAGTTTACAGGCAGAATTTCTTCTACTTCAGGGAAATCTCAGTTTTGCACATGAGGGCTTTCAACTGATTAAATGAGGCCTACCAGATTGTCAAGGACAATCTTCTTTATTTTTTTTTTAAGTGAATGGTGTTTTTTTGTTGTTGTTGTTTTTAATTTATTTTATTTTTGGCTGCATTGGGTCTTTGTTGCTGTGTGTGGGCTTTTCACTAGTTGTGGCGAGGGGGGCTACTCTTCCTTGCAGTACGTGGGCTTCTCATTGTGGTGGCTTCTCTTGTTGTGGAGCACGGCTCTAGGCTTGCAGGCTCAGTAGTTGTGGCACACAGGCTTTGTTGCTCCGTGGCATGTGGGATCTTCCCGGACCAGGACTCAAACCCATGTCCCCTGCATTGGCAGGTGGATTCTTACCCACTACACCATCAGGGAAGCCCTGACAATCTTCTTTAAAGTCAACTGATTGTAGATGTTAACCACATCTACAAAATACTTCTACAACACCTAGATTAGTGTTTAATTAAGTAACTTGTTACGCTAGCCTATGGAAGTTGACCCATAAAACAGATTATATCATAGTGAAGTATGAATCTGTATGAAGGATTTAATTCTTCCTGGCTTTTACAGCCCTTTATATGGTAAAAATATTAACTTTCAAAATGAATATATTTGACTGCCAAATTTGATAGAAAATATATCTGCATAAAGCCATGTACAGAAATGCACATTTTATGACTCTGTTCATAAAAGAATATAGTGAACAGCAAAGGAGTATCACTTACATTATTTTTGCCACTTTTCACTGCTTCCCCTGACTGATAAATTAAAAGAACTTGGGTTGAGGGGTAAGCTCGTGTCTTGTCCCTTGGTTCCTTGAAATGGCACTCAAGTTGAAATGCTACAATCCTTTGCATTACTGCCCAGAACACTACAGCTAAAGCATTCCTTTAAATTCTAATGTACCACATAGAGGGAGTTCTTCTATATTTCTCAAATTATGGTTGAAAGTACTAAAATAATTAATAATTGTACTTACTAAAGCATTGTCTTCAAACATTTCCTGTGATGCTTTGGGAAGAAGGCTTAAAGAATTGGCCTGGCATTTGTATATACTTTTATTAAGGTGATTTTTGCCTAAAAGCTTTCCTATAAATTCTTTGATTTTAATTTGGTTATCAAGTCTATTTAAAATATATGGGCTACAATCTGAAAAAGAATGGATATATGTATATGTATAACTGAACCACTTTGCTGTACATCTGAAACGAACACAATATTGTAAATCAAATATACCCCAATATAAAATAAAATAAAATAAAATATATGGGCTACATATGTGTTCCTGTTATATTTAAATAAGCATTGTCAAAGACTACATAGAAAGGGATTTTTGCAAATTTAGGGGAGGTCACTTGTTGCACAAGTTAAGATAACACTGTCCTCACAATATTGAAAAAATACTTCATTTGTTGAGTTTGCTATGGTTCAGTGTCTGACCTTCAGCTACACAGGCTCAAAGACTCCATCTCTTCAGTGCCCTAGAGTTTATTTAACTTGGGAAGCTGAGTCAAGCTAAGTTCACAAGAAAACAGTTTATAAAACCATAATATCGATGTATTAATTTAAAATAAAATTATACTAAGTGAACTAGATGCTTGCATCCACCTGACCATCCCTTTCTTTCTTTGTAGAAAAGCCTCATTAGAAAGCCTCATTCTTAAGGGATTGCTTGGTGATCATAAAATGAGATCAAGGGAAACTGAAATAATCAAATACTGAGTGAACATCAGGATTTGCTAACTGATGCTTCCATTTCTACAGTAAGGATTTACCTGTCAGAATAAGTAAATACTTGCTTCTATCTAAATCCCTCTTCTTTAGAAAGGGCTTGAATGGCACATTGCCAATATCTAAATCCATGACTCTATTTCTATGTTACTAAGGCAGATGACCTTCATGTACGATGTAATTGACACCTTGTTCAGATATGTTAACTTTTTCAATCTGGTTATAGTCAATTGTCATGTTGGCCTGTGAACCAATCACTTTCTTTAAGATGTAGTCATTATAAAGAGCCCTTCTGAGCACCTGTGCTTCAGAGTCTCCTTGAGTTTGGTGGGACCGTGTGACTAATACGTTTGATCAATACTTTTCAAGTGGAAGAATATAAGTCACTTCTGACTGGAACATTTAAATACCAGTGCAAAACTCTCCTGAGTTCTCTTTATCTGCCAAGATACCCAAAAGCAGCCAATGCTCCAGATAGGATCTGCTCTGGGTCCCAAGGGCAAGAAAATATGGAACATAGGCCTCCAGATATCTTGTGAAGGACACGTGTTATAAACAAGAAACAAACCTTGATGTTTTAACCATGGAGATCTTGGGGCTGTTTTTCACTATAAAAAAAAAACCTTGCCTATCCTAAATAATAAAAAATAGCATTACATATTTTGTCTTTGATATTAGGTTATTTTTGATGGCAATTTTATTTCCTTTTCTTTCAAAGTTTTTGGCAAACACTTCACTATTGTTTATGTCCACATATCACCTATGAAGTCATAAATAAATAAATTCTATATATGTAGTGTTTATGAAGCTAAAGGATACTTACCCATCAAATCCTATCTCTGTATATACACCCTAAACTGCCACAGAAGACCTAATATTTCAAACATTTTCATCCAATTATGATTGCTAAATAATTTGAAATTTTCAAATAGAACTTCATTTACCATGTTCTTCTATCAAAATAACTAAGAAGGGACTGGGAATTATGACCAATTAGTATTTTATTTTTGTCCAATTTTTGGTTAGAGAGATCTATAAAGATGTTAGGTTAGTTCTTACTATCTTTTAAATGACGTAGTTCACCTTCTTCTCCAACCACTAGACTTTTTATTTTATATTGGAGTATAGCCGATTAACAATGTTGTGATAGTTTCAGGTGCACAGCAAAGCGACTCAGCCATATGTATACATGTATCCATTCTCCCCCAGACTCCACTCTTATTCAGGCTGCCACATAACATTGAGCAGAGCTCCCTGTGCTATATAGTAGGTCCTTGTCCAACCACTAGACTTGACCATGAACCCTGATGGTTGTCCCAAACGATAGGAAATGTGTCCCAAGTGCTGATCATATCAAGACTCAGCCTGCCATGAAGGAGAACTCTGTGTACATGCAGATAACTAAGAAAGGATACTTGAATCTCTTTATCTCTTCCCTTCCCCTGATGGAAGCTTCAGCATCACGATCTTGTTCTCTTGTCTGTTTGTGGAAGAAAAGGGAATGGGGAAGAGACTTTGAAAGGAACTTCCCAAATCAAAGACTCTAGTTTGCTACAATTGAATCAGCATTTTATCTGAATACCTCCCTCTTTTTTTTAAAGGAAACTTTAGCTCTGTGAAGATACAGAAGGAGAATTCTGTATCCTTTTGGATAAAGGACTTAAAACCTGTGAGTACTATATAAATGTTATTTCTTATTTTGGGGGACTAACAATTCATATGTCAGAAATATAATCAAGGTATACATTATCTTCCATGTGTAATTTTCAATGTGATTATATTCAAAGTCATAATTATATAAGGGAAATTAACTTCTCCTTGTAGATTCTTACTTTCCTTTGATAAGTTCCTTTGAGGTGACTTGCTTAAATGCTCCAGAAATTAAGGCTATAAATAACAATCACTGCAGAAGAGAAGAGTGCTGGGCTTAAAGCCTTGGGAATGTTGCCACCGAGTCACCAAGTCCTTCATCTCAGTGTCTCTGGTCAGCATCCAGCAGATGTTGGCAGCATGCAGACAGTTCATCTCTTGCCCCATTACCAAGTCGTGGCCATTAAGGGATGACTCAATAATTATTTTAACCAATTCCCAGGGATTTATATACTAAACACTACTCTTTCATGATTATAATACAAATTTAGGGTTAGAATGGGCCAAGGATCCAGGAAAATCTTTAATAACAAGTGACTAAAAATCATTTGGACTACTGTATTAGCCAGTGAGAACTCTGTTCCACAGTATATCTGATAAGTAATGTGTTAAAGGAATTGAGTCTTATATGCAATAGTTAATAGCTATAATGACTATCATTTATTGAGTTATTATAAACTAGGGAATGGGTCCTCACCAAAATCCTATTAGGTAAGTAATTTTAGTGCTCTCATTTTACAAATGAAGACCTTGACGTTTAGAAGAAT
This sequence comes from Eubalaena glacialis, assembly GCF_028564815.1. Taxonomy (NCBI): domain Eukaryota; kingdom Metazoa; phylum Chordata; class Mammalia; order Artiodactyla; family Balaenidae; genus Eubalaena; species Eubalaena glacialis. The sequence continues at coordinate 64,482,089 of NC_083718.1, forward strand.
GCCAAATAATTTACCTGAGATCTTAGATTACATGAAGCCAACTCTGGCAGTTTCTAAATTTCATGCTTATAACCTAATTTACATTGCTTCTATCAAGTAATCATTAAAGACTTTGAAGTTGAGAGTGACATAACAAGGCTTTTTTTTTTTTTTAAAGAAGATGACTTTAATACCACAGAAACAGGAGAGTTTATAAAAAGCCAGAGAAAGTCCTAATTTCAAAAAGGGAGAGGAAACAAAACTAATGCATCATATTAATGTCTAGGTGATAAATCAACTGGAAAATAAAATTTGCACAAAATCTTGAGATTTTAACAAAGGGAGTTTTATCTTAAGATTTTAACAAAAGGAGTTTAACAATGGGTAAAATGAGATCTAACTGAAACATACATATATAATTGATTTTTGTAATTCATATGCTGTGTATTTCCCATTGACCTCATTTCCTTACCTCTTATAATTCTTGTTCATCACTGTAAGCTCAATGACTGGCATATACCCAAGTGAGATAGACAGTAAAAAGTTGTTAGTTGACAAAGGATTCAGAGTGACATTTAGTTCTCTATTGTTCTTTGGTCATTTGATTTTATTTTAACCACAATTTCACTTGCTTAAAGCAACCCTATATTGAAGTCTTACTTCGAGTAAATACTACTCTCACTTACATTTTTAAATGGCATTATTATATTTTAATCTCACAAATGCCAAGGTTGCTATGTTGAAGATAGATATTTTTAAAAATTCAGATTTAAGCCCTTCTTATTGATGGCAATGAATAAGTTAGGAACATTTATAGAGAAAAGGAGACACTGAAACTTTCATCCATGCCTTTGGGCAACCTTAAGCCCAGAGTCCTCCAAAGACTTTACTGTGTTCCTTTAAAGCAATCATTATCCTTCAAACTCTAAATAGTTGAACAAGTCAGATTCTAAAGGGTTTGTTGTACATGTCTCTAAATATATATATATATATATATATATATATATATATATATATCTCAAAGGAAAAGAAGCAATAGTAAATAGCTCTGATCAGAGAAACCATTTAGAAACAAATAATAAAATTCAAGGCATATACCATTTTGGCAAGTGGTAGGTACTGTCATCTCAGTTTTAAGAAAGGAAATATGGTAGGCATAAGTCCACCCTGTGATGCAAGATGCATGTCCTATGAAAAGTGAGCCAGCATGGTTACCTTCATTAATTAGGTATGGAAATCGTTTTTCGTGGTGTTACATCTACTTTTTGGAAAAAAAGGATTGGATAAATGCAAACTCTCAAGAAAGAAGTTATCCAGTGCTTCTAGAATCACTACTAAGTGTGAGTCATTCAATTCATCTCTGAGTAATAGTCTTGATGTTGCAGGCTGCCATGATACCAGAGAGAAGAGTAGAAAATTATTCCTTGGCTGGGACATAAAATATTAAGAGACACCAAAATTCAATATGGTAACTGATGCCTTTTGAGACCCTCAGTGCCCTAGGAAATAAAAAAGCGCCTCTCCAATTCTCTTTCCACTGATAGGTCAGTTGTATAAAAGACCTTCTAAAACTGTTAGCTCAGCTAAAAAACATTTGACCTTGTCCTCATGAATTGCTTGTTCTGTTATCTTCATATTTTAAAGGAAATGTTTGCTATTCCTAAATGAGTCCAAAAATAAATGGTTGATTTGACCTACTCAACTAACTAGCAAATTTAGTGAGGAAATAAAACAAACAAACAAGCAAAAAACATTTGAACAAGTAGTGAAGATACCTATGCAGGAATTGCTCCTTCAAAGCTCTTGCCCCATTCACATGAGTATGGAGGAAGTCACCACCTACATACAAAGAAATCACATTCCCTTGCAAGCACAAGGTCATTACCCTCCTCACATGAACACAAGGTCATCACGCTCCCCATGTGTACAATGTAACCACACTGCAACCACAGCTGATTGGCTCAAGAGTAGTTAAGTGGCCCACATTAATTAGTCAATTTCTTTAGATTTCCTTGTGTACTTGGGACAAAGTTAACCCAGTCCTTTTCAGGTGACCAAAACTATATGGTATAAAATTTAAAAACTGACCACAACCATATTTTCTCATCTGTGGAAAGGATGACCTGTGGTAGAAGAGGAGAAAAAAGCTGACATTTGGAAAAAGGCAGAATTAAAAGACAGAAAGATCCCTGAGCACATTTCAGTCTTTGACTCAGTTGCCCCTAAGAGTCTGATGCATCCAAGCCCTTTAATGGTTTTGACTGTTCAACTTTCCCTTAATCTATTAAATAAATCCAGCATGCTTTCAATAAAATCTCCTTTTATATTAGGATACTTGCAACTTGGTTCTTCTAGCCTCTAATAACAGTTTCAATTTCTACATCAGTTAATAAGTATAAATTTTACTGAAGTAACAAAGAAACTTCGAATGGCTTTCAAAGTTTAGATTTTTGTTCTCATCTCTTTACTGTAGAATCCAAGTTGATTAAGCAGCCACCATCTCAAATATTGCTGCTCACTGTGGAAAGAAAAAAAAATTCTGAGGGTCTCACTTTGTTTAGAACTTATGGGTCGGAAATAGCCACAGACCTACCCAACCACAAAGAGGCCTGGAAGTACAGTTCCACCGAGTAACTAGGATATGAAGAGCTAGAAATAATGGAGAAATATCTCTAATCACCACCACACCCATGTTTCAATGTTAACAGAATTGAAGCTGTTATTATATTGATCAAATATAATATGTATTGAAGCCAGAAGAAATCACTGTCCTACTCATTTTGTTGTGGACCTCAAATATTCAGCTCCTTAGCAACTAGGTAAGCTTTGCTGAATAATACTGATGTATTGGCACCATTACACTCAGGACTAGAGTTTGCTAATTTAAAAAATAAGATAGTTTCAGCTGTGAGCTTTTTTCTATTTGTTTGAGTGAAAATAATGAGAATGTTAAAAGTGAAAATAAATTGTTTAATTAATTTTTTAGTTTTGAGGCCAAAGTACCTAACATACAGACAACACAATTGATACTAAGGTTGAAAATTGTGTAAGATACACAATAACCATTATCTATTGCATTAATATTTGCACGGGGAGTGGGTGCAGAAGATGAGAAGCAAAACTCCCCCACCTCAACCAATCTGCATTAGACGTATAGTGTGAGCAAAAAATAAAACTTTGCATTTAAAAGCTATTTGAAGTTTCTTTGTTACTTCAACAAAATCTATACTATCTAACTGGTACAGAAATTGAAACTGTTATTGGAGGCTGGAACAATGTTGACAGGGACAAAACATTTGATAAAACTCCTGCCTGTAATAACTTAGAAGGCAAATGAGGTCCCTAATGAACTTTCACATATCAGAGAAGATGCTGTAAAAAGGATACTAGTACCATGTTTTTTTAAGATGGCTGAATTTGACAAGGCACAAGAAGTAAAAGAGGGAGAAAAAGGAATAGAGAACATTCAGGAATCAGGGTATGTGTAGGGTTAGAAAAGGCAACATTTTATCATGTTAAGCAGTGACAGATAAAACTGAGAGGACCTATGAGCCAATTAAAATTCAGCCTTGAGTTAAGGATCAAATCAGGGGCACAGCCATGGCTATAACACCCATTTTTTAGAACCTCTAAATGAAATAAGATGTTTCAGAGCAGAGATCCACGTAAGTTCATGGTACCTAGTAGATACCGTCAATTGAACACAATAATTCAGAGAAAAGAGATTAGATATGTGGTTCTCCCAATGAAGTCTGACAGACCGAGAAACTCACAAATAATTTGAAATAAAGGCATGAGGTAAGGTAAGCATAAAAACATAGCAAATATAAGAAATATGTCTAGGAAAGAACCATAGATGTGGCTATTGGCACAATGAGATGATCAGGATCAAATATAATACATAAGAATCCTAGTGCACTTTTAAAGGGTTATGTTGTCAAAAAAACTGTGAGCCTGGGCTAAAAAACGTTTATGGCTATTCAAAACTCAAAATGACACTTTAATTTCCGCCAGTCTACAGGGAGGAAGCTGGCTGAGACAGCTGTTCAGATTTCACAAAGGGCATACTCTGAAATAACACTTTTTAGACGTCTAAGTTGGATTATGGAAAAGGAAGAATCTCCCAGGGGAAGGTCCATGAAGAACTTCAGGCAAAAAAACTACTCTAAGAGTATGAGTTAATCAAGATGCATTCAAAAAGCAGAGGGCTATCACAACATCTGCCAAGTAAGAGTTCAGAATTGGGCACATCAGTGACTGGGGATTCTCACATTCTTCTCACTTCTACTGAAGTGTTTATTTCAGATCTCCTGTCTCTATTCCAGTATTGCATATTGGGTGTGGGGATGGGAGCATGAAGTGGATTGAATGGTGGTCCCCCAAAACATATGTCCACATTCTAATCACCAGAAGCTGTGAACATGACCTTATTTGGAAAAAAGAAACCATCTTTGAAGATATAATTAAGGGTCACTGACTGCTTGGACTGAAAGGAACAGAGACAGGAAAAAATGAAAAAAGGCTGCTGGACTTCTAAAATTCTACAGTCAGGAAATCGACTGATAGAGAGCTACTCAACTACAAACATCCTACCCTTCAAGAAAAGGAAGGATGACTCCAAGGGCAGAGCAGTGGCACAGATGCTAGTGGAGCCATCATGGGCCCAGAGAGTGGAGCCTGGAGAAACAAAGGATTACTCTTAAACTTTGAAACCTAATGAAATTTTCCCTGCTGGATTTAGAACTTGCTTGGGACCACAGTGAAATTTGGAGTTGATATCGATCATAGCATCTTAAATCTCACAGTCAGAAAGGAGCTCTAAGTAGCATATTTCAAGTGGCTAGAGTGCTAATATTATTATTCCATGGATGAGGCATTTGAGGACTGTAGTAGGCTGAAAAATGGGTCCCCAAAAGATCCTACATCCTAATTCCTGGAACCCATGAATGTTGCCTTATACGGTGGCAAAAAGAGTTACAGACTTTGAGATGGGGAGATTATCCTGGATTATCCAGGAGGGCCCAAAATATAATCACATGTATCATTACAAGAGAGGCAGAGAGAGTTTACACACAGACACACAGTGAAGAAGGTGATGTGAAGACAGAAGAAATAGATTTGAAGATACTGGCCGTGAATATTTTAGTGACACAGTCAGACACCAAGGAATGCCAGCAGCCACTAGAAGCTGGAAGAGACAAGGAAGGAGTCTCCCTAGTACCTCTGAAAGGACCATGACCGTGTCAACATCTTTATTTCAGCAAAGCAATACTGATTTCAGACTTCTGGCCTCAAGAACTGTGAAATAATAAATTTCTGTTGTTTTAAGCTACTAAATTTGTAGTAATTTGTTACAGCAGCCCCAAGAAACTAATACAAATCCCAAGAAGATTAAGTGGCTTGGCTAAGGACTCACAATTAAAGAACAGTTGACAGAAAATTAAAATGCCTATGTCTTTGCAGTGCTCTTTCCACTACAACATTTAGACTGAAGGGAATTTTATTAGAAATTCAAGGGCTAGAGGTGGAAATGGGAGTGAGAGGGAATAAGAGATGAGTATATTAGAAATTATTATTCCAGCCTTTCCCATCTCTCTGGCATAAACATTTCAGGACTCCAATTTCACAGGAGGAAAGCAGGGTTCCTAGGGCACTGAATTGGCGTCTACTTCTCCAGCCAAGAACATGAGTCAGTCCATGGTGGTGAGCATCCCTGGCCAAGTCTGCATGATGAACCAGCTGTTCGGTCTTCTCTTTTTCTCTGCTCCAAGTTTGTAAGTGGATCAGCATATTTTTCAACACAAGAAAGATTCTGGAGTTTGGCTAGCAAAATCTATAGAGATTAATGGCCCTTTTAGGCTGGGACCTAATTAATTGACTCAAATGATGAATGTGGCTGAAAGCTGCAGTTTGCTGCTCTAGAGGTCACTGAGCATACCCACATCAAGATAATCTTCACCAAGTCATTGACTCCTCAGCCAGTGGAAAGCACATTGCCCTTGCTCTTTCCAGTTTACAAGGCTAGTAGGATACATTCCATTAAAAGTTCAGAATCTAAGAAGAGCCACTGATTCGAATTCTGAGCTTCACATCCCCAGGGGAGTCTGAGGAAATGGGAAATCATCAACCTGACTCAGGAGTCACCAGGTGCGTATCAATAAGCAAACTGTTAGAATCTCTGAGCTCCCAAATCGCCATGTGTCCTTATACACAAGATTCAGTTACATCAAGAGACTCTCTGAAGGTGAAAATCACTGCACTAGACGTCAGGGGAACTTGCTTAAGTCCCAGTTCTCCTAAAATTGATTTGGCAATTCACGTGACAATTTTGAACCTCAACTTTCTTACCTGTAAAATGGTAAAATGAAGACCTTTAAAGTTCTTCCTCGGGAACCCTTGTGCACTGTTAGTGAGAAGGTAAATTGGCTTAGCCTCTATAAAAAACAGTATGAATCTTCCTCAAAAAATTAAAAATAGAACTACTATATGATCCAGCAATCCTACTTCTGGGTATATACCCAAAAGAAATGAAAACAAGATAATGAAAAGATATTTGTACTCCCATTCATGTTTATTGCATCATTATTCACAATAGCCAAGATATGGAAACAACCTAAGTGTCCATCAATAGATGAATGGATAAAGAATATGTGATATGTATATACATATGTGTATATATATCACATGTGTGTGTGTGTGTGTGTGTGTACATACACAATGTTATATTATTTAACCACAAGACAGAAGGAAATCTTACCTTTGGGACAGTATGCAGGAACCTTGCTAAGTGAAATAAGTCATTATGCTTAGTGAAATAAGTCAGACAGAGAAAGACAAATACCCACAGGGTATCACTTATATGTGGAATCTTTTTTTTTTTTAAAGTCAAACATAGAATGGGAGAGTAGAAACGTGGTTGCCAGGGACTGGGGGGCAGTGGGTGTGGGGAATAGGAAGAGGTTGGTAAAGAGTACAGAGTTAGATACAAGATGAATAAGATCTGAGGATCTAAAGCAAAACATGGTGACTATAGTTAATAACACTGTATTGTATAATTGAAACGTGTTAAAGGAGTAGAACTAAGTATTCTCACCAAAAGAGAGAGAGAGAGAGAGAAAGGAAAAGATACATATGTAGGGTGATGGATGCATTAATTAACTACATGGGGTGAATCCTTTTAAAATGTATACATATATCAAATCACCATGATGTACACTTTAATTATCTTACAATCTTATTTGTCAATTATACCTCAGTAAAGCTGGAATTTTTTAAAAAGAAATATAAATTTAAAAAAAATTCTTCCTGGCTCTGCATTCAGGTAATTAACATAATCAGGACCAAGACATTTGGACAGATGTATACACCCACGTCCCTTACTACATCCTTCAGGTCCAATGGGCATTAGGTAGACAAGGGCTGGGGACTCTCAAGTATGTGACTGGAGTATATTGACACAGTGTTCTCTGCTTTGCAGATATTTGTAAGTTGCATTCTGAATCTCACAAATGCATATTTATCTCTTACTTCCCAGCAGAGCTTGACTGCAGTGTGAATCACTAATCTATTGATTTTAGAAGTATCTATCTGCTCTGTTGGAAATGAGAAGAGACGTCAGTATTAAGTGAAAGCTTAAAGGTCAATACACATTTAAGGAATTATCATCAAGAAGGTCTTGTTTTCCTAAAAAGATAAATTTCTAAATTCTATACTCCCCTCCCTAGATAGTATAAGGAAATTCTCAGGAAAATGCAGCTTGGTATAGTAAAAACAAATAAACAAGAAAACATGCAACCCAATGCAATTAATACGCAAATGGAAACTTGCCTTCAAATTCCAAATTTTCGCTTTACTAAGTCAAAAAATGAACCTTACTTTGCGGAAGGGAGGCATTATAGCTATTAAGGGGAAATGGAGGACATTCTTGATTTGAACCCCAGTTCTTCCAAATACTAAGTGTGACAATTGGCAAATTAATTTTCCCAGACTCAATGTATTTCTTTATAATATGGGAATGATAATGATTCTCTCAAGTGTTATCAGGATTCAAAGGAGATAATCAATGTAATAGACTTTCTGTAGAGCCAGGAATATCTAAGTTAGTAATCAATAGCTGATTTTGCCAAAGGTTGAGGACAGCATGGGTAATGAATATAAATGAAAAGGCCTAAAATGACTATTTTAAGTAGTTTGGCTAAAAAGGGAAGATGAAAGAAGAGATAAAGGGGATAAAGGGATATTTGGAGATAGATGGTGTGGCTGATACTTTTTTTTTTTTTTTTTGGTCTATTTGTTTCAGGGTTACTATGTTTTTTTATTGTGATGGTAATTGATGGAGTAAGGTCCCAGGGGTCAGAAGGGATGGAATCCAGTAAGTTTAGCAGGAAAAGGGACACCTCTTCCACTGACATGGATGTACAGGAGGGAGCCAGAAACAGAAGAAGATGGAGAGAAGTTGGGCTTGCTGGGAGAAGACTATAGGAGGGGGAAAGAGTCGTTGTCTGAGGCCACAGTGCACTGAAGGAGGTGAGGATGGACGTTCTCTGTGGCAAGTGATGGCTGGATGCTTGAGGAGAGTCATAAATGTTCAAAATTTGTTAGGAGAACAACTCATAACAACAGCAAAAAAGTAAGTTTGTTCATTTACCCCAGAGGAGTTCACCTGGGACACATAAAAGACTTGCCATGTAAGACTGAGGGCTCAGTAGAGATTGAAACCTGAATTTGCAGGACACATATCAGTAATATTATAAACTTTTCTCCAGCAGAGAAAGAAAGAAAGTCTTAGACCAAATTTAGGAATACAGAATATGGGTCATCTGGGTTCTTCAGGAATGGACTTTTGTTGAGAGATTGGAGTAAAATGACGATAGTACTACAAATAATATTGTAATGTGTTTATACCATGCCAGGATAGTTTGGTTTGGACAGGGTTCAGAACATGCAAGTTTAGGCATTTATAAAATGAGAACAATAATGTCAATAATAGGACTATTTTTGTTCATCATTATTATTGCCCTAAAGTACAGAAGTGACTAAAACCTTCCATATGGGTTTTGTCTTAGAGAGCTGTTCACACAGATTTAAACATAGAATTTTTAATTTTGCTATCTCAAAACTTCTCTTCCATCAGTCTTTTCATCTCTGTGAATTACATCACCATATTCCTATTTGCTCAAGCCAAACCACACTCACCCAGGATACTTTTCCTTCATTCTCCCTTCCCACGTCCACATCCAATCCAGCAGACAGTCCTGTTACCTCCACGTTTGAAATATTTTCTGAATCCAGCCACTTCACGCAATCTCCTAGTCCAAGTGTTGCAAACTTTTTCTGTAAGGGCCAGATTGGTCCCTGGGCCATAGTTTGATGACCCCATCTTTTTTTCTTTTTTTAATTTATTTATTTTATGTATTTTTTTTGGCTGCATTGGGTCTTCGTTGCTGCACGCGGGCTCTCTCTAGTTGTGGGGAGCCGGGGCTACTCTTAGTTGCGTTGCGCATGCTTCTCATTGCGGTGGCCTCTCTTGCTGCGGAGCACAGGTTCCAGGCACGCGGGCTCCAGTAACTGTGACACGTGGGCTCAGCAGCTGTGGCACACAGGTCTAGGTGCTCCGCAGCATGTGGGATCTTCCCAGACCAGGGCTCAAACCCGTGTCCCTTGCATCGGCAGGCAGATTCCTAGCCACTGCACCACCAGGGAGGTGGATGGGGTCCACTAGTCCAAGCATTTATCATTTTTCATTCTTCTTATTTGTATACCCTCTTAAAGCAATCTCCCTGATTCTAATTTTACTCCCCTTTGGCCCATTTTCATAGTAGCTAGAGTGACCTTTTTGAAACAAAAATCAAATTGTCTTGCTTAAAGTTCTACAGTGACTTTCCATTATAATTAGAACTAAGCAAGCCTCTGGCCTCCAAAGTACTCCATGATCTGGTCCCTGCCTTCCATTCATTCTCCATTTGCTAAGCATCTTCTGCTTATACTGTCCATTTTTCTGTTCTTTGAACTCCCCGAGACTTTTCTTGACTCAAATCCTAGTCCTTCCAGCTCTCTCTGCTTGAAATGGCCTTTTCTGGGCTGATTTTCTCTTTCTCATTTATACCAACTATCCCCTCCTCAAAGAAGTCTTTTCTTTCAATAAAATTATTATTTTTTTAAAAGTCTTTTCTGATCTACCTGACAGAAATACTCCTTTGCATCTCACCCTTCCTAATTACTCTGTGGTTCATTCTCCTGGTTAGTTTCTTCATTGCACAACAATCTGAAATCATTTCATTTACCTATTTATTTACATATTAAAGTCTCCTCCATGCCTGTAAACTTTATGAAGGAAAGGAATTTGTCTCCTTTCTTGGTGTATCTGTAATCCCCGTAATAGACCTGGCAGACAGCAGGCACTCAAAAAATAATTGTTGAATGAACAGAAGAATGAACAAATGCATGAATGATCAATGGTAAATGATTTGGAGATACAATTCAATGCCAAAGGCCTCTCTCTGTCTTCTCATTAGTCCTCCATTCTCTCATTTTTGACAAATATTTGATAAACTTTTTAAAGGTTTGTGGAGCTACCTTGGACACTGTGAAGTTTTTTTTTTCTTAATTTTTGAATTTTATTTTATTTATTTTTTTATACAGCAGGTTCTTAGTAGTCATCAATTTTATACACATCAGTGTAAACATGTCAATCTCAATCACCCAATTCATCACACCACCATCCCCACCACTCTGCGGATTTCCCTCCTTGGTGTCCATACATTTGTTCTCTGCATCTGTGTCTCAACTTCTGCCCTGCAAACCGGTTCATCTGTACCATCGTTCTAGGTTCCACATACATGTGTTAATATACGATATTTGTTTTTCTCTTTCTGACTTACTTCACTTTGTATGACAGTCTCTAGATCGATCCACATCTCAACAAATGACCCAATTTCGTTCCTTTTTATGGCTGAGTAATATTCCATCATATATATGTACCACAACTTCTTTACCCATTTGTCTGTCGATGGGCATACATGTTGCTTCCATGACCTGGCTATTGTAAATAGTGCTGCAATGAACATTGGGGTACATGTGTCTTTTTGAATTATGTTTTTCTCTGGGTATATGCCCAGTAGTGGGATTGCTGAATCATATGGTAATCCTATTTTTAGTTTTTTAAGGAACCTCCATACTGTTCTCCATAGTGGCTGTATCAATTTACCTTCCCACCAACAGTGCAAGAGTGTTCCCTTTTCTCCACACCCTCTCCAGCATTAGTTATTTGTAGATTTTCTGATGATGCCCATTCTAACTGGTGTGAGGTGATACCTCATTGTAGCTTTGATTTGCATTTCTCTAATAATTAGTGATGTTGAGCAGCTTTTCATGTGCTCCTTGGTGATCTGTATGTCTTCTTTGGAGAAATGTCTATTTGGGCCTTCTGTCCATTTTTGGATTGGGTTGTTTACGTTTTTAATATTGATTGAACTGCATGAGCTGTTCATATATTTTGGAGATTAATCCTTTGTCCGTTGATTCATTTGCAAATATTTTCTCCCATTCTGAGGGTTTTCTTTTCATCTTGTTTATGGTTTCCTTTACTGTGCAAAAGCTTTTAAGTTTCATTAGGTCCCATTTGTTTATTTTTGTTTTTATTTCCATTACTCTAGGAGGTGGAACAAAAAAGATCTTGCTGTGATTTATGTCAAAGAGTGTTCTTCCTATGTTTTCCTCTAAGAGTTTTATAGTGTCCAGTCTTAAATTTAGGTCACAAATCCATTTTGAGTTTATTTTTGTGTATGGTGTTAGGGAGTGTTCTAATTTCATTCTTTTACATGTAGCTGTCCAGTTTTCCCAGCACCACTTATTGAAGAGACTGTCTTTTCTGCATTGTATATCCTTGCCTCCTTTGTCATAGATTAGTTGACCATAGGTGCATGGGTTTATCTCTGGGCTTTATATCTTGTTCCATTGATCTATGTTTTGGTTTTTGTGTCAGTACCATATTGTCTTGATTACTGTAGCTTTGTAGTATAGTCTGAAGTCAGGGAGTCTGATTCCTCCTGCTCCATTTTTTTCCCTCAAGACTGCTTTGGCTATTCGGGGTCTTTTGTGTCTCCATACAAATTTTAAAAGTTTTTTTTCTAGTTCTGTAAAAAATGCCACTGGTAATTTGATAGAGATTGCATTGAATCTGTAGATTGCTTTGTGTAGTATAGCCATTATCAGAATATTATTTCTTCCAATCCAAGACTGTGGTATATCTCTCCATCTGTTGGTATCATCTTTAATTTCTTTCATCAGTGTCTTATAGTTTTCTTCATACAGGTCCTTTGTCTCCCTAGGTAGGTTTATTCCTAGGTATTGTATTCTTTTTGTTGCAATGGTAAATGGGAGTGTTTCCTTAATTTCTCTTTCGGATTTTTCATCCTTAGTGTATAGGAATGCAAGAGATTTCTGTGCATTAATTTTGTATCCTGAAACTTTACCAAATTCACGTATTAGCTCTAGTAGTTTTCTGGTGGCATTTTTAGGATTCTCTATGTATAGTATCATGTCATCCGCAAACAGTGACAGTTTTACTTCTTCTTTTCCAATTTGTATTCCTTTTATTTCCTTTTATTCTCTGATTGTGGTAGCTAGGACTTCCAAAACTATGTTGAATAATAGTGGTGAGAGTGGACATCCTTGTCTTGTTCCTGATCTTAGAGGAAATGGTTTCAGTTTTTCACCATTGAGAATGTTGTTTGCTGTGGGTTTGTCATATATGGCTTTTATTATGTTGAGGTAGGTTCCCTCTATGCCCACTTTCTCGAGAGTTTTTATCATAAATGGGTGTTGAGTTTTGTCAAAAGCTTTTTCTGCATGTATTGAGATGATCATATGGTTTATATTCTTCAATTTCTTTATATGGTGTATCACATTGATTGATTTGCGTATATTGAAGAAACCTTGCATCCCTGGGATAAATCCCACTTGATCATGGTGCATGATCCTTTTAATGTGTTGTTGAATTCTGTTTTCTAGTATTTTGTGGAGGATTTTTGCATCTATATTCATCGGTGACATTGGTCTGTAATTTTCTTTTTTGTAGCGTCTTTGTCTGGTTTTGGTATCAGGGTGATGGTGGCCTCATAGAATGAGTTTGGGAGTGTTCCTTCCTCCGCAATTATTTGGAAGAGTTTGAGAAGGATGGCTGTTAGCTCTTCTCTAAATGTTTGATAGAATTCACCTGCAAAGCCATCTGGTCCTGGACTTTTGTTTGTTGGAAGATTTTTAATCACAGTTTCAATTTCATTGCTTGTGATTGGTCTGTTCATATTTTCTATTTCCTTCTGGTTCAGTCTTGGAAGGTTATACCTTTCTAAGAATTTGTCCGTTTCTTCCAGGTTCTCCATCTTATTGGCATAGAGTTGCTTGTGGTAGTCTCTTAGGATGCTTTGTATTTCTGCGGTGTCTATTGTAACTTCTCCTTTTTCATTTCTAATTTTATTGATTTGAGTCCTGTCCCTCTTTTTCTTGATGAGTCTGGCTAATGGTTTACCAATTTTGTTTATCTTCTCAAAGAACCAGCATTTAGTTTTATTGATCTTTGCTATTGTTTTCTTTGTTTCTATTTCATTTATTTCTTCTCTGATCTTTATGATTTCTTTCCTTCTGCTAACTTTGGGTTTTGTTTGTTCTTCTTTCTCTAGTTCCTTTAGGTGTAGGGTTAGATGGTTTTTTTGAGATTTTTCTTGTTTCTTGAAGTAGGCTTGTATAGCTATAAACTTCCCTCTTAGAACTGCTTTTGCTGCATCCCATACATTTTGGATCATCGTGTTTTCATTGTCATTTGTCTCTATGTATTTTTTGATTTCCTCTTTGATTTCTTCAGTGATCTCTTGGTTATTTAGTAACGTATTGTTTAGCCTCCATGTGTTTGTGTTTTTTACCTTTTTTTTTCCATGTAATTCATTTCTAATCTCATATCGTTGTGGTCAGAAAAGATGCTTGATATGATTTCAGTTCTCTTAAATTTACTGAGGCCTGATTTGTGACCCAGGATGTGATCTATCCTGGAGAGTGTTCCGTGTGCACTTGAGAAGAAAGTGTAATCTGCTGTTTTTGGATGGAATGTCCTATAAATATCAATTAAATCTATCTGGTCTATTGTGTAATTTAAAGCTTCTATTTCCTTATTTATTTTCATTTTGGATGATCTCTCCATTGGTGTAAGTGAGGTGTTTAAGTCCCCCACTATTATTGTGTTACTGTTGATTTCCTCTTTTATAGCTGTTAGCAGTTGCCTTATATATTGAGGTGCTCCTATGTTGGGTGCATATATATTTATAATTGTTATATCTTCTTCTTGGATCGATCCCTTGATCATTCTGTAATGTCCTGCCTTGTCTCTTGTTACATTCTTTATTTTAAAGTCTGTTTTATCTGATATGAGTATAGCTACTCGAGCTTTCTTTTCATTTCCTTTTGCATGGAATATCATGTTCCATTCCCTCACTTTAAGTCTGTATGTGTCCCTAGGTCTGAAGTGATTCTTTTGTAGACAGCATATATATGGGTCTTGTTTTTGTATCCATTCAGCAAGCCTGTGTCTTTTGGTTGGAGCATTTCATCCATTCATGTTTAAGGTAATTATCGATATGTGTGTTCCTGTGACCATTTTCTTAATTGTTTTGGGTTTGTTTTTGTAGGTCCTTTTCTTCTCTTGTGTTTCCCACTTAGAGAATTTCCTTTAGCATTTGTTGTAGAGCTGGTTTGGTGGTGCTGAATTCTCTTAGCTTTTGGTTGTCTGTAAAGCTTTTGATTTCTCCGTGGAATCTGAATGAGATCCTTGCCAGGTAGAGTAATCTTGGTTGTAGGTTCTTCCCTTTCATCACTTTAAGTATATCATGCCACTCCCTCCTGGCTTGTAGAGTTTCTGCTTAGAAATCAGCTGTTAACCTTATGGGAGTTCCTTTGTTTGTTATTTGTTGTTTTTCCCTTGCTGCTTTCAATAATTTTTCTTTGTCTTTAATCTTTGCCAATTTGATTACTATGTGTCTCGGCATGTTTCTCCTTGGGTTTATCCTGTATGGGACTCTCTGCACTTTCTGGACTTGGGTGGTATTTCCTTTCTCATGTTAGGGAAGTTTTCGACTATAATCTCTTCAAATATTTTCTCGGGTCTTTCTCTCTCTCTTCTCCTTCTGGGACCCCTATAATGTGAATGTTGTTGTGTTTAATGTTGTCCCAGAGGTCTCTTAGGTTGTCTTCATTTCTTTTCATTCTTTTTTCTTTATTCTGTTCTTCAACAGTGAATTCCACCATTCTGCCTTCCAGGTCACTTATCCGTTCTTCTGCCTCAGTTATTCTGTTATTGATTCCTTCTAGTGTAATTTTCATTTCAGTTATTGTATTGTTCATCTCTGTTTGTTTGTTCTTTAATTCTTCCAGGTCTTTGCTAAACATTTCTTGCATCTTCTCGATCTTTGTCTCCATACTTTTTCCAAGGTCCTGGATCATATTCAGTTTCATTATTCTGAATTCTTTTTCTGGAAGGTTGCCTATCTCCACTTCATTTAGTTGTTTTTCTGGGGTTTTATCTTTTTCCTTAATCTGATACATAGCCCTGTACCTGGTGGATGAGGCTATCTAAGAGGCTTGTGCAAGTTTCCTGATGGGAGGAACTGGTGGTGGGTAGAGCTGGCTGTAGCTCTGGTGGGCAGAGCTCAGGAAAACTTTAATCTGCTTATGCTGATGGGTGGGGCTGGGTTCCCTCCTTGTTGGCTGTTTGGCCTGAGGCAACCCAACACTGGAGCCTACTTGGGCTCTTTGGTGGAGCTAATGACAGACTCTGGGAGGGCTCATGCCAAGGAGTACTTCCCAGAACTTCTGCTGCCAGTGTCCTTTTCTCCATGGTGAGCCCCAGCCACCCCCCGCCTCTGCCGGAGACTCTCCAACACTAGCAGGTAGGTCTGGTTCAGTCTCCCCTGGGGTCACTGCTCCTTCCCCTGGGTCCCGATGCGCACACTACTTTGTGTGTGCCCTCCAAGAGTGGAGTCTCTGTTTCCCCCAGTCCTGTCAAAGTCCTGCAATCAAATCCCACTAGGCTTCAAAGTCTGATTCTCTAGAAATTCCCCCTCCCATTGCCGGACCCCCAGGTTGGGAAGCCTGACGTGGGGCTCAGATCCTTCACTCCAGTGGGTGGACTTCTGTGGTATAAGTGTTCTCCAGTCTGGGACACTGTGAAGTTTTAATCAGAAGAATAATCCATGCTAACAACTAAGCTGTCTAATGCTTTTCTTTCCAGTATCATCATTATCATACCTTAACTCAGGAAGTGATGCCAACTTGGACAGGGTCAAACACTGAGGACAATGGAATAAAAGCACTGAGGTTTTATTGGTCCTGTGGACCTTTGAAGGTTATTCAAAATCAACAGAGACTATGGTGCCAGGACAGCAGTATCCAGAGCCAGAAGACCTGTGTTTAAGTCCTGCTCTGACATTCACTAGATATGGGGCCATAGATAAATGACTGAATCTCTCTCACACTCCATTTCATTACTTATAAACTGCGGTAAGGGTGAGATGACTGCACAGATGTATTGCAAAGATTAATTCAGTTGTATATGTAAAAGGGCTCTGTAAGCTCAAAAATGCTGTCAAATCTTAGTTGTTGTTAAAAATATGTTGCCTTTGCCTAAATGGTCTGTGCTGTGCAGATCCCATATAAGATATGACTTATATTGTCTTCTGAACAGAACAAGACATTTATGGATTTTAATGTGTTACTGATTGGGGACACATTTGAAATTTAACAGGAGCCTTCAATTTACAGGAAGCCAAAGAAAAGAATCAATGCAAATATGAAATTTTGGGGTACCATGAAAAGAGGGCAGGAGAGGGAGATTTTATAAGGAGCACAGGCTCTGGAGTTAGGCCTGGTTCTAAATCCTGCTTCTGCCATTTATTAGCTGAATGACCTTGGAGAAGTTCCTAAACTCTGAGTTTTGGGTAATCACCCTGTACATGGAAAATAATAATTCTTATTCTAGGGATTCATTAAAAAGATAAAATGAGAAAATATGTGTAAAAATGCCTGGCCCCCTGCCCAGCTCATAAGAGGAACAGAGAGGTTGTGTTCTCTTTGCCATAATTTATGACGGGCAGCATAGCAACTGACTTTTCTATTCCAGAGGAAAGGGAACCCAAAAAAGAGTGCCCTTCAAGAAGATTTGAGTTCAAAAGGGACAAGGGAGGACTTGGAGGGAAAGATCAGAGCCATGGGTTGATGCCTGGGCTGGGAACATCCAGCTTCCAATCAGGGGGATCCCAAATAAGGGTCTGGAGTCTAAAGATTAGAGAGGAAATGGCCCTAACTGTCCGTTTCTCAGGTCTCCCCAAAGTTGTTGTTTTTACAAGTTACTTTTCCACCTTAACTAGAACAATTTCGGAGAGCTCCAGCCCAAACTCCAAATTTAACATTTACTGACTTATACCTATCTCTGGAGCCAGAAAGAGGGCTTTCCGAATCCAGGCCCCATTTCGGCATGAACTCTACCTAAATATGTGGGACAGGAAACATGCCAAGTGAGGCATACACATTGCATGGGAAGTTAGAAGTTGTACCAGATATGGTGTTCCAAATGTGTTCAAAGAATTGTTTTAGTTCATCTGGAGGCTGCTGATGAGTGGTAGAATTCATTTCTATTTGAAAGAAATCTTTCTTCTTGTTTCTGTGTGCTCTTTCTTCCAAAATGAGCCTAATTGTTTCTTCTGATTAATTTCTAACTATATATACTTAGTAGAATTAAAAACAGGCTAGTGTGCCATATAAGGAGATATGGAGATATTGAATGAACTACATCCTAAAATAACATTATTTTCAAAGACAGAGTATAGTTGCCTAAGCAAACCTCGCCTAAGTCCATAATAGGGTAAAGAAAGCAATACAATCTAGACTGGCCACAAAGGTTCATAAAGCATTGTTATTCCTGGTAGTGGGTCAATGAGGCCCCTCTCATGACTCTGAGAGTAGAATTCTTGCTTAGTCTTACTTACCAGGAAACCTGGAACATGGTGAAGCAGCACAGCTTCTCATTAAGAACCAAGGATTGCTGGTCCTAGGAGAGATGAGGAATGTCTGGCCTGAGCTAAGTGAACAATTTACTCAAGTGTTTTGCACCTTGAGTTCTCCATATCAGAGACATATCACAGGTTGTTCCACACCATGAGCAAAATTGCTTCTGGAAGGACATTTGGGTGTTTAGGGCCAGCACCCTCAGGTGAGGTTCATATAACAGATATCTCCCCAAAATACCACGAACAGGTAAGCTCCTCTGGTTATGTTTCAGTAGGGCTAAGAAAAGTGTTGAATGAATCATCTCAGTGGCTGCCTAAGATCTACTTGGGAAGGGGGAACTGAATGATGGTTTTTGAAACATCTGCTTTTTAAAATTACCTTGATGAGAAACTGAGACAAGAACTACTTAGGAGGAGTGGTCTTTCTTTCATTATATACAATCCCTATATTCATGCTGAAATAAGACCCTAAAATCGGAGGGTACCAACCTGCTTTTTTTTTTAATGTATATATAATTTCAAAGTATTTTTTAATGAGCATATGTTACTTTTTTTTTTAATTTATTTATTTATTTTTATTTTTTTCTGGCTGTGTTGGGTCCTCGTCTCCGCGTGAGGGCCCTCTCCAGTTGCGGTGAGCGGGGGCCACTCCTCATCGCGGTGCACGGGCTCCTCACCGCCGCGGCCCCCCTTTGCTGCGGAGCACAGGTTCCAGACGCGCAGGCTCAGCAGCAGTGGCTCACAGGCCCAGTCGCTCCACGACATGTGGGATCCCCCCAGACCAGGGCTCGAACCCGTGTCCCCCCCACCAGCATGCAGACTCTCAACCACTGCGCCACCAGGGAAGCCCCGAACCTGCTTTTTGGTCAGTGTCTATGAAACAAGTAAAACTTGTGTCCTACACAGACCTCTGGGCTCTAGGCTGGCAGCTTCAATGTCCTGACCTGGTCCTTTCCTCTGTCAGAATCAGAGTTGGCTGAGGCGTTCTACTATTTATCTGCAAGGCATTGACCTCAGCCATGTATACAGATGTCTAAATCTTATTTTCTCTCAAATCTTTAAACATCTGCTTCAGATATGATTCCTAGGTGGAAGTACGCAGGCAAGCAGGAACAAAGGACTTATTTATTCTATTCATGTGGTAATGATTCATATTCATGTTAACAGAATTCAAACAATGCAAAAATCAGTCTCCCTCATGCCCCAGCCCCCCAGTTGTCCTTTTTTGTTTCCTCTGAGAAAACCAATATTAGCAGTTTCTTTTTTGTGTGCAGTCTTCAAGAGAGAGCTTATGCATATAAAAACATCCTTTAAAAGTGCAAATGGTAGTATATAATATATATGCTCTTCTGTATTTTGCTTTTTTTCATTTACTAATCTACCTTGGAGATCATTTTATATCAACTGGAAATCTACTTTATTATTTTTAATGGATGGTTTGTTGGTAAAGGTGTATCTGTTTTGGGAGGTACCATAATTTATTTAACTAGTCCAGTATTGATGAACATTTAAGTTGTTTATAGTATTATGCCACTTGTATATTAGAGCAGGTGTAATTTTGAGCAAAGGTGAATCTGGTCAGGATGTCAGCCCTCAAATCACTGGTCAGTTGCCTATCTTCAGAGTGTGTGCCAACGAGGGCATCAGAAACACAAAAGATTAAGTGTTCTTACCCCCATACACACACACACACACACACACACACACTCACACAAATAATAATGATAATAATAATAAAGGGGTGAGAGGAAAGTTTGGGAGGTAACAGATATATCTATGGCCTTGTTGGTGGTGATGGTTTCATGGGTGTATGCTTATCTCCAAATTCATCTTTCAATATGTGCAGCTTTTTACATTGTCAATCATACCTCAACAAAATAGTTTTTTAAAAAGGAAAAGAAAAACACAAAAGAGTCTCTGACCAAATGCATGTGCTCTATCACTGGTGTAATAAATTGCTTGCAAAGATGGCTGCAATAATTCCACCCATCCCTACATGCACACTCCTTTGCAACAGACTTTGACATTTATCTCATCCTGAGAGACAGTCCATTTCTTTATGGCTTCTATCTGACCTTGCCATGTGATTGTTTTCTACAAAAGAATGTAGCAAAAGACCCCAGTGTACTGATAGTGAATGCCTGAAGCACTCACTTGGCCATATCTGCTCTTAGTGAGCCCCACAGACATTCTCCCACTGCCACTGGAGCCAGTGTTATGGCTGGATTGGACCTTGTGGTTCTTATTATGACTGCAGGATATCCCTCAACAAAATCATCAGGGGACTTTGAAGAAGATTTATTGCTCACAGGTCCTGGAGGGTACACAGCATGCAGAGACCACACAGCAAGGTCTTGGTAGAGATAAAGGGAAGAGTGTGGACCTGGGGCTTTGCCTTCATTGGGGTCCAAGGGTGGGGTGGAGTTTCACAAGTTCATTCTTTATTGGAGAATTTAAAACATAAGAATGGGAATCAGGGCATGGGAAGGGAGAAATCTTCCATTATCTAGGTTACTCAGGGCTTCTAAAAGGGAAACTTCACTGGAGGGGGGTGCGGGGGGAGGGGTGCGGTAGCCTAGCTCCTTATCTAGTTGTTTTGCTAGTAGCTGTGTCCTACAGCTGGCAATTTATTTTCGAGATGGATGTCTTTGAAATGGATGCCTCAGCAATCAAAAAGCTTAATGTCAGGCAATTACATTACAACCAAAAAGCTTAAAGTCAAGCAGCTACACTACAGAAGCCTTGCAGCTTCTCCTCCTGCCCTCTTAAAAGGCTGCCTGACACCATGAAAAGAAGCCCAGTGAGACCTGAAGGTGAGAGGCCACATGAAGACCAGCTGATGGCAGAACCCAGATGTGAACAAGGCCACCTTAGACCATCAAAGGCAGTCAGGCAGCCAGATGACTGCAGCTGTACCAGCTGATTCTAGCCCAGACTGCTGACCCACAGAATCATAACAAGACAGTGGTTGATATTTAAGCCACTGAGTTTGGGATTGTTTGTTAAGTAGCAGTAGACAATGGATTCAAGTGATAAGGATTTGACCAAATCTCTCTCACAGGGTTTTTCCAACCCTAAAAATTCTGGGGATGGACCTAGGAATTCACATTATAGCAGGTTCCCCAGATGGTTCTTTTTTAATGTAATAGTTGAGGCATAACTCACATTCTACTTTTATGTATTATGTAAGGTTATGAAGCAGAATAATAAACAACCATAAATCCACTACCATCTTAAGAACTAGATATTACAAATGTTACTGAGACCATGCTTGCTCACAAAAGGCCAATAAATCGGAGATGAGGTGTTGAGGCAAGGATTACGACTTTATTCGGAAAGCCGGCAGACCAGGGTCCCCAGAAAACCATCTTATCCGGGTCTGGATGCCAGTTTCTTTTACAGAATCAGAGAGAGAAGTAAAGTAAAAAGGCAGAATAGAGAGGGAGAGGCGGAGAGGAAGTAAAGTAAAAAGGGCCATCAGTCTTGCAAAACATCGGGGAAGGGATGTGTTAATTTCTTCTTTCTTGAAGCCATTTACAGGTGGGTAGGGTTCCCTGAGGCAGGCCATTATGTATGATTATAACAGCAAAAGCAACGAAAAACAAAGGTTAAATTCAAAGAAACATATCCAACATGGCGTCAAAATTGGTTCTTCCCTGTTACACAAACACCATGGCATCTATCTATACTCTCCTTCCCTGACCCATTCCACTGTCTTCCCAAGAGAGAGGTAACAACATCTTGAACTGGGAGTTCATCATTCCTTTGCATATACATATATTATATACATACAAAATCTATATGTACGTACATATTATATGTACACTATATATACAGTGTGTGATAGATATGTGTATATATATACACATTCACACACACATATTTGGTTTTGCTTATTTTTAAACTTTATTTAAAACTTGTATCATACTGCATGGCAAAGCAGAAGATTACTTTGATAAGGGTATAGTCTTGGGTGTTAAGCTGCTTGTGTACAAATTCTAGCTCTGCCACTTAGTATCTGAGGGACCTAGGCAATTTACATAAATTCTATGGGATTTGGTTTCCACTTCAATAAAATAAGGGTGATAATAGTAATATCTACCTCTTAGGGTCTTGGTGGAGTTAATGAATTAATGTATCTAAAGAAGTTAGAACAGTGCCCTACACAGAGTAAGTGCTTTGTAAGTATTACTATTTTTATTTTGCAATTCACTTATTTCACCCAGAATTATGTGTGTAATGATTCATACATGCTGTGTGTATCACTGTAGTTCATTCATGTTTCACAGATGTATATCACTCCAGTAGAGAAGTATACTGCAATTTATTTGGCCATTCTCTAATTAATGGATATTGTCATTGTCCCCAATTCTTTGCTTTTACAACAGTGCTACTCTGAACATTCTTTAACATATTTCCTAGGGAATATATGCAGAATTTTCTCTGGGGTGTATGTCTTGGAGTAGAGTTGCTGGGTCATAGACAATGAGAATGTTCAGCTTTACAAGGTAAAGCCAAGTGGTTTCCACAGTGGTGGTACCAGGAGACAGTCCCGTGTTCTTGTCCTTTCACACCTTCACCAGGATTTGATTTTATCAGATTTCAGAATTTTAATGCATTTATTTTTGAGTCTTAGAGAAAAATTCTAGCTCAAGATTTTAGTGAAAGGAAGATATGACTTTTGGGAAAAAAAAGTTTAATAATCTTGACATTGTTGATGTCACACTTGGAGAAACATAAAGGCATTTCCTTAATCCTTCTTAGACTTCCTGCAGCTCCTAGCTCTCTCACCACCCCTTCCCCATTGCACTTCCCCTTTGTCTGCCTCCTTTATGCTACACCGTTTCTATTCTCCCCTTACTCCCCTGACTGCTTTCTCCTTTCACCTCCCTCTTTGCTGAGCATGATTATACTCTGCTGCCCCTCAGGTTGCCTGAGTTTTGAATCCTGACAATTCCACTCACTGCAACTCTGAACAAATTTCTTAATCTTACTGCACCTCAATTTCCTCAGCTCTAAAATGGGCATAATAACAGTATCTACTAACCTGGTTTAGTGAGGATAAATATAAAACACCCAGAAAAGGGTCTGACACATACTAAGTGCTCAGTAAATGTTATCGACCATTATTCCCTTTGCTTACATCTAACGTCAAGTTTCCTGGAAAGGGGACTCTGAGATTTGCTGGCAACAACTTTACTGGGGAGTGTTCTCAACACTTTTGAGGGGTTGTAGGAAGCAGAGATAGGCAGAGAACCATGATGCAGTAACAACAAAGGTCTCAGCCAACCCTACAAGAGTTCTAGAGCTGGATGGCCTTTCAGAGCTGCCCTAAACTGGGGCTTTATTCTCCTATGTCTACCAGGCACTGGATGCTGGCTGACCTGAGGAAGGGATTGTTTGCTGAAGAAAAATCCCAAAGATAGCCCCAACTGAGGTTGGTTGGCTAGCCTGGGAAACAAGGGTTTCAGTCTTAAAGGGCAGTGAGGAAACAAGGGCTTCAGTCCTAAAGGGCAGTGAGGGGTTAACCTAGGTGGTACACTGCAATATCCACTACACTCCCTTCTATATTTTCTCCCAAGGAAACCACTTAGGTTATTTCTTATTCTTCAGTTATATTCAACATTTTCTTCCTTCATCACAGGTTGCTATATGATGTCAAAAAGACCTGGTGAATACAACTAATTTTAAAGGCCAAAAGAATATGATATTCTTGGCATTTTATGAACCAAACTCTGCTGCAGGTTGACTTTTCTACCTTTCTGTCACATTGGTATTGTGTGGAATTAGCCAGTCTCCTTGTGCTGCGTATATATGTTATATTAGTTAATGGTAAACATTGTAGAAACATACAGACCTTTAACAAAGTTGCCATTCACTGAAGCAGAGCTGCACCAAGCTATCTCATATCCTCCCTATCAAATTCCACAGATACCGTAGTGCAAAGAAAGTTACTTAAGATTGCTGAGACTTGGTTTTCTTTATCTGTAAAATGGCTAAATTTTACCTATCATCATAAAGGACTCGATGGGGGAAAAAGTCCAAAAACAGGTCCAATAAAGAAATGTTCCCATCAGTGTAAGGTGTTAGTCATCACAGGATGTGGCAATAGCACCTTAATCACACACGTATAAAATGAAATTTAAAAATCTTAATACCTTAAAACTACAGTGACCACTGGCATATATGGTTACAGCAGAGGCCACTCAATGTTGAGAACTTTCCACAACAGATTCATTTACTCACCTTCATTCATGAAGGGAAAATTTATTTGAATCACACATCTCTAAAAAAAGAATTCTTCAGATAAATATCAGCCTGCTAGTAATAACAAAAGCTGATTAAATATTGAGTGCCTATAATCCAATTTAGAGTCTTTGCTCATCTTTTGTGCTTTCTAAAAGCTGATCAATAAAAATACACTTTGGGTTGTGATGTGTCATCACAGCCGATGTCAAGACATACTCTGGGGGCCCTGAACCAAGATGGCGGAGTACAAGGACGTGCTCTCACTCCCTCTTGTGAGAACACCAGAATCACAACTAGCTGCTGGACAACCATCGACAGGAAGACACTGGAACTCACCAAAAAAGATACCGTACATCCAAAGACAAAGGAGAAGCCAAAATGAGATGGTAGGAGGGGCGCAATCACAGTAAAATGAAATCCCATAACAGCTGGGTGGGTGACTCACAGACTGGAGAACACTTATACCACAGAAGTCCCCCACTGGAGTGAAGGTTCCAAGCCCCACGTCAGGCTTCCCAACCTGGGGGTCCGGCAACGGGAGGAGGAATTCCTAGAGAATCAGACTTTGAAGCCTAGTGGGATTTGATTGCAGGACTTTGACAGGACTGGGGGAAACAGAGACTCCACTCTTGGAGGGCACACACAAAGTAGTGTGCGCATCGGGACCCAGGGGAAGGAGCAGTGACCCCAGGGGAGACTGAACCAGACCTACCTGCTAGTGTTGGAGAGTCTCCGGCAGAGGCGGGGGGTGGCTGTGGCTCACTGTGGAGAAAAGGACACTGGCAGCAGAAGTTCTGGGAAGTACTCCTTGGCGTGACCCTCCCAGAGTTTGCCATTAGCGCCAACAAAGAGCCCAGGTAGACTCCAGTGTTGGGTTGCCTCAGGCCAAACAACCAACAAGGAGGGAACCCAGCCCCACCCATCAGCATAAGCAGATTAAAGTTTTCCTGAGCTCTGCCCACCAGAGCTACAGCCAGCTCTACCCACCACCAGTTCCTCCCATCAGGAAACTTGCACAAGCCTCTTAGATAGCCTCATCCACCACAGAGAAAACAGCAGAAGCAAGAAGAACTATAATCCTGTAGCCTGTGGAACAAAAACCACATTCACAGAAAGGTAGACAAGATGAAAAGGCAGAGGGCTATGTACCAGATGAAGGAAAAAGATAAAACCCCAGAAAAACAACTAAATGAAGTGGAGATAGTCAACCTTCCAGAAAAAGAATTCAGAATAATGATACTGAATATGATCCAGGACCTCGGAAAAAGAATGGAGGCAAAGATCGAGAAGATGCAAGAAATGGTTAACAAAGACCTAGAAGAATTAAAGAATAAACAAACAGAGATGAACAATACAATAACTGAAATGAAAACTACACTAGAAGGAATCAATAGCAGAATAACTGAGGCAGAAGAACGGATAAATGACCTGGAAGACAGAATGGTGGAATTCACTGCTGTGGAAAAGAATAAAGAAAAAAAAATGAAAAGAAATGAAGACAGCCTAAGAGACCTCTGGGACAACATTAAACGCAACAACATTGGCATTATAGGGGTCCCAGAAGGAGAAGAGAGAGAGAAAGGACCCAAGAAAATATTTGAAGAGATTATAGTCGAAAACTTCCCTAACATGGGAAAAGAAATAGCAACCCAAATCCAGGAAGCGCAGCAAGTCCCTTAGAGGATAAATCCAAGGAGAAACACTCCGAGACACATAGTAATCAAATTGGCAAAAATTAAAGACAAAGAAAAATTATTGAAAGCAGCAAGGGAAAAATGACAAATAATATACAAGGGAACTCCCATAAGATTAACAGCTGATTTCTCAGACTCCCCAGAATTTGCCTGCAGATCTGTCTGGTTCCAGAGCCAATGCCTCCCTGTGAGATAAACACAAGGGAAAGGCAGAAGAGCTCAAGGGAGGAAAGCCTAAAAGCACAGCACCTACAGGGACTGCAGCAGTGAGAGCAATGCAGGGTCCTACAAAGGTTGAACCCACAAGCCTTAATTTCAGTGTTGTAAATGGTGCTTTTAAAGCTTTCTATGAACTTTTGTTTGACAATAAAACCACCATTACCCTTAGTCAACGTATTTCTGTTGGGAAAATTCCATTCTCTGCTTGGCACAGAAATCAGCTATGCACTCCAGAGACAGCATACTCAAAAGCCTGACTCCACAGGGCATGACTGTGATAGATCAGTTTGGGATGGTTTGACAGGAAGGAAACAACTATAGCTCCTCTATTGATTTCCCTTCTCCTCACTGAGTATCTAATGAAGAAAACTTGGCTTTGCTTTAACCAGGAACTAGATCCCTTGTTTCCTCTCCTTATAAGGTTGTGCCTTCTTAGCTCTTTAGTGCTCAATTCTTCCCAGGAACTAGGATCAAGAGGCCATCTTAGCATTAGTTTCTGGAAGAATGTGCTTCAGGACACATCCCTCAAACTCCTGGGAAAGATACTGTCAATGAATGTTGGAGTCAGATGCTTGTTTAGCCCATTAACAGGAATGACCTGACCAGGGACGATGTTCCTCCTCTGTTCTTCCTGGGCCCTTTGCCCCCGAACCTGTGCCCAGCTTAGGTTAATTGTATGCTTTTCTGATATTGTTCAGGGCCTTTAACTTGTCATGGGATGCTAGTGAGAAGCTTTCAGCAAGGAGATGAGTAAAAACCACTTTCCAATTTGTATTTGAGAAAATGGGGAGGGGGAGATTAAAGGACAGGTCATTTTCCTGGAGTCAAACCAAGCAAGAGTTAATTAGCTTATGATTTTATTCCTGAACTACATGATAAGCTCCTCAAAGATGCCATGTTCCCTCCCATTGAAGGATATTTGCACATGGGATTCTCTGTGTCAGGAACAATGCTACCACAAATTTCATCCAAGCTGCTCTTTACCAGTTATCTCCTATCCATCATCAGCTCTCAGCCCAAGATTTCCTCTGAGCCCAGGCCAGGTATCACTTCTCCAACATATGCTCTCACAGGGTCAGGCTCCTTTCCTCCACAACGCTTGACTCACTTGTGTTTATACACTTGTTTATGAGCTTCTTTTGTTAGATCAGTGTCCTTCCCACTAGACCATGACAGCAGGAGTGCTTTGCTCACTATTGATTAACTGGAACAGTGCCTGATGCATAGGAGGCACTCAAAAATAATTGTTGAATAAATGAATGAAACCATATCACCAAAATGGGAGTTTAATTTCCAAAAAGGCCTTATTTGGTAATAGGAAATGGGCTGGACTCTGTGACAAGGGACAGATGGAGGTCTGCAGAGAGGCTCTGAGGACAGAGAGGTTAAGGGTTGACCTTGAATGTGACCAAACTTCTGCACATTTCTATGGTGTCCCTTGTGTATATTTTTATGGTATCCACTAATTTCCTAACAGGCGTCAGGGTCTCTGCTATTCCACATAAACCTGCAGAGGTAAAATTTATTCCACCAACCTGTGGGAAAAACCAACTTGATTAATTAATTCATGGTTCAATAGATATTTAGCCTTGATTAGGCGTTCAAGAGTGATCTAAATTCTCTAAGGGATTATAGAGGAAGTATTAGTGTAAACATGGTGCTTGCTCTCTAAGAGCCAACATTACAGTCTACGGGCTTTAAATCCAAGTCTCATTTTTGTCACTGGGTGGTTGCAGTGTCAATTCACTGGGGTTGTAAACACGAAACTTTTGTTGAACTCTCCTAACTGAGTAGTGTGTCCCTTAACAGCATCATGGCTTAATTTTTTAACTTCCCAAATTCTGTGCCTATCAGAACAGCTTCAGTTTAGCATTTAAGCTTTAGTCCTTTCTGTTTATAAATCTTTTATGTCAAATTCAATTCAAACCTCATCTCCTCCCCTCACACACCTCAGTGCTGCCTAGAGCTGTCTTTGGCTCCAGTGGTTTTGCCAAACATTTTCCTTAGCCCACTTGTGGGTTAGCTGCTCCAGCTCATTGCTGCCAGGCTGCACCATGACACATGAGAGCTGCAATGGGCCCCGCAGGTTTTGCTTCTGTGCAGATCTCCTAAGCATTAGAGATCCCCTATGAGACTTGGCCCCCTTAACAGTCTGACCTCCAGTTTTATTCCACAGCCCTCTGATGTGTGTCCAGCTTTGTCTCAACTTCAACCCCAAAGCCAGCCTATCAGCATGTTTAGTTTCCTCAGTCTCTTCCATCTGCCACAATCATCTCTTATGGGCAGGTATAGGACGCATCTCCATACTTTGTGGGAACTGGGCATTGAAGGGGGTATCTTGGCATCCTTCTCAGAAAGACCGTCCCACATTCTATTTTTCTCACTTCTGTTTTCCCTATTCAGGTGGTACAGGGCAGGTCAGAGAGTCAGCTGGCTAAGCAGAAACCAGCTGAGAAATGAAATACCAATAACTTCCTTTCATGCTGAAACCACAGATCTTTACAATTCTTGAACGATCTTCTTCATTTACCTCTGCTTCAGGAAGGGAAGCACCTCCCATGGGTGGGAAGCACAGAGCCTCTCTCTATGCACCGTGCACCCCAAGTGACCCTCCTCCACTTTCAGTCCTCTGGCCCTCTTATATTGGCAAAGGGGGAAACAGAGGTAGTAGGAGAGCTGGGATTTGAACTGATGCCTAGGGAAGGATCTGGCAGACCCTTAAATTTAGAATGCTGGGCACTTAGAGTCTTTTTCTTCATCTTTGGGCTTTAGCCCCACTTCAGGAGTATAGAAAAGCTCTGATCACATACACTATAAAGGAAGAACAGACAAGGTATGTGACCTTGAATGAGCCAGGTAATCAGTACTTATGTCTATTTCCATGTTTCTCTGTTCCTATGTCCATCCTTTCTTCATTCCCACCTAAACCAAAGATAAAGGAGTCCCCATTTTCCAAGGCTAATCCCTCCTGCCAACCTGACTTCTTCAGTTAGGAGGTGAATCTCCTTTCTCAGGATCATTTACCTCACACTACAGATATGCCTAAGTGTTCCCTACGTCAGTAAACTTTGATCTAAAACTTCCTGCTAAATTAGTTAAGTGACCTTCTTATATCTCTCCTTCCTTTCATCCCAAATTCTTGTTTATCACTAACTTCCTTAATTTCCAATTCTACTCAACACTCAATCTTTTTTCTATTTCACTTTGGATTCTACCACTATCCTATAACTCTTCCTTTGGAGGACCAATGGACTAACTACAAATTTATTTGTTTTCTCAGTCTGTAGGAAAAATAAATTGATATAAATATAAAGGCTGGATAGGTTAAAGACAGGATTGAGGTTGAGGATATATAAACAAAAACTCTTAGCTAAGTGAAGATGAGAATGAGAGCAAATACTTATTTTGAGCAATTACTATAGACAAGATAACATGTTAGTTATTCTGGGGGTACAGGATGCATCAGACATGGATTATTAACTCCATCAAGGGTCTATAAACTAGAAGAACAGAAAGGGTCTGCACAGATTGACTATATTTCAAGGCAGAAATCTATATATGCCATAACTAATGTGCTCATAAAAAGTTTTTGGAAGACCGAGTAGGAGATATTTCATTGTATTTTAAGTTTTAATTTACATTTCTGACTCCCTTTGAGGGAAGGGTAGGTTTTATCTGTCTATATATCTACAAGAACAGAGATGTGATAGGCATGCCACAAATGTTTATTGAAGGAGTGAACTGAATGAATGAATGAAACTAAAGATTCTGACAGGTTCACTTTTCAAAGTAATGCTACCGTAGAATCATCCTTCATTTGAATATTTCATATGAAATAAATGAGCATTTCCTTGAGACAAAGGGTCCTGTAATGTCTCATTTTATATTCTTCTCAGAACCTGGTTGGTACAGTTAATGCACAATAAATATTTTCTGAATAAAGTGAATTAATCAGTAAGGATGCTTTAACAATGCATAGCAAGTAAACAATTCTAATGCATTTGTCAAAAATCATAGAACTCTACATAAAAAGAAAGATGTAATTTTTTTAAATTTTTATTTATTTGTTTATTTATTTATGGCTTGTGTTGGGCCTTCGTTTCTGTGTGAGGGCTTTCTCTAGTTGCGGCAAGCGGGGGCCACTCTTCATCGCGGTGCGCGGGCTTCTCACTATCGTGGCCTCTTGTTGCGGAGCACAGGCTCCAGACGCGCAGGCTCAGTAATTGTGGCTCACGGGCCTAGTTGCTCCGCGGCATATGGGATCTTCCCAGACCAGGGCTCGAACCCGTGTCCCCTGCATTGGCAGGCAGATTCTCAACCACTGCGCCACCAGGGAAGCCCAGAAAGATGTATTTTTATGTATGTAAATTTATCACAATAAACTATAAAAAAAAACTCTGAAAGGATTAAACAATAAGAAAGTTCATATGCCACAAAGCAAGAATTCTAGAGATAGGGTGACTGCAAGGTCAGTTGATTTAATAGCTCAACAAGAGCACTGAGGACCCAAGTTCTTTCTCTGTTCTGCCATTTTTGGTGGTTCATTTTGTCCTCAGGGTAGTTCTCATGTGACGTCATCCAGACATTAAAAACAGAGGAAGAAGAAACCATCTCCTCTATATATCTTTTTAAAAGCAAGTTAACATTTCCAAGTAGGTCCTAGCAGACTTTTCCTCATGTTTCAGCGGCCAGATGTGTCGTTTGTCTATGTCGGAACCAAAGACTTCTAAGAGGATAGAACCACATTGATTGGCTTAGAAAGTCAGTACAAACCCCTGAACTGGCCCTGGGACCAGCCTTCCCCAGACACACAGCTCTCCAGAAGAGGTTGTATATACTAACAAAATAGAGTCTGTTAGAAAGTAAGAGTTGGAGGATAAAGAAAGAATGTTAAATCAGCAATCACCAGCAATGTTACATGGAATGGACTTTCTAAGTATTAAAAAATTAAATTTCAGTTTATGATGAGATTAGAATCTCAGGTAACAAGACAAAGTCTCAAGAGAAGTTGAACCCAAGTAAAGTGAGTTTTTGACATTCTTCCCCCTCACCTCCCCACACATCTCGCTCCTCCTCCAGATGGTCTGCCCTTAAGCTAACTCCCTGTTGCCCAGGACCCCCAAAGTACCTCATTTAGACATCTACTCCCAGAGCTAGGCTTCACCTACACACTATAGCTACTACTTCTTCAACCAAAAGTTACCTAGACCCCCATCTGTTTTTTAGGGTTCTATCCTCAGCCATCTAATAGCTTATTATTTTCTCACTTCCTTTTAAATTGTTTTCAGGAATCTTGGCCATACTACCTGGCCAAAGACATGTGCATTTTTGCAAGTTCCTCTGGAATAAAAATGGTCTCAATTCAGAAATAAATCTCATCTTGGAGAATGGTGTGCGTGACCCTCAGGCAGGCTGAAGAGGAAAAAGTGGGGGAAGGGAAAATTTCCCAGAGGCCCTCTGGCATGTATACATCATCTATTCCATCATTGTCTTTCTCTTCCCTGTGCTCTGTATAGTCTGTTCTTCTTGTATCCAGTGTAGACAAGGTATTTATGACATTTATGACAGCTGGAAAGCTGTGGAGAGAGGGATAAAGAGGGGTTGTGGGAAGCAAAAAGTCTCATTGTCTCAAATGTTACAGCTAAGGCTGTTAAATGGCTCAGCTTCCCCTATAGGATGCCATGTGACTTAGCAGTACACACTTGGAAGGTGTGATTTTGTTAATCTCCTAGC
The DNA here is from genome assembly GCF_028564815.1 of Eubalaena glacialis. Taxonomy (NCBI): domain Eukaryota; kingdom Metazoa; phylum Chordata; class Mammalia; order Artiodactyla; family Balaenidae; genus Eubalaena; species Eubalaena glacialis. The sequence goes on from NC_083718.1 coordinate 64,514,013, forward strand.
CCTTCAGTTTCACCGCATCATTCACTGTCATATAAGAACACACAGTCATGGGCACCAACTCCAGCCTTCCTATGCCAGAAACTTTTTCATGGTCTTCCTTAACCTTTGCAAATAGACTCAAATATCTGGGAGTAAAAATAAATTTTTTTAAATGAACTCCAAATATTCCCTGGTGGGATGTTGAACTGAAAAAACTTCCAATGTCTCCTTCTAATTCCGAAATACCACTGTCCTTCCTGACAGATTACAAGTCATTCATGTAACAGGCTCTGACCTTATCTCACATATGACCTATAAAAACTTTAGCACTCTGTCGTTAGACAGAAAAACAATTGCTGAATCTGGGAGATAGGGTAGAAGATGTGTACGTCACCCTCGAAACCTTCAGATACCCAGGACTATTGATTCCCAACTGTTTATTCTAGGAAAAATTTCAACAAGGTTTTGTGTGTGTGCACACACGTACGCACATGTGGCTGTGTCAGAAAGAAAGCAAGAGCGAGGGTGAGTGAGAAAGAAAAATATAAAGAAAAAGAAAGCTCTCCACTTTATGTTGTATTAGATTGCACTTCGAGAAAATGTAAGCAACACAGAGCTGAACCTCATATTCCAGAACCCTCTTTCATCAAACTGTTAGTAATTGGGCAGCTGACAGTTACAGTATAGCACCATCTAGCTCTTACTACCAAAGCCTGACATCCTAATCCCATCCTGGCTGAGAGGTTTAGGGTTAGTCGCTACCCAGTGTAACTCAGCTGATTTCATCCCATTATGTGAGGATGAAAGCAAGCAAAATCCCAAAGCAGGTTTATGTTTAATAATAACTCATACTCAAATTTTGTTGTCTACATTCCAAACCGGTTTTCAGTAAAAATATAAAGACTTAGATCTTCCTTGTTGAACATAGGTTAAATGTTGCCCTGGGTTAGTTTTATTAACCAAATTTCCACAGAGTTTGAATTGATTACCTCCTGTCTTCTTTGGAAAGGCTGTCAGCAGACAGTGTTACAGACATAAATCTAAAGTCAACAGATCACTGATTTTGCAAATTCTGAGGACATTTACAAAAATCTCTAATGAGGATACTTGGTAAAATTTTACTTTATTTCACTTACATGGAATAGTGAAGTTGTTCACATAGTATGTGTGAGGAGGAATGTTGAGGAGAAGGTCATATAAATAAAATAATGAATGGGTGTCATGCCTGCAGAAGATCAAAGATCCTTGCTGAGGGCATGATCTAGAAAAAAGTCTAAGAACAAAATTTTATGATGCTTCCACATAATAAATTCTTTACTAAATTAACCAATTGTGGGGGATTGTGCCTGCTTCCCATCACTATTGCTGGCTAGTGCAGGGGAGTGGGAAGGGCACACTAAATGTCAAAGGGACGAGAACACTAGAATTGGATTTCTTCCCTCCAATAAACAGTGTCATGGTGGAAAGATCATGGCTTTTGGCTTTACAGACTTGCATTCAAATATTCAAACAGGCACTTTCTAGATGTTTAGGGGGATTAACCTCCCTGAGCTTTTCAGTGTTATTGCAAAAAATAGTGGAGATAATGTCTGTAAAATATCTAAAACTATTTTTCAGGAAAATGGTGTTTATGATTCTATGTAAATACTATTGAAACATCAAAGAGGAATATAATTGTGTACTGGCATCTTTATGGGCATCATTAGACAGTACCTATTTGGATCCCTGGTAACCTGGTGATGATTTGAGTCAGTGATTTAAGAGGGGCAAAATGTTCCCTATGGCATTACCTTTCTTCTGCGTCATCCAGCTTCCAAAAATAGGGACAGTGCATCCTTTAACAGGAATAGACATCTGAAATAGCTGTTAAGCTGTGTGAGTGTCAAAGTTGTAAGTATGAGGTAAATTAACCTGAAATAGAGCTGCAGTGGAGAACAGTCAAACATGTGTGACTGTATTCAGCAATGGAGACAGTGCTTGCGTGCAGGATTCCTTCTGGCTTCAGCGGGACAATTTGGTAGGGAAATAGGCAACAGACCGACTGCATCTAAAAGCCCGAGTTTCCCACACAGCCTTTCCATTTACTAGCTGTGTGGATAGAAACAAATCTACACTCTCAGAGGTTTAATTACCTTATTTGTAAAATGGAGATTATATTTTTGCTATCTCTCAAGGATTGTTGTAAAAGCAAATGAGATAATATATCTGAAAGTCTTTTGCAAATCATAAAGCTACAGGCAAATATTGTTCCCCTTCTCAGTCAATTCACCCCCATGCAGTGATGGTTGAAGCCAAAATCCAGCAGCTTCTCTAAAACCACACTGTCTTGATTACTGCAACTTTATAGTAAGTCTTGAAATCTGGTAATGTTAAGCCCTTAAACTTTGTTCTTTTTCCAAATGGCTTTGACCATTATAGGTCCTTTGTATTTCCATGTAAATCAACTTATCAATTTCTACAAACAAACAAAAAAAAAAACTTACTGTCTCCTAGTCCCTTTATACCCCACTGACTCATTTTAATTCCTGTATAACACTTAACAATTTTTAAATTGTTTACCCAGTAGAATATAAGCTTTAAGAGGGGAGGGAATTATCTATTGTTTCTTTTTTTCTCCACTGTATCTCCAACTCCTTGAATAATGCCTTTCACATAATAGGTTTTCAATAAGTATTTGTTGAATAAATGAATTCAGTAGTCTCAAAAGTCATTTTTCTTATGAAAACCCCTATTGTTTTGAAATCTCTCCTTTGCCATTGAAGAATTCAGGGGTAGAGCAACTTTCCATAGTATCTTCTTGAATTAGAAAAATTTTCAAGACTACCACCATCTCCTCTTACCTAGAAAGACTGAGAACAGCCAAAATGTAGTAGAAGGAGCATTGGCCTAAAATTTAGAAGATCAATATTTCTAATTCTACTCTGAGACTAACTAGGAGTGTGACCTCAGGAAAGTCACTTAACTCTTCAGACCTCTTTTTTTTTTCAATCTGTAATTTGGAGTTAATAATTGTATCTACCCACATGTGCATCATGAGAATTCAATGAGGTAATGATGTAAAGTATTTGGTACACTGCCTGTCATATAGCAAGCAAGTGATCAATAAATATTATTGTTGTCATTGTGTAAATGAATAAAACTTTTGAAAGCTTCTTTGGGGTTGTTTCAGGACAGATTGAAAGCTAGGGAAAAAACAAAGAGAAAAAAATAATAATAAATAAATAATAGAAATTTTTCCAGAGGTAGGAGTTAGAGAATTATTAGTACCTCTGGGCCTGGCTGTCGTGGGTGTAAGTTTGTACCACTTCCTGGTCTGAAATGAAACTTCTTATTAGAAAAGTCATTTCTCACCAACAAGCCTCCTTTCCAGAAAATAGGATTCAGATCTTCACCGACAAATGTTTTCATTCCCAAATGTCTTTTGCATTTTACCCAAACCCAAGTCTTCATGCCATCACCCCAGAACCTGGTTCCCTAAATGTTAAAGATATATATCAAACCAACAGTTCATTCAGGCATGTTTAAAGCCCTAGTTCTTTAAAATCAGGCTATGTGAAGTTGGTGGTCTTCCTTGTCAATGTCATCATTCGCTAGAAACAAGATTAGACTGGGCAAGGGGGAAAGAAAGGCTGGAAGATGCTGAGTGAGGGTACAGCCTGCTTTACGTGTGAGTGTGTTTGTTCAGGTGTCTGTGTGTGTGTGTGTGTGTGTGTGTGTAAGAGAGAGAGAGAGAGAAAGAGAGAGAGAGAAGTAACAGGGGAAAGCACTTGCACTGGCAGTGGTTGTAACTGGAGAGGACACCTCAACCACCTCTTTCTTAAGGGCTCCACTAGGGACTCAAACGTTCCTACGTCTGCTAGAATAGGGTTGGAACCCGAAGCAGCAGACTGGAGGGAAACAGCTCTATACTGCAGTCAGGATGAGGTAGACATGACAACTGGCTAAATTTGTCCGTTCATTGGCCTCAGTTAGGTATATACACAGCACGAGGTAGGCTGGCCAACTGAAAGGCATTCAAGCGATGTGGGAACAGAGACTATCTCTCCCAGGTTGAACAACCATTCTTGACCCTCACTATTTGAAGGGCCCAAATAGGGGATAGGACTCTCCCCTCTTCCCAGGGCTGGAGGGAGAAGAGAGTGGGCAAAATGCCCTATTATGGTGAAGCTTCAGAACTGTTCAAAGGAACCATGACTCTCACTGCTAAACACTGATAAACAGCATGGGGCAGGTGATCAAACTAACCTGAACTCAGAGGAGAACAATCAGTGTATGGCAGAGGTGGGTCCGGTTGTTGGCACGCAAGCAGCTGCCCAAACTGCCCCGGCACAGGCTTCCAGGAAGAACACTGAGAGCCACAGGGGCACGGTTCACAGTTCACTCCCCATTGAACACACAGGGGATGCAGGAGACTGCTAAGAATAGTCTCAGTTTCCTCCACAGTGGATCACACATTAAAATCTAGACAGACTAGAAAAACATTTTGGGTTTTTTTTTTCTGACAAGGAGGGGCTGGCCCTGCTTCCTTGTCTCCCACTTGCCAAACATTTGTCCCACTCACTTTCTCTGACAGAGCAGTGTGCTGGGCACACAGAAAAGGGGCACCCGGGAAAGAGGAGGCACAAGGAACTAACAAAACCTTGTCACCACAGGCTACCTTCAGGACAAATAGAAAGTACCACGTCCTTGGAGGAGAGTACACAATCCTCCAGAAATAATACTTTTCAAAACTGAACATAATAAGGCTCAGAAGAGCATCCCCTAGTTGTAGCGTTCTGAGCTTGCAAAGCAATTTTGAACATCAGAGCTCAAAGCATGTAGGATGCTTCACCTGGCTGCACTCTAGTTCCCACAAGGTAGAAGACAGCAACTATCTCCAAAGTACCCGAAGGAAAAGGTTAAGGAAAACAAAACAAAGGGAAGGAGCTTAAAAGCCTCAAGACCCTCCTCTGCCAGGACGGTCCCACCAACCACCCTGCAGGTGCTCGTCCCAGTTCTGTTTAAACTCACCTGGTGACGGGAGTTTGCCACATCCTCAGGAAGCCCACTTGAATATTGGCAGCAATCCTGATAGAATGATTTCTCATACTGTGTCAACATCTGTCTCCTGCAACTGCCACAGAGATGGCAACTGTCCCTCTGTTCAGCCTTTGGAGCAATAATAATAACTCTATTCTTGCTCTTCTATACAATGACCCTTCAAATATTTGGATATGACTATTAGCCAGCCTGAATGCATCCTCAGCCAGTCTGTGTATCCCCTCTTTCAATCAAGTTGCATGTGATGGGCCTTTTAACCCTCAGCATCTTAACTGCTTTGTTTTTCCCAGGTCAGATCAATCCCTGGACATCAGCCTGAGGTGGGAAGGGACCACTGTCCTCCCTCTTGCATCCGACAGGCAACAGCTCTGTACTCCCTTCTGAGAGCTGGGAGAAAGGAAAGCCCTCTGTCAAGCAATGCAATTTCTGAGCCTGGTATAGGATGGTCTCTATTGACTGTGGTATTGTACAGAGATAATCCGGACAGAAACTGCCTTAGGTTATTGTGGACAGACATTGGCATAAAGTTTAATACTCACCTTTCAAATTTAGAAGCAGATTTTTCCTGTTCCTCTTATTTTTGGCAATGGGAGTGGGGGAGTACTCCACCCACCACCCCCTGCACACACACACACATGCTATATTAATACTCTGAAGAACAGTCAATATGCCTACTGTGTATCTGAGGCCACCCAGGAGCTGGTCCAGGAAACACTCTGAAAAAGAGCTCATTTTTCTAGAGGACACCTGACACCCAGAAGGAACAGTTGATCTGAGAATTTCTCATCGCTTCACAGCAAAAGTAAGTGGGATTTCCCCAAGAGAGAACAGTTTTCTACCTTGACTCAGTTTTCTGAGTATAGCTAAGAAGAGTACTGTTAATTTAGTTAAGAAGCTGAAAAATGTTAAATGACTTTGGGTGGCTTTCCTTTTTCTTTTAATTTTAGAATTTTATTTATTTTTTTATACAACAGATTCTTATTAGTCATCCATTTTATACATATTAGTGTATATATGTCAATCCCAATCTCCCAATTCATCACACCACCACCACCCCCTGCCACTTTCCCCCCTTGGTGTCAATACGTTTGTTCTCTACATCTGTGTCTCTATTTCTGCCATGCAAACCAGTTCATCTGTATAATTTTTCTAGGTTCCACATATATGCGTTAAAATATATTTGTTTTTCTCTTTCTGACTTACTTCACTCTGTATGACAGTCTCTAGATCCATCCACGTCTCTACAAATGACCCAATTTCATTCCCTTTTATGGCTGAGTAATATTCCATTGTATACATGTACCACATCTTCTTTATCCATTCATCTGTCGATGGGCATTTAGGTTGTTTCCATGACCTGGCTATTGTAAATAGTGTTGCAATGAACATTGGGGTACGTGTGTCTTTTTGAATTATGGTTTTCTCTGGGTATATGCCCAGTAGTGGGATTGCTGGGTCATATGGTAAATCTATTTTCAGTTGGGTGGCTTTCTTCAAGGAGTTCTAAAACACCATCAAATAGCTGATTCTATACCATCAGAAACATGTTGATGGCTCCCCCAAAATTTATCACCATCATTTGTTATCATGTCTCCAACACCCACTTTGGCCATCTCTGCTCTTTCTCTAGGTTTAGAGAGGACCTAGATAAGGGTCTATTTTCAGCAAATGCCTCCTCATCTACTGCCCTTCTTCCCATGCATTTCTCCCTCCTCACTGGATCTGTTCAGGTTTTGGGGGGGTGTGCATTTGAGCATTAAGCCTCGTGCTTTCTGTCCTGGTGTCTTTCATCTGATCGTCTTCTACATTTGATCCATGACTTTATGTGGATTAGGGATAAAAGCCTGAATCAAAGAAATAGTAATGTAGTTAAATCAAAATAAAATACCAAGAACAGGAGCAACAGTGGAGAGACTACTAATTAGGGAAAAATTATATAGCAAAGGTTTCCTAGTTGGTGGCTTAGACTTCTAAGTAGATTTTCTCATGGTAACCATGTTATGCACAGCATGTGATGTAGTTGAAATAGTATAATTATTGTCCTACTTTGAGTAACAGAGGTCTTGGGAACTAGCCTGATTACCTTATCATCATTTATAATAATATCTCATGGGAAGATACTCTCCTGTTCTTAATCGCCATGACCCTTTCCTGCAATGGCAGGCATGATTGGGTTTTACTTGTTTTTGTAGGACAAGAGAATAAATGAATAAATGCTTTCACTCATTCCTCAGATATTCATTAAATACCCACTATAGTCAGGTGCTCTGCTAGGTGCATATAGAGATAGAAGGAGCCCACAGTTGATAGAGACAGATAAATAGACTGTCAGAGTATTGTGTGATGGTGCAGAATGATGGTTAAAGACAGGAAGAAGGAGAAGAATGTGATTAAATACGAATAAAAGACCCCACAGAATACCATTAATGGTGTTGATGGGGAACAGGAGTCTGTCAGGAAAACTGGGACAATCTAAGAGAGACTGGAAGATAGAATGGCATCACAGAAGCCAAATAAGAAGAACACTTCAAGGAGTGAGTGGTAATCATGTCTCGTCTATTTAGTCACCCACTTCCTCTCTTTGGAATGTATATTGCCAGCCCAGACCTATCCCCTGAACTCAGATCATCCAACTGTCCACTCCACATCTCCACATGGATATCTAATAGGCATCCCATCAAAAAGCCAACAATTAGGAAAAAACATTTGGATAAGTATAAGAGAATAGATATTAAACCCATATTTATAAGAGCTAGAACAAAACCCTGAGGCATGGGGGATGTCAAGAAAGCTTCATGGGGGGGCTTCCCTGGTGGCGCAGTGGTTGAGAATCTGCCTGCCAATGCAGGGGACACGGGTTCGAGCCCTGGTCTGGGAGGATCCCGCATGCCGCGGAGCGGCTAGGCCCGTGAGCCACAACTGCTGAGCCTGCGCGCCTGGAGCCCGTGCTCCGCAACAAGAGAGGCGGTGATAGTGAGAGGCCCGCGCACCGCGATGAAGAGTGGCCCCCGCTCGCCGCAACTAGAGAAAGCCCTCGCATAGAAACGAAGACCCGACACAGCCAAAAATAAATAAATAAATAAATAAAATTTAAAAAAAAAAAAAAGAAAGAAAGCTTCATGGGGGAGGGAGCTATAAGATTTGCTTTAGGGAAATTGGAAAAGATGAGAAGAGGAGAGGTCCCAATTTTGGAAAAAAGAGTTTAGATCCTTGAACAGTTTGTCCATTAACCAAAACTTGACCAGTCAGATGATACATAGAGTATTTAGGGCAAGACCCTAAGTAGACAAACATTTGTTCTGCCCTCCCGAGTACTAATTATCCAGTCTAAGAGAAAATCCTCTCTTATTAGATAGAATGATGCTCAGTTGATAGACAATTTCATCAAGCATGAATAGGTCAGCTCATCAGGACAAGAAGCTTAGGACAATAGGAATCATTTGATTCTTCTTCAAACCACTTATTTTTATTTGAAAGGTTAAAATCTAAAGCATGCTTAAGAGCCCCTCATTTCCCATGCATTGTTTCATAGGATAACCTGGAAACCAACAAAAACATCACTGAACCAGATGGTTCTTCCTACAGCGGGTTGGAGCCTAAATTTTTTGATTGAGGAAATTGAGGTGCAGCAGGTGCTTCTGACATTTAAAGCAGTAAGCATCCTGCTTTTTTGCAAATGCACTTAATAAGTAGGGAATTAAAAGAGAAGTGGATTTCAACAAAACTCCCTGTCCGCAGATGTTCAGCAAACCCTTTCCAATATGAGGGACTTTCATGTTAACTTTTTAATTTGGTTTAATTGCTTCTCAGGGTTCACATTAATTACATTTTATGTGATGTCAAGTGATGGAACACTATCATAGATAAGATTTTATTTTGGGCCAACGCTTTCTTGATTTAGTCTATTTTCTTCTGGAAGAAAAGGTCTATACAATCTGCCCAACTGTATCCCTGCTTTAGGCTCTGTGATCTCATACACCTTGGACGTTGCCTTAGAAACTTGGCTAAAATTGCTGATTTCCTCTGGAAATCTGTGAACATGCTGTCTGGAGTATTCAATCTCTCTTTTCTGGGTATAATTCGGGAGGCAATGACTCCTGGTTTGTGTGTCAAAGAGTTAGTTTTTCTAAGGTGTTTAGATAAGATTTGACCATTGACACTAGATTGACTTTTTAACCAAAGGTCAGGTTATCTACCTGTTACTGTCTATCACCATCCACTGTCTCCATTGGGATAGGAGGCATTCTAGTGTACTTTTCTACCAGTCATTTTCTCTGCCCGAGGCACACTGAGAACTTAGCTAATGCTCTTACCAGGTCGTGACTATGTACAACCTTTCACCCCATCAGTACATAGGACACTGAGGCTTGGTATAAAACATAATGAATGAGAATTCATTAGATAGGATGCTTGCTAAATTAGACTTCTTGCTAAGAACATTGATGAATGAAGTTGGCATGAGTGGGGATCATCCACTATTATTATTACAATACGTGAGGACCTACTCAAAGTAAGGCATAGTAGGAGGTACAAAAAATTAAGACTTAAGTTGCTTCTGGAGAAAAGACATTAAAGGGTCACATAAAAATATAACAGTGCAGGCAGAATTTGGCGTTCTGAAAACTAACATCACTGCCTTACCACCTGCCAAGGACAGCATGCCAAAATGTCCCCATGCTGTATACCCCAATCTCTTAAATGTTGCTGTGGCCTTTACCTACTTCCTTTGACGTCACTGATCTCTAGGATCACCTTTTTTACCCACAGGTGAAAGAGTACCTGTCTTGGCGCCTGTGGGCTGTACTTGAAGAACTTATTGTACCTTCTCCTCTCCCCACCACTTTACCCCCCTCCTCCCCTCCCCCATCCTCCTTGCCATTGCCCGGTGAGGCTTTCTGCAAATGTTGTTTTAAGCTGTTTATCTTTCAGGGTCTTTTGCTCCTCTTTATGGCTGTTGTGGTTTCTCTAAGAGGAAAGGTAATTTGATAAATTATTTCACAAAAGGTATTAAGGATTTGATGTGCTGACTTCTCTCAAGGACATTACTTTTCAAAGAGTTTGACTTGAATAGCTATTAAGGCATTTTGGGCCCTGAAATATACAGGTTGGAAAGGAAATTTGGGGCTTCCAGGAGGTCTTCCTCCCCAATCTCCTCTTCAAGTCATAATTATGAAGGGTGGAGGTTCAGGAAAAGCAATGAGAATAGACAGAAACTGGACCCTGGCCATCTCTTGGTGCTCCATGGAAATATTTCAGGTCTAATATTGATATTTAAGCATGAAGTCTAATCAGATCATTAGCTTTCAGTCTTTGTCATTACTTCCCCTACACTGAACAAATGTTTTCATCCTCTAAAATAGTTATTCCTTTTCCACATCAGTTCTTATCATGTTTCTCCTGCCTTGTCCCCAGCTTCTTTTCTCTAGACTGGTGTCTGGAAAGACTTAGGGGTCAGAAGACCTGGAATTAAGTGTGCTCTACCACTTGCTAGTGGAATGACCTGGAGCTTTTCCCTTAACTTCTTTGACTGTCCATTTCCTCATGTGTAAGATGGCCAGGCTAGTAATAACACTCATAAGATTATTATGGGGATCTGACTATGTCATGGATGTGAGAGTATAGCTTTGTAAACCTTATAAAGCCCAATAGATACTGCACCAGAGAAGAAACTGTTCTGCTCTGAAGGATGCTGACTACATGATGGTGACATCTGGGCACAGAGACTGACCTGGATGGACACGTGTCTCAGAAGCAACTGTAACATGGCCATGAAAGGATCTCTCAGGGGTGATGGTGATTATGAATCCACTAGTGACTCTCCTGGGCGGTTCGGGGCACATGCCAAAAAGTCAGCATTTAAAAGTGGGAGGAAGAAAACAAACCAAAAAACATGGACAGAGGAAACAGCAAGGCAGAGTCTATTAAGGAGAAAGAAGGTGACAACAGGAAGAATGGCGAAGGGTAGCAGAGCCACCAGCACAGAGAAAACACTAGGGCAGGAACCAACAGATGCCTGCTGCTAAGTGGGGACAAGAAAACCAGATTGTTCAGGCTACACCAAACCCTAAATGACCCAGTTTCTAAACAACAGTCTCTGTGTGGTCTGGCATTTCAATGCTTCCTTTCTTTCATGAGGCCCATGCAGTACAACTCCTATTTTCCTTAATTCCCTGTGTATGTTTAAAACAAACCCTGTTACCTGAGGAAACCCCAGTGGACCTCTTTCTTCCAGCCTGAAAAAGCCTAACATCCAAATGGTAAATTTTATTATTTGAGGCCATTTTCCCCTTTTATTTGGCCCCAAACCCTTGGGTTATTTACTAATTATCATTTTTAAAAATCTAGCAAAACTTCCTGAAATTTAAAAAAATCAGTATATTGAATAAACAAATAAATAAGATCATAGATAGATTGAAAAAGAAACATTCATGTAGTTGAAAAGACACTAAAAAGATAATATTTATAAACTTTTTGTTTGACTTTCAGACTTGCCTGAGGAAACTCCAGACCTACCACTATCTCAAAATAATGTATGTGAATACATAAGGCAGAATCTCCTAAGAGGAGAATCCATGGATTGGCTTTAGGGAATCTATGAACTCCACAAAACTGTACACAACATTTGGAATTTATATGCTTTGTTTTTGTCCATGGATTTCATCAGATTCTCAAAAATCACTGACTAAAATGTTCCTAAATGCTTTCTTCCTGGGACCCCTTTGACCTCTGGATATATTTTACAAATTTAATCTTCTTTTATTGGTCATCCTTATAGCTTCAATCTTAGAAAAATAATGACACTCCTTTTCTACCTTGTCCTCAGGCCACCCTTTCCTTCCTCTTTTTTGCTTCCCTCCTTTTGTATTGATCTCTTCCCTTTGTCTTTTCTAACTCCCTCTCCAATTTTCCTCTTTCCTACCTTTCATGTGACTTCCATGTTTCTCATCTCTCAGAGCTAAAGAGGGTGCTACTTCCCCATTTAAAATATTTCATCAAAGTCTCAGTCCCTCTCCTCCCTCCTTATTTTTGTAGATCTATCCCCACCCTTCCCCTCCCTCCAGCAAGTGCCTGAAGAGTCACACAGTATGAGTCACTGTGATATTAATAATGTCCTCTGTGTAGGAAGATGACATCACTAACCCACCATCAGTGGGACATGTGCCCTTGAGCAATTTCTCTATAGTAGGAACAGTGGGCATTGATGTCTTCCCACACCCCAGCTCAGTGTCCCTAAGAACAATTTCAATAGTTTTCCAGACTGAGATTTGTGATATAGAAGAGGACCCAGAATAGAAAAAAGCCAATTTACTGTCTTCTGAAGTTTTGATCCAGGGCAAGAAGAGTCTTAGGAGGCCCATGCCCAAAACTAGTCAGAGCATTTAACTGAAATTTTTTTGGTTACGGTTAGTTTTGATTACTATTCTCTAATTTGAAAAAGCTCAGGTGTTTCTCAATGATAGAGTCCTCAATGATGATGTTGCCAGTTAGTGAGCATGGGTATGTTACATCATCTCTAATCCTCCCAACCATCCTCAGGAAACTGAAAATCACTGAGATTCAGTAATTTACAAAAGCCACTGAGCTAGTAAGTAATAAATCCAGGACTGAATCTCCTTTTCCTTCTATTACACCATGCTGCCATATGTGTTAGAGCTTCAGTTCCTCTCTTCTTGGATATTAATAAAATGAACCTCAATTATGGTAGAGAAGAGCCCATGAGCAGCTTAAGTGACTGAGATGTCCTCCTCTGTCTGACCTTCCCTTTCACAGTCACTTTCCTACAACAAATCTGAGACTCTTTCAGTCACTGGAGATCTGATGGCTAACACTTGTCCTCATAGTTATAAGTGTACATTTTTATAACATGCTACCTGATCTCTGGCACAGAAGTAGGATCCATTTTTTGCCTGACTTTACTGGTCACTTATCTGCTCTAACTACTTTGATCAGCTAGTGCAGGAAGCAGTGTAAACCACCTAGGAACAGTTTGTTTCCTTTCTGTCATCCCTGGAGAGTGATCTTTTCTTGATTGGAGCCAGCTGTGCTATCCTCGTGCTCCAAGAGCAAGGGAGGGCTAGTAAATATCGGTCTTGTACTGTGATCTGGTGGCATTTCGTATGTGTCTTCCTTCCTTACTTAGATTATAAGCAGGACAGACATTGTCTCTCTGTTAATGATGATGATGATAGTACCTACAATGACAATAATAATAATAGATAACATAATATTAGCTGCTTATGATATATCAGGCAATACACTATGTTACTGCTGAAATGTGATTCCACAAGAGGTCTACTGACTTCAGACACCATACATTTACTCACTACTCTATATTGTTCCCAAAATTCTGATAGGGGAAATTTGGGAAAAGAGAGAAATGAGCCCCTTCTAAATGTAGGTCAGTTTCTCAGCTTTGAAGATTAGAGAAAACTCTCACTGAATTCTATAAACATTTGTTACATGTCTACTACATCCCAGTCTTTCTGCTAAATGGTAAGGAGATTCAGAGATATACAAAAAAATTTAAATCTAGCTTAAGAGACAGACATGCAAGGAAAAAGACTTCCAAGATGAATTGGGGCAGGGGAGGGGAAATGATGCTAAATGAAATAGGAGCCCAGAGGAAATAAGATTAAACCTGTCTGGGAGAATCTGGACTAGAATTTTTGTGGAGACTGGCATCAAGTTGGTCCTGAAAAGGTAAAAAAAAATTATGTACATGGAGAAGAGGAAGGATTTTCCCACATAAGGAATCCACAAAACTTACTAATAATCAGAGGTACCATTGTTGGATATACACTATATACCCAACGCTATTCACAATACAATTATATTTATTGATTTATTAAATTCCAATAACAATCTCAAGGATGGGTTATTTCTGTCTCATTTTATACTTCAGAAGAGTAAGGTTCTTGGAAGCTAAGTAACTTGTCTAAGTGCAGGTGAGCTAAGGCATCTCTGTCTCAAAACCCCATGTCTTCCCACTACTCAAAATGTTACTTCACGTCACATCTTTGTTGTGTTTCAGAGATGGGGATATCATCCTTGTATAAGAACCAAGTTAATCAGTTCTATTAATTTTTCTTGCTTATTTAAATAAGATTTTCTTCATGGTCTAGAAAAAGACACAGAAGCAAGAAGCAACTCAGCCCTAGTCAAGGCATAATAGTAAAATAATAATAGTATTATAACAGTATTATTATTATGTTTTCTAATATGTATTGAGCTTTATTATCTGCCAGATACTGTTCTGGGTACTTTATGGGTATAAATGAAGTAATCACTCCCAGGATACAGAGATGAGGGCATCAATACATATCTACGAATCTAGGTTATAGGCTAACCTCTTATCTCATTTACTTTGTGCAGCTTTTGCAGGGGTGGCAGTCAGGGGAAGAACGTTTTCTTTGAAGCCTATTTTATTTAAATCATATCCAAACTTTACTCCTACCCAGCAGCCTCCTTCTCTGACACCCCTCTTCCCTTTAACAAAAATTCCATATCTACCCACCTGCGAATCCAGTCTATTAGTGTCCCTGACCAAATGGATTCCATTGCAATTCAGACCAGGCTCTGCTGACTGAGGATTCCAAAGGTCCCTAGGTCCCTTCTGGTGTAAAAGGCAGTGACCAGTGACGTGGATTGCATAGAATGGCTGCCAGGCTGGCGTAGAACACATTTGGATGCTTAAAATACCAGTGCAGTCAAAAGCTGGTCTGCCAGATGAATGATGACTGGCAGGAAGAACAGACATTCCAGAGAAAGATCTGTCTCTCTTTAAGCCCCAGCTCTCATCTGGAATCAGAGTTTGGAAACAAAGAGCCAAGAGCTTCAAGAGTTTTTGCACTGCAAGAATAAATGAAAAAAGGAAGGGAGTTTTTTGCACTGCAAGAAAAAATGAGAAAAGGAAGGGAGATGAGGGTACACCCTTTCCTCCCTGAACCTTCAGCCTAACTGGAAAAAAAAGCACAACCATGCTAACTGGTGTCACTTTCAATGGATGATCATTAACCTACCTGAGGCTCTTTGTGATCCTCCCCATCCTATTATCCTTAGTTTATTCAGTCTCCATCTCTCCTAGACAAGAATTTCACACCTTCTCCTCTCTCCTTAAACCTCCAACAACTCCTCTCATTCTCAAGTGATGGCATTGCTTCTTATTTCCCATGGGAATTAGAAACAATCAGAAAAGATCTTCCACATGCTGCTGCCTAACAATCTACTGGCAGCTCTACCTATGAGCTGTTTTATCTCCTGTTTCAATGCATGAACTATCCATGGTACTCGCTGAAGTTAACCCCTATATTGTGCTCTGGGTCCCATCCTCTGGCACCTCCTCAAGGATTTTGCTCCCTCCAATGTCTCATCTCTTTCCCACATAATAAATTTTCTTACCTGCATAAAAACACACTGTTATTTATCTCACTTTAAGCCCATCTCTCAACCTCACTTCTGCCTTCAGCTACTGCCCTAGTTCTCTGCTCCCCTTTGTAGCAACCATCATAAGGA
This sequence comes from Eubalaena glacialis, assembly GCF_028564815.1. NCBI lineage: Eukaryota > Metazoa > Chordata > Mammalia > Artiodactyla > Balaenidae > Eubalaena > Eubalaena glacialis. Next base: position 64,529,544 of record NC_083718.1, read on the forward strand.
GTTGTCTATATGTGGTGTCTTCCCTGCCACTACTCCCATTCTCTCTTGAACTCACTCCAATCAGACTTTCCTTCTCAGCATGCATTAAAAACTGGTCTTGTCAATATGTTCAATCCCTCACACACACACACACAAACACTAACACCCTCAAAGCTAAATCCAGGGCTGAATTCTCACAGTTCATCCTACTTGACCTAACAGCAGCATTTGACCCTAAGGATCACAGTTTCCTTCCTGAAATATTTTTTCTTGAACATCATTCTTGCTTCTTTATCTACTTCATTGACTGCTCCTTCTCAATCTCCTCTGTTAGTTCCTACTTATATCCCTGGCATCCAAATGTACATAGAACCAGGGCTTAGCCTTCAGATATCTTCGGCATCTATATTCACTCCCTTGGTGATCTCCTCCAGTCTCATAGAATTAAATATCATGTCTATGCTGATAATTCTCTATTTTATAACTCTGACCTAATCTCTCATGTGAACACCAGCCTTGTGAATACAGCTGCCAGTTAATATTTCCACTTGGTTTTTTTATAGTCTTTTCGAATTTATCATGCCAAAAAATAAACTCTTAATTTCTCATCCCATCCTTGAGCCTGCTTGTCCTGTAGTCTTTCACATTTCAGTAAATGGTAGTGACTCCATTCCTCCAGTTGCTCAAGACAAGATCTTAGAGTAATCCTTGACTCCTCTTCTCTTCTCATCCCTCATATCAACAAAACATCAATTCTTCTCTCAATTAGTAGCCTGAATCTGACTACATCTCACTGCTTCCACTGTCACCACCTTGGTTCCATCCACAATTGTGTCTTTCCTGCATTATTGCAAAACTGTCTCACTGATCTCCTTTCTTCCATCCGTGTTCCCTATAATCTATTCTCTAATCAGCAGAGTGATCTTCTAAAATGTAAGTAAGCTTGTGTCATTCCTCTGCTCAAAAACCTCCATGTTTCTCATGTCACTCAGAGTAAAATCCAAAGTCCTTCCCATTTTCAGTGGGACAGCAGGATAGTCTGAGTTTTTTCTGTGAGATGCACAACTTGAAAGAATAGAATTGACTGGTATCCTCTCATTTGTTCAAGTCAAAACTTTGGAATCACTCTTGACTCCTATTTTTTTCTCACACTCAATTTCCACTCCATCTTCAAATCCTATCAACTCTATCTTAAAAAACATCCCCAGAATCTGACCATTTTTCACTATTTACATTGTTACCATATTAGTATTCAAGTCACCATTATACCTCACAAATACTATTTTAATAGCATTCTAACAGGTGTCCCTGCCTTCACATTTGCACCTTTCAGAGTGACCTTGATAAAATATGTTACATTATGTCATTTTTTTCTGTTCATAACTCTCCAATGGCTTCCAACCTCAGAGAAAAAAACCAAGCTCCTTATTATAGTTCAAGTGGCCTGTAGACTTAGTGATACAGAGATAAACATAATAAGAGTAGTTTCAAGGAAGTAGTGGAAACAGAAACCTTATGAGTTGAAGAGTTAATTAGAGGTGATAAAATGGGCAGCCAGAATAAACTACTATTTCAAGAAATGTGGCTGTGAACAGAAGGAAAATAAAACAGAAGAGTAGATGCAGGTGGCTTAGGCTTGAATGGGAATTCTTCCATAAGGTAGAATAGATGTGAGCATACTTTCATGTTAAGGGTAGTTACTAGAAAGGAAGAGGTTGAAGATACAGTAGAAAGGGATAGTGTATGGCCCCAGAGGAAGCAGAAGGGATGAGAACCTGGAGGTTCAGTTGAAAGAGGCAGCTTCTGACAGGAGGTAGAACTTCCATTGTAATGAAGCAGAAAACAAGGAAAGGATTGGTTCAACGCAGGTAAGCTCGCTGGTGGCAGGGTTAAAAGTCAAAGGTAACAAAGTGATCCATGTGATTTGAAAATTTCACTCATATTGATCGCACTCATTGAGGAAGAAATGTATTTTAAAATCAATATCAAATTCTTAACAAACAAATACTAGTACATTAAAACAATTCAATTCTGGATGAATTTTGTTTTTTAAAAAATAGTTTTCGATATTAGAGCTCTGGAGCACATATTCTAATTGATGTCAGGTCTCTATCACAATGAGGAATATCAATGTTTCCAAAATGGCGGTTGGCAAAACCCAAAGGTTCAAAAATGGATTCCAGTGAGTTCATTTTATTAAAAACAATAATATCATGTTTCCATTGTTATTTTTCAAACATCAATCAATAAAATAAATATTTAAAGTTTTTCATCACAAAATGGAAGTTTAAGAATGCCCGAGTGATATTAAAAGACACTATATGGCAGTCAGTGGAATTCAGATGAGCATGCCGATGACTCAGTAAGTCAGCTAAACAAGGTTAGCTACTGTGGAGGTTTTTACTAGTATACAGATTCATATTTGTTCATTCCTAATCATATATTATTTGACTTATACACATAATTAACATATACCCATAATTAACCACCATGAAGGCAGCTTAAGTCATGTTACTGTTGAAATATAGCAGGCTATTAGAGAGATAAGGAATTATAAGAAGCTTGCAAATTTGCCCCAAGATGCTCTTCACCAATACATGTTAAATGTATTTGTTCAAAATCCTCCTGCATTCCCTATCTTGGCAAATTGTACACTATCCATTCAGTCTTTAGACACAGAAACCTTTGAATCTTTTTATACTTCTCTCTCTCTCAATCCCTATTTCCAATCAATCAATTACATCACCAAGACTGTAGATGCTTTCTCCTTAACATCTCTTGAATAGAACCTCCAACCATCTTGCCAGCCTCGGAGAGGGGTGGGATAGGTAGGGTGGGAGGGAGACAAGAGGCAAGAGGGAGGAGATATGGGGATGTACGTATATGTATAGCTGATTCACTTTGTTATACAGCAGAAACTAACACACCATTGTAAAGCAATTATACTACAATAAAGATGTTAAAGAAAAAATAAAAAGGACTAACATCTTTCCCCAATATCCTGCTTCCTCCAACCTATTGCCATACTGCTTCTACTGCTCTGATTCCAATCCTTTGAGAGTTTCCTACAGCTTTCACAGTAAAGCTCAAACTCCCAAGTAAGATTAAACCACAAAGCCCTAAATGGTGTGACTATCGCCTGATTCTGATCTGATTCCTCCTTATTTTATCCCACCTCTCATCTTATGTCAAGCCTATATATGTTTCAATTAAGACAACAATGAATGCTTTAGAGTACAATGGCATGACCAAATACTATTCCTTTTACTGGAATTCCTCCCACCTCCTATGTCTAGCTAACTCCTATTTTTTTCTTCAAAGCAGAGTTCTGGATTTGATATATACTTTGAGGGTTTTTTTTTTCTGTAGCAGGAATAGGTTTGTCCTAATATAACCCTGCTCTTTTCTCTGACCGCACTTGATTCAACAGTTTGTAGTTTTAAAAATTGGGGAACAAATGAATCCTTCTTATGAGAGAGAACTAGAATCCAAAGAATTGATTAGGGTAAAAGGATAATAAGGTTAGTGGTATATCCACCTTCAAATGGGAAATGCACTGGAAGCATTGAATACCCTACTCTGATATGACAACATGCAATTTTCTTCATGCCTATACCAAGCTATGTAGTTGGCTATGTTTGAATAATGCAGGATATCAAATCTCTCCTTTAAAAGGAAGTAGATGTAATTGTAGTACTTTTAAAAGATAATCATAAAAACACAAAATATACAAGAGTTAAACAATAAGAAACATAAAGTAATCTTGCTTTGACAATTCAGAAGGCACTAGAGATCTCATAACATAATCACTAGATTACAGATGCTCAAAAAATATCTGTTGAACAGAATTCTCTGGATAATAGAATGGCACACAAGTACTGTATCTATATGTCACAAATTTCCTGGGACAATTCTGTTCCATTCTAAAATGAAAATAAAAATTCTTTTTCAGACCATATGCCCTTACTTAAAACAATGCTTAATTTATTTCTATTTCAACTCTGGGTATTTAGTTTAGGAGTTTAAGGAGTATAAGTGTTAACCCTCTATTTTCTGGCACTGACTTGTGGAGGAGAAATATAAGATACTTCTTTTCCCAAATTTTAACATCTATTTCAAATTCTGACTCCTCCACAGGGCCTTCTGGGCGATGGGATGCTGACAAATGTGTAACAACCAGCTCTCTAGATGAGTGGACAGAGGAAAAGCACTGATTTATAGTGTTTGCCAATTTTCATGGTGTAAATACCCCGTCATGGCCAATTTCAAACTACCAATTGTTTAACAGTCAGTTTGCAATATCGATGTATGTTTTTTTTTTTAACATCTTTATTGGAGTATAATTGCTTTACAATGGTGTGTTAGTTTCTGCTTTATAACAAAGTGAATCAGTTATACATATACATATGTTCCCATATCTCTTCCCTCTTGCATCTCCCTCCCTCCCACCCTCCCTATCCCACCCCTCTAGGTGGTCACAAAGCACAGGGAGATCAGCTCTGTGCTTTGTGACCATCGATGTATGTTTAAATTAGCTCTTGAGAGCAATTCAAGCCAGCTCCACAATATCACTGCTTCCAGCCAACATTGGTCCACAGAGACCTCTTGATTATCTGAGCTCTGATGTACTCATGTCTGTCCCTATCCCATAGCAATCCCCACACCACACTTTAGAGTCACCACCTTATACTCTGACATGGTTGAAACTTACCTGAGTCCTGTGTTCCTATAAAACTCTAAGGTTAATAAATTCCTCCATCCTTTTGTTCCTCCAAACTTTTGGGTTCTAAAATCATTAACCACCCTGTCCTCCAATATTTTGAATATTCTGAAATAAGACCCTTCCTCGAGACTCTCATTTACCCACCCCTATAATGCCAAGTCTCCTTCCTTTTCTTTGAGACATTATTTATTAATGAATGTTCTTCCTATTGCAACAGCCTGAATTAAATAATCTCCTTAATTGTCTGGGGTATTTTGCCTTTTACTACTCTTTGTTGTTAGTTTATAGTATCCTGAAACCTCTTCCCAACTCCCAGTTGGATTATACTATGAGAGCAGTTAACAGTCTATCTTTTGGGCTGCCCCTCAGGTGCAGGAAAACCCAGGCCCCTGCACAGCAGCCCCAGCTGTGTTTTGATGCCCCCCATTGAGGTACCCCTGCAGCATTGTTTGTTCTGATGAGAGGTCTCCAGGTGGGAGAATAGGAGCTGCTCAGAGCCACAGACACAGGCCTTCTTTTCCATGTTCTGGGATCTCTCCTTTACTTTGGTGCAGTGCCACTGACCTGCAACCACGGTGCTAACGGTGGTTCGGTGGGGGTAGATAAAAGAAGACCTGACACTTTCCTCCCTTCCCAGCATCCCTCCTATAATGCCTTCACCCATGAACTTATAAGCTTAGCCCCTGAGGCAACATCTAGATTTGCTACCCACTGGCCAGCCTGGTATCACCTTTGCCCCAGAACAGCCCCGCTGCTGCCCTACCAGAGTATTGCCCTGCAAACTCATTACAAATGCAAGATCTTAGGCCCCAGATATACCAAATGGGAACCCGCATTTTAACAACATCCCAGGTGATTTATCTGCACATCATAATTTGAGGGGGTAGCTGCTGTAGAGCATAGCAGAGGAAATACTGTGTGCAGAGGAGGGGCTCTTAATCCTCTTTGAGGGGTCTCAGGGCAAATTTCCACCAAGAAGTGACACCTAAGGTAGGGTGTGGTGTCAACATCCACACCCAGTTGCCTGCAATTTCAGTGGGGACAGAATGAGTGCAGCAGGGCCTGCTGGCCATTCTCTCCTTCCTGCCCTCCTCTTCCCCCTGCCCTCTGGCTCTCTGCAGCCACACTCCACACCCTGGCTCTGTGCCTAGCATTCTCAGGAGCTCCTTACACCATCTGGGTGAGGAGAAAACCCCTTTGGCTCAGTGAATTCCCCATTCTAAGAATGGCTTCCACCCCTGGTAGAGAGCAAGTGCTACTTTTGGAAGGATTTTTCTCTATGTGTCGCTTGGATGGAGGGATGACTGATGGCTTGATGAATTGAAAGCTGAACTCTGACTTTCAGGTACTAAATATAGACTGTGCACATGCTGGAAGAGCTAAATTTAGTGGAGTTGGCATGGAAGCAGGGAGGAGGGACTTCAGGGGCTCTCCCGGGACTGGATGGAAACAGCTGAGTGATGCCCTAGCAGCTGCTGCAGCCTAGGATTAATTTATTATTCCTGTCAGGGAAGGAGGTGCACTGGAAATTTCATCCTAGGTTTATTTGTTTGTTAAAGGAGTTTGTAAGAGTCATTTTTCATGGTTCTGAAGAACCTAGGGGCAAGACGGGAATAAAGACACAGACGTAGAGAATGGACTTGAGGATATGGGGAGGGGGAAGGGTAAGCTGTGACAAAGTGAGAGAGTGGCATGGACATATGTACACTACCAAATGTAAAATAGATAGCTAATGGGAAGCAGCCGCATAGCACAGGGAGATCAGCTTGGTGCTTTGTGACCATCTAGAGGGGTGGGATGGGGAGGGTGGGAGGGAGACGCAAGAGGGAGGGGATATGGGGATATATGTATATGTATAGCTGATTCACTTTGTTATACAGCAGCAACTAACACATCATTGTACAGCAATTATACTCCAATAAAGATGTTTTTAAAAAAAGCATGTCTATATGTGTATAACTGAGTCACTTTGCTGTAAGCAGAGATTGGCATAACGTTGTAAATCAACTATACGTCAATAAAATAATGAGGATTTTTTTTAAAAAGAGTCATTTTTCAGTTTTTTAGAAAAACAACAAGTGCAGATTGAGGAGGCTTCTGTCCGCCTCTGATTTGTTTTCTTCCATTTAGGTTACAGCCAGGTGCTGTCCTCCTCGGGCTGAGCTCTCACCTCCTGGTGGGTTATTTCTAATTCTGTCCTATGCTGCCCCAGATCTTCTTCGTTTAGTTAGATGAGAAGACACTAATTATTTAGATTGAAGGTCAGAATGAGAGTGGATCTCTAAAGCTGCCAAATTGCAATACCCTGAAATGCCCTTTCTGGTTAAAAATCCCAGTGGCCTGGCACACTTCAGGGAAAGCCACTTAGAGGCTCATCTTTGCTCAGGTTGGCGCGAGGAAGGAAGGAATAAGATCCCTTGGTCCTCACCTCTCTTCCAGTAGTGTGAGAAGAGAACATTAGTACAGCACTTAGCCTCTCCTGACAGAAAGCAGGCAGTTGATACAGGGTGGTGTCAGTTCAGGACACAAAATGTGTCTCCTGGCTCTCCATCCCATTGCCCCCTCCACCCCAGTTGGCCACCCGTGGATGGAGAAGCCACAACAAATATCCATTTGCCGTTTTCCCTTCATTAACAAAAATCCATGTTCCTCTCCTATGGTAAGATAGGGATAACTCTCATCTGCCTGTTGATTGCTGTCTTTGGGTAATGACAACTAAAAATATGTTCTGAACAACCCCTACACCCACTTTCCATTAATTAGACTTAATTATGTGGCCTGAGTAAAGAAAAGAGGAAGAGAAACCATTTCTTTGTCTCCTGATGAATAAATCAGATTTGGTTGATTCCACTGTTTTCTTTCACTTCTCCCTGGTTCCCCAAACACAGGAGTTAGAGAACCACTAGGGTATATGTACTATATCACCAAGTAGCACAAACCAGGTGAAATTTACTCTATGACATTTCTCTGTCACCTTCTTTCCTCCCAGTGGTGTCTCTGAGAAACTGGCTGGTCTCACCTCCAAAAAAAGGAGATGAGAAAGAGTCTGGCCCACTGATTGTTTAAATGACTTCATGCCCAGCAGTTTGGAGGCAACACCCAAAGTGATTGTAATTTAGGGGCTCCCAGACCATGCTTTGAGAAATACAGCTGATTCCCTGCTAGAAAGTACGGGCACACTCAGCATTGAGCTCCTGGGGAAAACTTTCCAAGGAGTCTGAATCATGCAACTCTCAACATTTCTACTAGCCCATGATTATATCCAAAGTAGTTAGAAAACATCTCCTACTTCATGGAGACTGAATGTATTAATACAAATATTGTTTATGGACTTTGGGCAGACAGTGTTGGAGGAGCCAAGAAGTCAGAGAAAAGAGCTATTCTACTTTGTTTCCCAGTGGCTTAGCATTGATCAAACCACAAGAGGCCTGAGCCTCCCTTTTCCCCTTCCCCACCCCGACTTCGGGTTTCCTATCCCACTATCTTGGAGACCTGTGGCTTAACTTCTCCCTCAAGGCTGCATTGACTCTGGAAGAAGAGTCATCAAGCCATAGAATATCTCTGAGAAGCTTGTCGGCCAAAAGCAGCTTCTGCTATTAGCAATCCTAGTATCAGCTATCACCTCTAAACTCTCACATTTGAAGGAGGATGGTCTTGATCCTAGGAACCCCAAGGTGTTTGATGAGGTAACATCACAAATATAAATTCACCTCAATTTATACAGTCAACTTACAAGTGTAAGTAGTTCTCACAAATAAATATCCCTTCTTTCCAATTTAAGAGATATTTTATCTTTTGATTTATCTGTAATTATTAGGGACTTTACTGGGTCCTTTTTCAGTGAAGATCTGGGTATCAGCTAGCAGATTCTCTGGGGATTAATTGCTTCTATAGGGTATGTATCTTCATCTGTTTTCATAAACTAGGCCATTTTACAGATCTGTGTGAATAGAAGTTAACTTGTAGAAAACTGATAGTAAAGCAAATTATTCTTGTCTATAGAAATGAAAATGAATTTTGGCTGGTAGAGATTTGATTGATTTCCATCCTGTAAAAAAGTTAACTCCAAGTATTATACTTTATGGCACTATAGGCTATTAACCAGTTTTGTATCTATTAGAGAATTCATTTCAACATTCCTGATGCTGTGTGTGTGTGTGTGTTCTTCAAATTCTCGTTTGAACAGATTTTAGCATCTTACACATTCTCTAATTAATTGATGGGTTAAATAGAATGTCTGAAATTTATTCATTGTATATTTGTATATGAGTCATGATTTTTACCTTTTTGAAAATTGTACTTTAGCATAACTCCTGTATTTACTGTTAAAACCTACTGTATCATATTAATAATCACTCCCTATGTCAACTTTAGTTTCCATTTCCTTAGAAGGAAAGTAGCAGTAGCAAAAGAAGAAAAAACTATCTACCCATATAAGACTTAGTTATGTGGTTCAGAGTGTTAGTACAGAAGGGCTCTTCTGTTGTTTTCTAACTCATGATAAGCAAAGGAAAGAGGCAATTACGTGTACTCAGATTTATTTTCCGTGTACTTTTATGTATGTTGTCTAATTTATACCTCACAGCAACCTTGTAATGAAATTATTGTTGTTATAAAATTATTATATTATTTTAAAACACTTATTCTTTATTAGCCACTATTATTATTATAAAACACTTATTCTTTGTTAGCCACTATTTTAAACTCTATGCACATATTAACGTATTTAATCATTACAGCAACCCCATGAGGTAGGTACTATTGTCCCCATTTTCCAGATGAAGAAACTGAGATGCCAGGAGGTTCAGCAACTTACCTAAGATCACAGTTAATAAGTAGTAGATTGTGTAGTCAAACCCAGGCAGTTTAACTTCAGAGCTTGTGCTCTTAACCACTTTTTATTTAACCCCACTTAACAGATGAGAAAACTGACAGTGAAGTTCCTTGCCCAATAACAAAAAGCAAGTAAATGACAGTGCCAAGATCTCTACCCAGGTCTGTCTGATTTTAAAGGCCAGTTTTCTCTACCAGAACAAAAAGAGAGTGAAAATTATTGAAGTTGAACAGAAGCTGAAATGTACCTACAGCTTTTGTCCTGTTGACAACCTGATCAGATTGCTGTGATCATACAAAATAACCCATATCTTGTTCCTTCAAAGCAGAAAATCAGCTGGAAGGAAAGGTGTTAGGTATTTGAACCTATAGGAAAAAAACATATGGCACTTTGCATCTTCCTCAAGGGTTTGAGGTACTATATTCAGCTGTATGCTTTATTTATCTGGGCCCTTGCTTATTTCTTACAATTATCCTGAAAGACCCAGAGGGCAGGAATATGCCCTGAAAGGTCTTGCCTGGTACCTTGTGCAGAATAAACTCAAAAGAAATGTTGTGGGATGGCAACCACCTGATTGGTGCAACATGGAGGTGCCTACTTAGCTGAGATGCTGCCATGTATCTCCAAACATGATGACTCCAGCAGAGCTTCTGCTAGTGACTAGGTGCTGAGGTGGGCAGCTGTGGGCCATGGTTTAGGAGAGTCAAAGATGGGGAGGAGTCTGGCTGAGATCATAAGGAAGAATCTTGCTGCTTTAATTCCTCCCCCGGCAAAGCAGCTCAAAGGCCTCTCCCCTCTGCCTTTTCCTCTCCCCTCTGCCTCCTCGCTCCCTCCCTCACTGCACACCCCCACCTATTGCCACAAACAAGCCCCAATAAGGCAGCTTTCCCACCATCTTCAGCCCTACCCGCTGAGCATTGCCAAATTAGGGCTTTGCGTCCCAGCACCGCAGCTAGGAGCTCACAAACCCTCCTCCGCCCCTGCTGCTGTCTCTGCATTGCAGCAACAGTCCTGCCGCACCTCCACGCGCAGCTTTCCAAGCTGGGATCCGCACTGCTGGGCCTGCCTCACCGGATCTCCCTGCCCCCGCCTGTCTTCCCGTTCTGCACTCTGCGCTGCTCCCTGCAGCTTCCATAAGCGCTGCGCACACATGCAGTGCATCCATCTTCTGCTTTACGGAAGGTCCCGGCAGGACAGTGAAGCTGAAATGCTACTAGATGTCCTTCCCCTCCCCTCGCCCCCGGAGCTGTCAAATAGTCACGCCTTAAATCAACAAATCCAGCTGCAGCAAATACCCTGTGACAGGAGAGAAAGGCGGCCGAATCTAAGCCTGAAAGGAGAACTCGGTCCTAAGGAAATAGGAACACTTGGGAAGGGGGCATCTGAGCAAGTGCTTTAACCTCTGGGCTAGCGCAGCGCTTCATCTAACCTGCTGGGACAACCTGCCAGCCGCATTGAGTCGGGTAAAGCCAGCCAAAGTCATCAGACCTACTTTGCCAAGAGAAATGAAGGACAAACTGGTTTGTGCTGAATCTTCTCAGTTACTACGGTAGACTGATGTCGTAGGTAATTGCTCCCTGCTTGACTTTACTAGAATGTTCTATTCTAAAAACATTAAAAATTTTCCCTGGGGCAATGGGATAGTCCTAATTTCCTCCTGGCAGGAGTGAGTGGCACCAATATCTCTCATTTCCAGCCAGCCACAGCCACTCTCTTCCACTCCCAGGAGCCTCTCAAGTCTCATACCAGGAAGCCCAGGACCCAGAAAAATCTGTCCTGTAGCTTCATGGGGACTCTCTTTGTCCCACAGAGCAAAAGGCCATCAAGCCCAGTTCACCAATCCATCTGCCTTGGTTAGATGTAGATAGAGCCACAGAATGTCTTTCTAGTGAGGACAGAGCATTTTGCAGGATCTGATTCATCACCCTCAGAAGCAGGAAGAGGGAACTCCTTCCCATCAACACCATCATGCCTAAGTTGGGAGAGCCATGGAAAGCCCCCTCTCCCTCTGCCCCAGGCTATCTCATGGGACTTCTATTTGCTATTAACAACCCCCTGTCCTAGAAGGATCAACTTTGCAAAAATTAGCCCTAAATGTAGGAATGGAAGAGGTATGGATTCACGGGGGAGCTGATGCAGAAAATCAGGGCCATGGTAGGATGACCAACTACCCCAGTTTGTCCTGGATTAAAAGGAGGACACGGGACTTTCAGCTGGAAAAGTCCCAAGCAGACTGGGACAAATTGGTCACCCAAGGCAGGGGTAGGGGTAAAGCAGTTTATTCTTGGCAACTTGAGCTCTGGACTGAAAGGAATTTTTTTCCTTCCCAGAGTATATGAGAGAGTATTTGCTCCCTGCCAAATGGCAGGAAGAGGACCTCTCCTCATGAACATTTTAGAAATTTGATAAACAGAAACTTGATTGAGAACGTAAACAGGACAGAATTCTGGGAGATGGTGTCAAGAAATCTAATGGTTTAATACTGTTCAGGACATTTAATCTTTAGCTATGTCTTGTTTATGCCAGCTGGAGTGGCATAAGCCATAAAAAAGACTCCATGTCCATGATGGCAGGATGGCATCCCCACACTCCACCTCTGGCTGTACCCACTGCATCCCTCCCCCAACTTAAACTTAGAATAGTAACAGCAGTCTTCTACATGGCATTTTCTGGGCATTGGCTTTGGGTCTCTTAGAAGCAGCCAGCTGCAGCATAATGGAAAGAGCCCTGACCTAGAAGTTAAGGTACCTGAGTCTATTTTCCTCTTAGTCCTGTCTGACTGTATGACCTTGAGCAAGCACTTAACCTTCTCTCAACTGTGAAAAGGAGAAAACATTCCTACTGCCATTTCTCCCTCCATTCTCGTGAGAATCGAATGAAGTAACGTGGGCTCTCAATGACCCTAAAAGAATTAGACCCTGATCTACAATTCCCAGGCTGTCTTAAGTTTTCCAGGCTAACCCAACTTTTGCCCCAGCTTTGGGAAACATCAGATCCACTCCATTTGATTTTTTGTGCATCTTCTTCCTGTGCATCTTCTGAAGGTATAAATTAAATCTCTTTCCAGGCAGGTTTTGACCGAAGTTACACTCCTTTAACAATCATTCAGTCAGAGGGTCAGATCTTCAAAGTTAGGGGTGGCCTGGAGGCCAGTCATAACCAGAGGCTAAAAGTCTATGGCAACAACTCAGGTTGGAAGAATCTGAAGATCAACTAGCCATGGAAGAATTCCCAGAGTTTGAGTCCCTAGGAGATCAGCACTTGAAGAGACTTGGGTATGAGAGCTACCTCTGCAACTTACCACATGATCGCTCTAAACTTCAAGTTCATCATCATTAAAGCAGGGGTAGGGCAGGGGTGCAGGAAATGGTAAATATTCTGCCCTCTTCGTGGAACTGTGAGGGTTAAATATCATGACAATCTTTTGTAAACTATAAAATGTAGTACCATTTTAATGTGAAAGACCAAAGCAACAGATTTTTTTAAATTGTGGTAAAATATATATTAAAAATTTGTAATTTTAACCATTTTAGGAGTTCAATTCAGTGGCATTAATTATACTCACAACATCATAGAACCATTACCACTATCTTTTTCCATAACTTTTCATCACCCCAAACAGAAATTTTGTACCCATTAAAGCAATAACTCCCCATTCCTGCATCCCCTCAGCCCTTGTCGACCTCTGCTTTACCTTCTGGCTCTATGAATTTTCCTATTCTAGATATTTCATATAAGTGAACTCATATAATATTTGTCCTATTGTGTCTGGCTTAATGTTTTCAAGGTTTATCATGTTGTAGAATGTATCAGAATATTATTCCTTTATATGGCTGAATAATATTCCATTGTATTACACATAACATTTTGTATATCCATTCAAATGTTACTGAACACTTGAGCTATTTTAATTTTTCACCTATTATAAATTATGCTGCAATGAACACTGGTATACAAGTGTCTGTTTGGGCCCTTGTTTTCAGTTCTTTTCCAGAGCACAATTGGTGGGTGATGTGGTAATTCTATATTTAGCTCTTTGAGGAGCCAACAGACTGTTTTCCACAGGGGTTGCTCCATTATGCATTCTTACTAGCAATATATGAGTGTCCCAATTTCTCCACATTCTCACCAACACTGATTACTTTCTGTTTTGTTGTGTGTGTGTGTGTGTTTTATAGCCATCCTAGTAGATGTGAAGTGGTATATAGATTTTTTTTTCAACACATACAATCCTCAGACAAAAGCCATCAATCAACATATGTATGTGAATTAGTATCAACTATAGGCAAATTGCTTCATTTAGAAAGTATTTCTTGAGTAGAGTACACTGCATGTATATGTGGCTCAGGAGAGGGATAGGAAAGCTGGAAATAAAGATGGACTCAAAATTAGAGACATTTAGCCCAACCAATCAGGCAGCAGAAAAAATATTTGCTAAGTGGTTATAGGTGATAAGAAAAGACTCAAGACTTCTGGGATCCATTGTTCAAGCTAACCCTGTTCTTTATTTAATGTCACTAATCCATAAAATCTGTGTCACTGTCTTTATTTGACCAGTAATTTAAGAAACTAATTTTTTGGGCTGTTGTGCACTTGATGAGATGCACAAGATATATACAGTACCATGATAAAATCCCATCTCTGTAAATTGCTCTGAGTCTACTGATATATTTCTTTCCATTAAAGCTCCTTGGCCTGTCCAAATTAGGTTTTTTTTAATTTGGATAATGGAAGCTATATCCAGTGTAACTTGAGATGCATATCACAGAAACTTGCTGTCTTTCTTCTCAGCTTTTTTCTTTGCTTCCAGATGTTTTAGTACATTTTTGTTTTTCTTTTTTCAAGTAAAGGATATGAAGCAAATTTCCAGGCTCACAACTCACCTGCTGCATTTGAGTGTTTATTCTCAGATCAGTTAATGGCCAGACAGAGAGGCTGGGCTAGGAACGAGAGCAAAGCATGAGAAGTTACAGCTTTTTGAAGTCCAAAACAAATTTGAAGTATATCTCTAAAACTATAATCTATGTCAAAGGAAAAGCAGACTATAATTAAAGGAAACAAAAACAATAGGCTATTATCCACAGCATTGTGTTTTCTATGTAAAGGAGGAACATAGACGTTCCAGGAGATAAATAAATTGTGAGTCATTTAATAACAAACATCATATATTATGCTTAATATGCCTCTGAGACAGGAATGTATTTGTTCCTCCGTATCTGTTCTTAACTTAACTCCTCTGATTTTCAGCTGGAAAATGATCACATGGAAAAAAAAAGACTGCATTTCTCACCCTCCCTTGGAGCTGAACTTGGCTGTATGACTCACTTCTGGGCAATGAGCTGTAGGAAGAAGTAATATGTACAACTTCTGCAAAATGTCTTCAGGAAAGAAGAAACATGACTTCTCTTTTCTCCTCCTGCTGGATGGAATGTGGGTACAAACTTGGGAATGGAAAATGGATAGAACCTGGTTCAATGGATCTCATACCATTCATGGCCTGCTTAACTCCTGATTTTGTTGGTATGAGAAAGAGGGAAAAATCTATCTAACTTAACTCACTGTATTTTGGATTTTTGGTCATTCACAGCTTAACCTACTCCTTAGCAATATACCACTTCAGCCTCTGGAAGAATACCTTGCATTCAATCAACAGTTACAATTGTCACAATTACCATTGACTAAACAAATGTCTTGGGGGTGTTACTTTCCTTGCATTTTGGGAATGTTTGGTGTTTGAGAGTCTCAATGATGTATATAAGAGAGAGGATTGAGTCATAATTCACTTGATATGGTGATCAAAGCAGCCTCAGGGAAATTATATAAATATAAACATAGACATAGATATATAGATATAAATATATTATATACTTCACATATATAGTATATGGACAAATATCTACATAGATAACAGATAGATAGATAGATAGATAGATAGATAGATAGATAGATAGATAGATAGATGATAGAAAAATAGATAGATGATAGATAGATAAAATACTATTCAGCGGAAGGCACAGTGAGCCAGGGTTCAAGTAGAAGCCCTGTTACTGGCTAGTAGAAGTATAAATTGGTAAACATTTTTTGGAAGCAATTTGCTAACAATTTGTATCACAACCTTAAAAATGTTTATTCTCTTTTCTACAGTGTGAAAAATTAATAAACAGAGACCTCAGTTAAATAAAGTTGGGAGACCAGAAGGGGGAGCTCTCATGTCCTGCAACCATAGCACAGTCCAACAGGAAGAAGAAAGACTCCTCTTCCTTTCCTGCAAGGACTCAGCCAATGAAAAGTTATGGACTACTATAGCACTCCCAACTTCCTTTTCCTCTCTATAAAAATATTCTCCTTGCCTTTCCTTGCTAGGGACTTGCACATTGCTCCTCATAATTGCAGACCCCGAATTGAAATTCTCTGCTGATCCCAAATAAACCCATCTTTGCTGGAGAAATATCTGTCAGTCTGTTTGTTTCAAGTCCACAGCAGTGATTCCATTTTTAAGAACCTACTCTAAGGAAAGACACTGGACAAAGAGCCATGTCCAAAATTTTCATCATAGCACTAGGTATGGAGAAAGCTTCTGAACCTAAGGGTTCAGACAATAAATACATGAGTCGTGAAATGTCAGAGTTGGTAGTTAACTGGTGTCTTCTGCATGCATTGATTTTCACCGAGGAAAGAGCTTCTGAGAGGGAAGTTTGGCTTGTACACTGAGGGGAAGAGATTAGGGTGAGTGATGGAGCAGGCAGTGAGGTGTCTCCCTGCAACCCAGGCCTATGGGTCAGTTCAACCACACGGGAGAAAGGATTACTCAACACAAACTGAAGAAGCTGTTTCCATAAATGAGACATAGAGGCTTGAAAACACTGTCTGGTACTCAGGAAAGAGGTGGAGGACTCAGTGCAGAGCCATCATCACTTGGCGGACAACCTTGGTTGGGTTCAAGACAGTGGGGCTGGAGGCATGCTTTGGTAACCTGAGGGTCTGCAGCTGTGGGAGGATGAGGAGACCTAGCCTGGGGAGAGGCACCAGCCACAGCGGTAGTGGGGACGTGCTGCCCTCCAGTGGCTGTGCAGGCAGTAAGCAGAGCAAGGGGCCAGGAGTGAAGAGCAGGGAGGACCATTTGTAAACTCAGTTGAGCTCCCAGAGAGAACTGAAATGGGGTGCGTGGTTAACATGTACGCAGGTGGGGACACAAGCCAGTGAAATCTGAGTTACTACTGTCTCATTTGTAGTCATAGGCCAAGGCATTAACATAAATGTACCATGACGGGGAAAATTAAGTAAAGTCTGGTCTGTCTCGTAACCTGTGGATTTGATATCACCTATGCATCTCCGTATCTTCCCTGTCATTCTAAGCTTTCCCCTTCACCACAGGTACTGAAAGCCTGGAAACTATATGTCACAGATTTCCTTGGCAGCAGGTGTTTGTGGATATCACCAGGGGTGGCACTTTCCCAGGTTTACAAGGCTGGAGAAAAGGATGGGCCATTGTTTCTGGCAGAAGCTCTAGGCATGTGTGGGCATCAGCAAATGACTGATGTGGGCTTTTGCCAGCAGCTCTCAAGTGCTCCTGGAAGCTGAGATTAACAATAGTGGCATCACTATTGTATTTCTAGATCTAGGGCCTTCCTGACTGTTGCTCTCTCCCAATGGGAGGTGTATGCAAGGTTGTATGAGCCTTACATTCCCTGTATTAAATCCTTTCATACTGAAAAAAACCTTCTGTTTTTCTGTTTTCATAGCCAACACCTGATGGACACAGCTTACTGGTTAGCAGCTGAGCTCTGGGATCACTCAGACTTGGTTCAAGCCTGATTCTGCACTTAATTTTGGTGAAACCTTGAGCAAGTTCCCTAACCCACATTTGCCCAATTTCTTCATCTTCAAAATGGGTTAATAAAATCACTTACCTCATAGGACTGTAACATGGGTAAAATTATATGCTATATAGCAGCATCAATAAACATTAAGTGGCATCATTATTGAATATTGCACAACAATTAAGTTAAAGTGGTCGAACAGTAGGTGGAAAAGGGAAGAAGAAATGACCTATATGGAATAATCTCAACTATCTGAAATACACAAATAGAAATATACCAAAATGTTTTCTCTCTAGGTGTTGGGTTTACAGGTGATTCAATTTTCTTCTGTATATTTTTCTTGTAGTTTTAAAATGATCTATAATAAGTATATGTGTACTACTTTATAAAAGGAATAACATGAATGTTATTAAAATAGCCTATAGAGAAATTTATTAAGTATACATTCAGTACTCAGCATTGCTCACAAATTCAATGTCCCATGCAAACACACTGAAATAATATGATCTTCTTGACATTTAATATTCACCATCTTTGTTTAGTTCTTTTCCCACAAGCCCAAAGACAAGTAAACATTGTGATAACTCCAGATCTGAGAACAGTAAAGCCCCAGTTCAGGAAATTTGCAAAAGGTGAACTCTGGAAGTGGCAGAAAAGTTCGTGGGATTATTCTGGGGAGACTGTTTCACTCTTACTGCAAATAGGAGGCGAATCTATTTCTGAGTCAGATGTGGCTTGATATTCTATTCAGAAGAGGTTTCCGGAGTCTGTGTTGTCTGTTTATGTTTTAGTTTGCTCTTAAGTTCTTTTTATTCACTTTGACTGTCAGTCTGCAAGATTAGGGTAGCTGTACTCCAGGTTTATGCCTCCTGTTGTCACAGAGTAGTTAATAATAGTAGTGCTCCCTTTTGCTTTCAAAAATGTCTCTGTTTAGATAATAATATTTATATGTACTCTATGCAAGACCTATCCAAATAGCAGCAGCTCTTGGATTTCAATAAAGGTCTGTATACAAAAATCTGCATAGAATTGGTCTTTAGTCAACTACCCAAGAAGAATAGCATCTGTTTTGTTTTTGGTTTTTGAGAAGTTTTTTTTTTTAATTGAGGTATAATTGACATAAAACATTATATTAGCACACCTGAAACTAATATAATGTATGTTTTGTTTTTTGATGAGCTTCCTGGCTTGAAAGGTTGCAGCTCACTTTCTTTCTACCTGAAACCATCATACCCTATATTTTTCCCTTTTCCAACTAGGAGTAAGTTGGAGTCCTAAGGTACCTCTTCGAAAAACGATTATTGTATTTAAGAAAATAATAGTTTCTTGTATATCTGTGTTTCTATCTATGTCTGTATAACAAGCCCACCTGCTAGGAAATTCCAAGCAGTCATATCAAATGTAACCCTATAATCACATCTTATTTTTCTCTATGTCCCCTGCTCTATGTCATACAGCAGCAATTTGTAGAAATTAAACAAACCCTGATTGAACTGAACTGAATTTACTGTGAGTTACTAATAAATAGGTGATAGAGGAATTCATTATTAGAGCTAATCTATTAGTCATTTTGTTACCAAACCAAACTTAGGTCTGCTTGCCCTCTCACATTAAAGCCAATCTTCTGACACCTAGCTGCAGTGAAGGAAAGTACAGTGTTCATTGTAACATGGGGTCAATCAAGGAGAATGGGCAGCTAATGCTCAAATTACCCACACTTCCCAATGGCTTTCAGGGAAGGGTTTTTAAAGACAATATGAGGGAGAGGGTCATGGGGTACATGATTGGCTCATGGACATTCTTCTGATTGGTTGTTAGTAAGTAACCGGGTGGTATTTTGGGAGTCAACATCATCAATCTTCTGGTTCCAACCTGTCTGGGGTCTGTATGCTTATGGTCAGCATGTAGTTAACTTCTTCCACCTGGTAAGGTTTTAAAATCCACCCAACAACTCAAGGATATGACTCAGAATATTATCTATAGCCTTTGAGGAGGAACTAAAGGTTCTTGACTTTGTTTTATGGCTAAACTATTATTATTTTGTCTTGCTTGATAGTTTTTCTTTGTTTCTGCATTTTTCTCACTTCTCTGATTAAAGTTGTTCTTTGGAACTCAGGAAAGACCTCAGAGGCTAAAGCTTTTCTACAAACAAGAGGCAGAGATCACGGAAGAGAGGGGGTGATGTCTGTCACCAGGAAGGCCCCGCAGGGTTTCACTTGTTTTCAGTTTCTGTGTATGTTGTTTCCCAATCAACATCTTGAGAAGAAATTTTGTTTTGGTGGGAATTTTTATTTAATTTTTAATTCCCTTTTTATTTCTTCATTGTACTTGGAATAGAGTCAGCATATAGCAGATATATCTATCATTTGGGCTGTATGCTGGTAGAGATAAAAACATCATTAATACAAAGAGGTTGCCTTTGAATTATAGTGTACTGCAAAAGATAAAGTATATACACGGCATGTTTTTGACTTGGTGCATAATCTTCATAACCTACCATAGGCATCTGCATTTTCTCTCCATTACCTGTGCCTCCCCTCCTCACCCTTCTACATGAGCTTGTAGACTTCTTAGCTGCAAGATGGAGTACTAATTTATTTGAGAAAGACATATTAATGCAGATCGGAAGGTAAAGGTGATGGAGCCCATCCCTAAAAAGTTCTACAAACACTCATGAAAAGCTAAACAAGACAATCCCTGCATGACAAGTGCTAGATACGTGCTATTGGATCCTCAAAGGGAAAAGAGGTGAAATGAGCTTTGGAGTCACAAGGAGAGGTCTCTTATAGGAAGTGAGCTTGAACTAGGTCTTGACTACTGAGATGAGCAGGAGGATGGCTCTTCTGAGAAAGACCAAACTGTGGAGACAGAGCTTAGGCCCCTAGCAGAAATTCTGGGACCCACAGTGGGGCACAAAAGCAGCAGTATAATCCCATAGCTCAGAAGTAGAGGAGAGAGTAACATGGACGCAACTGAGGGATGTCCCAATGGCGACTGCATGGAACAGTGGATGTTGTGTGAGCCAAGGACTGGATGGGTCCTTGCCCCAGTGCACTGTCTTTATTCACATCTCTTGAAATTAGACTTAACCCCAGGATGGTAATGGCAGTGGGAAGAAGAGACTCCAAATTGATTGAGAATGCATTGCCTGATCCTAGTGAAATGAGGCTTGAGATTACCATTGAGTAGAGATTTGGAAAACAACTTGGAAAATAAAGAAAGCTAGGTTCCTTGCACACTTACGTTTGTAGACTGAGATGTATACTTGTTATTTGTGTCTCTGTGACAATCCTGAAAATGACAAACTCACCAAATGTGCATGCTGCTGGCTTGGGAAGGGAACAGGGGAGACACTTGTCTCTGGGGTCCATCATCAGTCCTGTTGTGCATTTGACTTATCAGGGGTTGACTTGCAAGGTGAGGTTGTGGCGTGGAGGACCTCAAGTCACAAACAGAGCAACATGGGTCTGGACACTTCCCTATTGCCAAAGTAAATTCAATGCAAACTTTACCCAATCCAATTTGAACTGTAAAACTGGACTATAAATCTCAGAAGAGCAGCCAGCATTGCCTGTCAGATGGTTAACTTACCATCTGCCTCAGATCCTCATGAACCAGATGAACAATTTTCCCTGTGGTGCTTAATTTGATAGGTCTGTTCCCATTGTAAGCATAAAAGAGGAGGTGTTAGAGCAGACAAAATGAAAAAGGGTGGTGGGACAACGTGCATTCCAGAAATCAGCATGCAGATTGTCTTTATTCGTATAACCAATTGGTTATGGGTATATAATCATACATTTTCAAAAATAAATGTATATTCTTTGTTTTTAAGAAAAGTTCACATTACTGTATTCTTTACTACATCAGATTTATGTGTCTGTCTTCCTTGCCAAAACCCAGTTGCTGAGCTAATTTCCAACATGAAGTGATTCTGCCTTGTGGAAGGCAAGGGCCTGCCAGTGGCATGAAATAGCAGCAGGACCAACCTGCTCTCAGAAACATACTGTGAACATTGGTCTGGAAAATAGGCAGACAGTATCATCATAAATCCCCTTTTTCAATTCTTTTGAAATAGGAGTTGGTCAGCTCAGTTCAAATCACCCATAGATCATTTTCAGACATCTCCTGGGTGGTGATAAAAATCTCTCTAAAATTGGAATTATTGAGTGGCATTTGTGATTTGTCCCTTTTCCCAACATCTCAGGGTCATAATGGAATCTCCCAATCATAGCAACTGGTCACTTACTCACTGGAAGTGAAGGTGGAAAGCTCCCATTATACCGAGGCAGGACAGAAATTGAAAATGTCAACTTACATTTTCTGTTTTATTGTTTTTCTTTTCCTTGTGGCTGGAGATGAGGATGTAGACTAGGAAGGGGTCAGTCTCTGAAAGAACCTTCCAGAATTACTTCAAAAAATACCAGTAGTAGTGGATACTTTGTATTAGCTGTACTGTAATTTTACTTTATCTTGTTTATTGCTTTCAATCAAATTAATCAACAATAAGATCTTAAAGAAATCTTTGGTTATGGCATTTATATTCTCAGAGCAAGGCACAAAATTATATATAATCACAATTTTTAAAAAAATCATAGGGGCGGAGTGGAAAGCAAGATAGAAATAGTAACAACTCCATGATTATCTATGGATGGTAAGATTGTAGATTTTTGTTTTCTCCTTTTTACTTTTTTGTGTTCTCTATGTTTATTATTAGTATCATACATTTTACCTTTTATGTTTGGGGGGGGGGAGAAATGAAATTGTAAGTGCCTGAGAGAAAAAAATACTTTAAAACCATCTAATAACTGTGAGTATTGGGATATACAAAACTGACTGGGAGTATGATAAATGAGGCAAACATTGGAAAAAAAAACGCTGTGGTTTATATCAGATGGAATAAATTGACTATAGCCCAGTTGAATCAACAGTGATAGAAAATGGAATGGTCCTATGTTCAACCCATTCTCTGCGAAGGTCCCTATACTAGTACTATAATTTTTTTTTATCTGATCGTGGGTTTGTGCTTAGATCAAGATCTATCATCTGATCTGATAGAACAGAGGCACAATGGGATGTCTACAAGTGTACCTCATTTTTGGACGTGACAGCGCCCCTCCCTCTAAGCATGTACTTGCATCCAGTGATTCATGAAAATGCCAAGGAGCCTGGAAAAGGGGTAAAGATGGGAATTGAGAGAAAAAAGAACAAACTTATAGTGGCTGCACCATTGGCACTGAGGTATATGCAGAAATTGTTAAAAAAAAAACTCCTTTGTTTGGAGGTTGTGGGGAGAAGGCTGTCCCTGAAGTTGGGTTGCAGTGAGATTGCAGGAAACTGGGACGGAGTCTGAAATTGAAAAAAAAGAGGGGGATCTTTGTGATGACTAGACTCTCTGAATGGGAGGGGAGTCACGGCTTCCACATTCTTTGTGAGAACTGGTGCTTGGAACCTGTCTTAACTCAGCCACCCTGATAGGCATGTATGAGGTCTAGGGGAAAAGGGGTTTCACGAACCTGCTGCAAGTTTACCCTCTTTTTAACACTTCAGGGACCAAGCAATTCTTTTGTGGGATCCTCCCCATTCCCAATTACCCATAACTAGAAGGAGTGCACATTCTCACTCTTACAGCCAAAGAGCATCATGGGCCCAGGTAAGTCACCTACACCACGGGGTGACAGAGACAAGCAAGAGACAGGACTCAGGTCAGAAGACACCCCTCAACACCCTGGATGAGCAACTCTACTGGCTAGAAGGGCAGCCGAGCTCCTACAGCAACAGAGGCCCCAGCAAGGTAGGAGCAGGACTTTTATGGAAGTTGTAAGAGACCTCTTGGGGAGTCAAAGGGACTTTGCAAGGGGTTTGGGTGCTGCATTAACATGTACAGGTCAAGAGTCAGGATTCATGCTACTGGGACTACATTAGAACTAAAAAGCTGATGATGCCTGAGTACTAGCAGATACAGAAAAAAGTGCCTTATTCATGGGTTTTTAATCCCTCTAACAATTATATAATTTCACACAGAGAAAATACAAGTTCATAACCACAGAAAGGGAACTAACTTCAGCCACCATTTTACCTCCAAAATGTGTAACTCTGAGGGACAGTGACATTTTCAGTTGCTTTTTGAGTATTCTTGAGGGTGTGTGTATGTCTTTCACTGTGTCCCAAGAAACTTTTAGGACCATTTAAGACAAACCAAAACATTAATATGCCTTAAAATTGAAGTTAGAGTACTGCAAATTCCAAGCCACTACAGACTTTAAGCCAAATAACAATGAATTTAAAAAGTAAGACATGTAGGTTTTGAAAACCTCTGTTGCTGACTATGAAAAAGTAACTGACATTCTTGGATTACCTGCTCTGTACCAGGCACACGATGGCCGTTTTGTCTGCTGCACTACAAATGCAGCTGGTCTGGAGACAGATTAAGCATCCTTCTCGCATTTTATTGCTGCTTCCAAACCACTATTTCTCCCTCACCTCTATTTTTCCCTACACAGAGACTCTAAAGATAAGATCACGAGACAATACTACCAGATACCTCCCTTTGTTGCAGTCTTCTCCAGAATTAAAGAATCCCAACCTTCAGTACTTGAAAATGTTCACACCCAGTGCTTGTCTCTCTCTGTCTTCTGCTATAGTTCTTGCTGATTTCAATACCCATGAGGACTATTTTCTCAAATACTGGCCTGCTCTCCTCCCATATTTTACACCATACCTGAGACTCTTACGTCCATGACCATACCCTAGATACTGTTATCACCTAATTACATCTCATCCATTACGCTGGTTTCCTGGCCATCATAACCTATCTTTGTATCTCGTTCATTCTAGTATCCTGATTCCAACATTTCTTTCACCCCACTCCACTATGACCCCAAATATATTGACTTAACTACCTCTCCACTGGCTATCCCTTCCTAAGGTACTCACTTACCTCTCTTCCAGCTTAAATTCTATAGTCCATCATTACTATCACTCCCTTACATACACCAAAACTCCTTTACTTCTTTTTCATTCCTTCAATTTCATCATATTTCTCTAGTCCAGTAACTCTTCTACTCTTCTAAAACTTTATGTCAACTTTATGCTTTCTTTTCTAGTCCAGTAACTCTTCTAAAACTTCTAAAACTTTATGTCAACTTTATGCTTTCTTTTCTCTCCCCAAGCTAACAGTATCTTTCCCTTCCTTTCTCATCTCAGCTGGTGACCATGAAAAAAATAAGACCAATCAGAAGCAAGCTTCCCCACACTCCCATCACCAAATCTACCAACCCATATACAATCATCCTTATAAACTCTACCTTTTTTCATTTACAATGGATCAACCATCCATGTTCCTTTTTATGGACACTTGTTCACTGGAACTTAGCTCTCACATTCTCAGGAATCTCACTTCTGAAATTATCTCCTCTCTCTCCTGCATTAATTTTTTTCCTTTCTGTTGTAATATCTCCCAAATTTAAGAAAAAGAGAGAGAGAGAAAGGGAGGAAGGGAGGAAAGGAGGAAAAGAAGAGAGGAGAAGAGGAAGAGAGGAAGGAAGGAGGGAGGGAGGGAAGGAGAGAGAAAGGAAGGAAGGAAGGAAAGGAGGGAGAGAGGGAGGAAGAGAGGGAGAGAGGGAGGGAGGGAGAGAAGGAAGGTAGTACCTCCCTTTGTGCTACATTTCCCTCCAGCTACCATCCATTTTTGTGCTATTCATTACGGGTAATCTCTTCCTTATGGCTAAGAGTTGTTCCTAACCACACTCTCCACTTTCTCTCCTTCCATTCTCCCTTTCACTGTTCTAGTCAGATTGAGTCCTCATTACTCCATTTATATTGTTCTTATCAATAATACCAGCCACCTCCATGTTGCCAAATCCATTAACTAATTTTCAGTTTTATTGCCCTCATGTATCTGCACACTTTGACTAGTCACTCACCCCTTCTTGAAACAGCTTCTTCACATGTCCCCCAGAGCAGCACTCTCATGGTTCATCTAACATACTTAATGCCCCTTCTCAATCTCCACTCTGATTTCTTCCCTTCTCCCTGACTGCTATTATTTTAAGTCCTCCAAAAGTCAGTCCTTGGAAGTCTTTTCTTCTCTACTCACATTCACTCCTTAAGTAACATCACACAGGCCATGGTTTTAAATACCATATTTATGAGGATGACTCAAAGTTTTATCTCAAACAGCTGAACTCTAAGCTTCTAAATCTGTCTCCTTTACATCCTTACTTGGATGTCTAATAAAACCTTAAATCTAACTTGGTTAAAACAACTTGTGATTCCCACTCCCTAACTTTTTCTTTCTCCAGTCTTTATTCACTCAATAAATGGAAACTTTTTCTGATTGCCCAGAACAAAAGTATCAGTCATCTTTGACTCTTCTTTTCTTTTATACCCAACATGCAATCCATCATCAAATCCTATTAGATTTACCTTTAAAAAGAACCCAAAGTTCTTAGATGTGAAATCAAAAGCACAATCCATAAAAAATAATAAGTTGGACCTTATCAAATTTTAAAACTTTTATGGTTCAAAAGATACTTTAAGAAATTAAAAGGCAAGCCACAGATTAGGAGAAAATATTCGTAAAGCATAAATATGACAAAGGTCTTGTGTCCCAAATATATGAAGCACACTTGTAACTCAATAACAAGGAAGAAAGTAAACCACTTAAAAACTCAGTAGAAGATTTGAATAGACAATTCATTAGAGAAGATATACAAATGGCCAATAACTGCATGAAAATATGTTCAATATCATTAGTCATTAGGGACATGCAAATTAAAATGACAAGATACTACATCATATCTACTAGAATAGCTATAATAAAAAAGATGATAAGTTTTGGTGAGGATATGGAGAAACCTGAATCCCCACACATCATTTAATGGTAATATATAATGATACAGTCACTTCGGAAAATTGTTTTTCACTTCCTTAACATGTTGGACATAAACTTACAATAAGATCCAGCAATTCCACTCCTAGGTATCTATTCAAGAAAGATGAAAGCATACGTCCACACAAAGACTCATGTATAAATATTCAAAGGAGTATTATTCATATTAGTCATTAAGTAATGACTAATGTCCATCAATTGTTGAATAAACAAAATGTGATATATTCATTCAGTGGAATACTATTCAGCAATGAAAAGGAATAGACTACTGTTCCATGCTACAACATAGATGAAACTCAAAAGCACAATGTTAAGTGAAAAAAGCAAGATGCGAAAGACTACATATTGTAACATTTCATTTATATGAAATGTCCAGGAAAGGCAAATCCATAAAGACAGAAAGCATATTAGTGGTTGCCTGGAACTGGGAGTGGGAGCAGGAATTAAATGCAAATGGCAACGAGGGATCTTTTGGGAGTGATGGAAATGTTCTAAAACTGAATTGTGGTGATGCTTGCACAAATCTATAAATTTTTTATAAAAATTATACCTTTTAAATGGATGAAATTCATGGTATATAAATGATACCTTAACAAAGATGTTAAAAATATGGGGAAAAAATCCTTTCTTTTTCTTCTCTGATTGCTGTGGCTAAAACTTCCAAAACTATGTTGAATAATAGTGGTGAGAGTGAGCAACCTTGTCTTGTTCCTGATCTTAGTGGAAATGGTTTCAGTTTTTCACCATTGACAACGATGTTGGCTGTGGGTTTGTCATATATAGCTTTTATTATGTTGAGGTAAGTTCCCTCTATGCCTACTTTCTGGAGAGTTTTTATCAGAAATGGGTGTTGAATTTTGTCAAAAGCTTTCACTGTATCTATTGAGATGATGATATGGTTTTTCTCCTTCAATTTGTTAATATGGTGTATCACATTGATTGATTCATGTATATTGAAGAATCCTTGCATTCCTGGGATAAACCCCACTTGATCATGGTGTATGATCCTTTTAAGGTGCTGTTGGATTCTGTTTGCTAGTATTTTGTTGAGGATTTTTGCATCTATGTTCACCAGTGATATTGGTCTGTAGTTTTCTTTTTTGTGACATCTTTGTTGGTTTTGGTATCAGGGTGATGGTGGCATCATAGAATGAGTTTGGGAGTGTTCCTCCCTCTGCTATATTTTGGAAGAGTTTGAGAAGGATAGGCGTTAGCTATTCTCTAAATGTTTGATAGAATTCGCCTGTGAAGCCTCTGGTCCTGGGCTTTTGTTTGTTGGAAGATTTTAATCACAGTCTCAATTTCAGTGCTTGTGATTTGTCTGTTTATATTGTCTATTTCTTCCTGGTTCAGTCTCGGGAGGTTGTACTTTTCTAAGAATTTGTCCATTTCTTCCAGGTTGTCCATTTTATTGGCATAGAGTTGCTTGTAGTAATCTCTCATGATCCTTTGCATTTCTGCAGTGTCAGTTGTTACTTCTCCTTTTTCATTTCTAATTCTATTGATTTGAGTCTTCTCCCTTTTTTTCCTGATGAGTCTGGCTAGTGGTTTATCAATTTTGTTTATCTTCTCAAAGAACCAGCTTTTAGTTTTATTATTTTTCTATTGTTTCCTTCATTTCTTTTTCATTTATTTCTCATCTGATCTTTATGATTTCTTTCCTTCTGCTAACTTTGGTGTTTTTTGTTCTTCTTTCTCTAACTGCTTTAGGTGTAAGGTTAGGTTGGAGATGTTTCTTGTTTCCTGAGGTAGGATTGTATTGCTATAAACTTCCCTCTTAGAACTGCTTTTGCTGCATCCCGTAAGTTTTGGGTCATCGTGTTTTCATTGTAATTTGTTTCTAGGTATTTTTTGATTTCCTCTTTGATTTCTTCAGGGATCTCTTGGTTATTAAGTAGTGTATTGTTTAACCTCCATGTGTTTGAATTTTTCACAAATATTTTCCTGTAATTGATATCTAGTGTAATAACATTGTGGTTGGAAAAGATACTTGATAAAATTTCAATTTATTTTTAATTTGCCAAGGCTTGATTTGCGACCCAAGATATGATGTATCCCAGAGAATGTTCCATGAGCACTTGAGAAGAAAGTGTATTCTTTTTTTTTTGGATGGAATGTCCTATAAATATCAATTAAGTCCATCTTGTTTTATGTATTATTTAAAGCTTGTGTTTCCTTATTTATTTTCATTTTGGATGATCTGTCCGTTGGTGAAAGTGGGATGTTAAAGTCCCCTACTGTGATTGTGTTACTGTTGCTTTCCCCTTTTATGGCTGTTATCATTTGCATTATGTATTGAGGTGCTCCTATGTTGGGTGCATAAATATTTACAATTGTTTTATCTTCTTCTTGGCTTGATCCCTTGATCATTATGTAGTGTCCTTCTTTGTATCTTGTAATAGTCTTTACTTTAAAGTCTATTTTGTCTGACATGAGAATTGCTACTCCAGCTTTCTTTTGATTTCCATTTGCATGGAATATCTTTTTCCATTCCCTCACTCTCAGTCTGTATGTGTCCCTAAGTCTGAAGTGGGTCTCTTGTAGACAGCATATATACAGCTCTTGTTTTTGTATCCATTCAGTCAGTCTATGTCTTTTGGTTGGAGCATTTAATCCATTTACACTTAAGATAGTTATTGATATGTGTGTTCCTACGACCATTTTCTTAATTGTTTTGGGTTTGTTATTGTAAGTGTTTTCCTTCTCTTGTGTTTCCTGCCTAGAGAAATTCCTTTAGCCTTTGTTGTAGAGTCGGTTTGGTGGTGCTGAATTCTCTTAACTTTTGCTTGTCTGTAAATGTTCTAATTTCTCCATCGAATCTGAATGAGATCCATGCTGGATAGAATAATCTGGGTTGTAGGTTTTTCCCTTTCATCACTTTAAATATATCCTGCCACTCCCTTCTGGTTTGCAGAGTTTCTGCTGAATTATCAGATGTTAACCATATGGGGATTCCCTTGTATGTTATTTGTTGTTTTTCCCTTGTTGCTTTTAATATTTTTTCTTTGTATTTAATTTTTGATAGTTTGATTAATATGTGTCTTGGTGTGTTTATCCTTGGATTTATCCTGTATGGGACTCTTTGTGCTTCCTGGACTTGATTGACTATTTCCTTTCCCATATTAGGGATGTTTTCAACTATAAACTCTTCAAATATTTTCTCAGTCCCTTTCTTTTTATCTTCTTCTTCTGGAACCCCTACTATTCGGATGTTGGTGTGTTTAATGTTGTCCCAGATGTCTCTGAGACTGTCCTCAATTCTTTTCATTCTTTTTTCTTTATTCTGCTCTGTGGTAGTTATTTCCAATATTTTATCTTCCAGGTCACTTATCCATTTTTCTGCCTCAGTTATTCTGCTATTGATTCCTTCTAGAGAATTTTTAATTTCATTTATTGTGTTGTTCATCATTGTTTGTTTGCTCTTTAGTTCTTCCAGGTCCTTGTTAAATGTTTCTTCTGTTTTCTCCATTCTATTTCCAAGATTTTGGATCATCTTTACTATTATTATTCTGAATTCTTTTTCAGGTAAGCTGCCTATTTCCTCTTCATTTGTTTGGTCTGGTGGGTTTTTACCTTGCTCCTTCATCTGCTGTGTATTTCTCTGTCTTCTCATTTTGCTTAATTTACTGTGTTTGGGGTCTCCTTTTTGCTGGCTGCAGGTTCATAGTTCCTGTTGTTTTTGGTGTCTGCCCCTAGTGGCTAAGGTTGGTTCAGTGGGTTGTGTAGGCTTCCTGGTGGAGGGGACTGGTGCCTGTTTTCTGGTGGATGAGGCTAGATCTTGTCTGTCTGGTGGGCAGCACCATGTCCCGTAGTGTGTTTTGGTGTGTCTGTGAACTTATTATGATATTAGGCCTCCTCTCTGCTAATGGGTGACGTTGTTTTCCTGTCTTGTTAATTGTTTGGCATAGGGTGTCCAGCACTGTAGCTTGCTGGTCGTTGAGTGGAGCTGGAGATGGATATCTTCGCGTTGAAATGGAGATCTTTGAGAGAGCTTTCGCTGTTTGATATTACATGGAGCTGGGAGGCCTCAGGTGGACCAATGTACTGAACTCTGCTCTCCCATCTCAGAGGCTCAGGCCTGACACCCAGCCGGAGCACCAAGACCCTGTCAGCCACACAGCAGGCTTGTCTTGGGCACCGCAAGATGAGCAGACCTCCACACTGGCCGCCAGAACCTTAAAATGTATATAAAGGCTTTAACGGGATTCAGTCCCGTTATACAGACCATCCAGATGGTCTCAGCCACCCATCGTACTCCTCTCCTTTGGCTTTTAAATGCTACTCATCTTCCATGGCCAGGTTGAAGTCTTTTTACAAGCTTTCCTTGACTTACTCCAGTCAACCCACAGTAACCTGCACTTTCTCTGAAACCTGTACACCATTGACCTTACCAGCATCATCAAATCATCTAAATGCATGCCACCACTAGTGAGTTTATAACACACGGCAGATATCAGTAACTGATCACAGCACTCTTTCCACTGAGCCAGGAAGTAGCCTCAAGATTGCACCCAATACAGAATGTCAGGCAGCCACTGCCAGTCAAGTGGAGTTTATTCTTTGAAAGAAACATACTGTCGTCCTCCATCCATTCCATTAACTAGGCAGTTATCATTCACCTCTATCTTCTGTTATCATTACATCCTCATGTGTAGGTATTATCTCCACAACTACACACTAAATACCTTAAGTGATGGCGACTATGTCTTATGTTTCTTTTAATAGTTCTAATTCAGCAGCTATATGTTGAGCTCAGATGATGGGAAAACCCTGTTGTTGGTGCTACAGAGAATACAGGGACGAATAAGACACAGTCCCTCCTGCCAAAGGTTCCAATTTTTTGAGGGATAAGTAGTTCATAATTATCTACAACTCATAGCAGAGTAAAATGAATGTCGTAAGAAAGTCCCGAAGGTTCAGAGAAGCCACAGATCAGATCCAGTTGGAAGGAGAGGGGAAGGTTTCTTAGAGAAAGTGGTACCTGAGATGAACACTGATGATTGGAGAAAGAGAAAGAGGAGAAAGAATGTCACTCTCCAGGCACAATGAAGAGCATAAGCAAAGCCACCAAAAGAGGAAAAGTTTAGAACCCTTCACATATCTACTTTGGCCCCAAAGTATTGATACTTAGCATGACCTCTCATTCACAGTAGGTATTCAGTGAGCGCTAGTAGGTAGATACTTTAGGCAGTACCTGGTTAATTAACAATATAAAGAAACCAAAGAATCTGTGAGCACCTTATATGAACACACGCACACACACACAACACACTCCAGAACATCAGACATTTCCAAAAATGGGACTCCAGGCTCCAACAAGTTACAGAGATACAAGTGAGGGAACACGGAGTAAATTCCTTTTTCTGATTGTGTTGATGCTATTGATGGATTACGGTTTTATTCTTTTGGGATTATGGATCTGAGACATTTTTGGTCTCCAATCTTTTGAGGAATTTATGTTCAATAGATGTTCTTGGGATGTTTATCAATGGTATATGGAAAGAAGCTTTGTACTCAGGTTAACTTGAGGAAACACCTGTCAACTGAGAAAAAAAAATGCACAACATGAGAATTGTGAGTTAAGTTTTATTTGGGACAAAATAAGGACTATAGCCTGGGAGACAGCCTCTCAGATAGCTCTAAGAAACTGCTCTGAAGAGGTGGGGTTGGGGGGTCAGTATATATGTGATTTTGGTGAAGGGGGATACATGCAATCAGGCACACATTTTGGCAGAGGCTTGCTGCTAGTCACAAGGAGCAGATGTCTCCGTTAATGATTTTAGTGTTTTTCTGGATATGAGAAGATGCAAGAATTTGGGCTCATAAAATCTCCTGAAAATATCTATCTGAAGGCCTGTTCTGCCAGTTTTTCTCAGAGCAGAGTGCCTCATTCCTGATCTCCACACTGAACTCCTTTTGGGGTGTGTTGAAAGTCAGCAACTGCAGTGGCTAGTGACTTAATTCTTGTAGAAGCAGATGGCAAGTGACAATTCTTAGCTGGCACACAGAGCTAAGTAAGGTTTAATGGCTGTCTTTTTCATAGTACTTTTCAGAGACTTTGACAAGCTATGTCACCATGATTCTCCAACAGGAGGAGGATGGTATGATCATTTCCTAAATACATTTGACTATAGTACTTTTTTTTAAATGGAGGCTCTCATGGTACAAATATTCCATAGAACACTTTATTACTTGATGAGTTAAATGCAATTATTTAGAAAATATAGAAAATTAAACCCAATTTTGCCTAAATGGTGAAGACAGATGTATCAACCTGTAAATGTGAGCATACAGGAAATCTTATAGATGCTTGATCTATTCCCTTTCTTATCTACCCTCCATTTTACCACCTCCCATCCCAACCTATCCACTAGGGATAATAAAAGCTATCATTTATTGAGCCTTCACTATGTGCCAGGCTCTGTTTTAAGTGCTTTGACCCTCACAATAATCCTATGAAGTCAGCACTATTATTATTCTAATTTTATAAATGAGTCAACCTAAGGCACAGAGAAATTGAAGAATTTCCCCATGGTCACCTATATAATAAGTGGTAAAGCCAGTATACAAATGTATACCAGGCAGAGCTACACTCCTAACTACCACACCAGTGTCTACCCCAGAGAGCAAGAAGGGGAGAGAGAGAAAGATAGAGAGAGCACATGACTAGTCTTCTCTCCTCTTTCACCCGCTGCTTATGACAGGTTAATTTGCCAATACTCCTCTAACACATCCATCTCTCCACCCACCCATCCATCTCTCCACCCACCCATCTCCCTTACCCAGGCTTCAGAGAAATGGGAATCCACTCTTCCCTCATACAGCATCTGGTGCTTCTGGTTAAGATCATCTCAGTCTAGCCATGTGGCCTTTTGTTTCCTTACTCTATAATGTGAAACTTCTTCCCAAATATCTCATTCAGCAGTTCCACCTTGATGAGAGAAATCACAAGTTTCAGGAGGAAGCAAATTATACAGCCTTAGCAATTACTCTAGGCAACACAGTGTGAAAGGAAATCAACATATATCACTTGTATTTGATTGAAATTTCTTTTGGAAGGATTGAAGGGGGAGGCGAGGGGAGCAACTTTCTCTCAGCAGAGATTCCTCTAAATTTCCTTCCTAGCTTCCAAAATAATAATTCCAGGTCACTGCTCTGGCCTTCCACTCTCAGCAGTCTGTCCCAATTTTTACTACTTCCTCCCAAAGAAAGAAAAAAATCCCTTTGACCTTCTCCCTCGACCTCTCTCATCAGACTCCATCTTGCTGTCATGCTTGGGCACTCCTAACTCCCACTCAAAACCTTTTCTTTCACCTCATTTCTTTTTTTCTCTCATTATGGATTCATATCTTTGCTCCTCTCTGCCTCTCACTGCCATGTGACAAATCCGTCTTAAAATAACGCTGGTGACTCACCCAGTGGATACTGTATTCCCTTTATATGTACCTTTTTTCCCCAAGGGGCATAAAGAGTTTCACAGATATTCAGTCTTATTTTTACCTCATCCTTGTAAAAAGAGAGTCTGTCAAACAGGGATAGAAATGTAGTTTGGGCTTTAAGTCTGAATTACTTGAGTATTAAGGCTGATAATCAGTTTTTTAGTCTTTCATACCTCCTCCTTCTCTGCATCTCTTCCTTGGTACTATTTATTTTCTTCAGAGTCTATTAGTAACCACACCAGAAATTAGACTAAAATCTTACCAATCAGTTGTGCTGTTTCTTAACGAGCCACCCAAGCTGGAAACCTCAGTGCAGTTTCAACTCCTCAAACTAACTTATTCTCCACATCCAGTTGATAACCAAGCCATTCTAATTCGGTCTCAGGCCCCTCACTGCTACAACCTAATTCAAGCCACCATATCCTCCAGCCTGGACCCATCTTTTCCAACCTGACTCAGTGTTCACTTCATTATTCCCCTCTGCCCTCAACTATTTTCTGCCTTCCTCCAAGTCAAATCTGATTATGCTACTCCCTGGGACCTGCTATTTAAAATCACACCCTTTGGCATGGCACTCTGGGTGATCTCAATCTAGTCTTGGCTTCCTTTCCTCTGTGATTTCTGAGCTCTATACCCCAGTCACCCCAGAAATGAGCAGTTTCCCTGAACAGGCCTTGATTTACCTGCCTCTGTGTTTTCTCATTCGCACAGTTCCCTCTGGCAGGAGTGTCCACCCCTACTGTTTCATCCTGGCATTTTTCTTCTCAGGTTTAAAGGTACAGTTTTTATATCACCTTTTCTGCAGAGCTTTTCCTAACTTTCACAGCACAGATTTAAATATTCTCTCTTCTGCATTCCTATCGCTCTTTATGATGACTGCTAAGGTACAGATACATATAATGTAGTGTATATTCCACAAAAATTTATTGGAAGCCTATGATGTGCCAGGCACTATACCAGGTACTAGGTACACAGAGATCAAATTCGCAGTCCCTACCCTGACTACTAAGTAAGATAGAAAGTAAAGAAAAATAAATTTGTATTTCAGGGTGATAAGAATGATAGTAGAGGTAAACCCAGGGGCTGAGTGGGCCCATGAGAGGGGTGTCACCTAGGCTGGGGACATCAGAAAGGTCTCTAAGAGGAGGTGAGCCCTGAGCTAAGTTGTTTGGAACATTCAAGTGGGAATGGCTTTGGTGACTGCACTTTCTCCCCATGAGATCATGGGCTTTATGATAGCAGACTAGATCCTGTGCTCCTTGTACTCTGTAGGTGCTCCACAAATATTCAGAAAATTGAATAAATCCCCAAACGATTGGTCTGTGGATGTCTAAAACCCAACTGATATCAAGTTTACTGCCTCTCAACCTTGCCTTCTCCTTCCTCTTGGTGGTTGGCTTCAATCTTGGCTCCACAGATCCAATCTTAGCTCAGCCAATAAAAAAGTGTAAATAATAAAGCAAGTCCCATAAATTCAATATTTTCCCATCCCAAACCTGGCTCCCCACATCCAAAGAAGCAGTGATTGGATTTGCTGGTCTGAGGCATTTGGCATGTACAGCAGGGCTACACAGCCAGAGTTAGGCAATTGTGCATCGTTAATGTGCTAAGCAGAAAAAAACCATGAGGAAAAGGAAAAATGTGTGACAACATGGCCAAGTTCAAAAGTTATCAGGCCCAGAGCCACTTCCCAACTGTCTTCCCAGCTCCTGTCTTCCTCTCTGCACTCCGTTTACCACCTGGCAGCCAGCGGCATTTCCCACTACCTTTAGGATGAAGTAAAACTCCTCCATCTGGCAGACAAAGCCATTGGTGATCTCCTCCATCTCTCTAACCTCACCTTTTGCTCACACTCTCTTTGTTGTCAAATCTTAGCTTTGTCCCTCAGTCATATTAAACTACTTTCATTTCCTTAATGCATCTGGATTTCTCTCACCTGCTGGTCTTTTTATGTGTTGCTTGTTCCTTTGCCTGGATTGCACTGAACTCCCCTGGATAACTCTGACTCATTCTTTAGGTCTCAGGTTAAAAGCTATTTTCAAGGGGAAGCCTGTCCTGACCCTCTCCACCTGCTAAGACCTGGACAGGTTTGCTCCTGTCTGCCCAAACTTCACACTCCTTGCTTCCCCTATCATCACAGGTTAGTGTATTGTTGAAATTGTCTGCTTAGTTGTGTAAGCTCCCTGAAGGTGAGGATTGTGTCTGGTTTCACCACTGCGTTCCAGTGCTCAGCAAAGCGTCTGAACTACGTTAGGCACTCAATAAGAATCTGTTGGTTGAGTGAGTAGATAAAAGAACCCTGGGGTGGAATGGAAGGTTGGGGTTAGCAGATGCAAACTATTATATATAGAATGGATAAACAACAAAGTTCTACTGTATAGCACAGGGAACTATATTCAATCTCCTGTGATGACCCATAATGGAAAAGAATATAAAAAAGAATATATATATACATATATAATATACATATATATAAAAAACTGAATCACTTTGCTGTACAGCAGTAATTAACACAACATTGTAAATCAACTATATTTCAATATAAAAATAAATAAATACCCTGGAGTGAGGAATAGAAGGCACATCTTATCAGAATGTAAGCTCTGTGAAAGCAGGGGCTTTGTTCCGCTTATGGTTACAGCCTCTAGCATATAATAGACCCTCGACAAATATTTACTGAATGAATGAGCTAATTAATTAATTAGGTTGGCTAAATGAAGATATTATGTAGGTCTTAGTAGACTTTTCATGGGTATATTACATATGGTTTGGTCTTCAGGAAACTGGCTCCTAAAGTGAGGAAAGCAGCATGACATAGTGGTCAAGAGCATGAACTTGGAACCAGGCTTCCATGGGTTCAAATCTGAACTCTATCCAACACAAGCCAATAGTTTATGTCTTAGGTATTTTGTCTTTAACTGAGGTCTATAATGTGATTAAATGTCTTAACATTTGCAAATCAATGAAATAGTGCTGGTTACATAGTAAAAACTATTTAAGTATTTGCTATAGACAACAGAACAATATTACAAAATGGAGAGTCAAGAAGTATGGTCCACAGTTGACAAAATAAGAAATAAATGATAAGTATATTACCTAAATCTATAAACATAGATAATTAAAATATCGACATAATTATATGCAGAGAATGGAAGAAGTGAACTAAATCCTCATGTATCATAAAGGCAGCCACAAACAATGCCCAAAATTGATAGCCCAGGAATTAATGGTGACCAAACATTGGTGATTTGAAGGTGACTATCAGAAGAACCATCAGCTAAAAGAGTTAAAGCAGTTGTCTGTGAGGAGGAAGGTTAGAAAACAGGAAGCATAGGGCAGGGAATTATCCATTTTCATTAGTACTCCTTTTGTACTACTTAAACTTTTGACCATGTTCGTGTATTACTTTGATAAAATAAAAATATTTTTTAAATAATTGCATAGGAAAAGTCAAATGGGAAGTACTTGTTATAGTCTTCAAATACTTCTAATTTATTTTTAAAAATCTGAGACTGGTGAGATAATGTGGCCCTGCTCAGAGATTGCCTACATCATGCCCACTCTAAGAAGACTTGTACATTATCACTGTCCTTCCTGAGGCTGAGATATCACAGAAACTTGCTATCTGAGATCAGGCTCAGTTTCTCAATAACCGTGTGCTCTTAGCCAAGACAATCAAGCTCTCTGTGGCTCAGTTTTCTCACCAATTAAATTGCAGTAACAGTTTTATACTCACTGTATTGTTACATCAAATATCTAGGAAAGAATAGAATACTCTACAAATATTACAATCACAGTGGAAGAATTTGCTAGAGAAGAGAGAAATATGTGACAACATCTTTCTTCAAACCAACTTAGGATGCATCCTCCATTTCTTATTAATAACAGTCATTCATAATTATATATAAATTCAGAAAAAAATTTAGAGAACATTCTCAGGATAATTATTCCCTTCTCTCTTGAGCATGCCCATATTATTACCTGTTTCAAACGCTCGACTACAATTGGTTTTCTTACATCATAGTGTCATCCGCTGGACTGGGATTTCCTGGAGAGCAGAAGTGGTGTTTTACTTATCTTGATGTATACTAAGCTTAACACAGTGTCTGTCTTATAGCAAGTACCCAAAAATTTTTGCTGAATTGAACTTTCTGTTAATAAAGTTTATTTTGTGTTATATATAATTTTAGAAATATGAAAGAGTAGAATGAAGGAAATAATGTAATATATGTTATTCCTCCCATTCATCCAACAAATATCAATTGACTCCCCACACACAGTTCTATGCTAGGCACTGGGGACCTGGTGTAATAATACACACAAGCAGCTTCCAGTCTAATTGCAGGATTGGGGTGGGGGAAGCACAGACAGGCAAATAAGCAATTTCAATATAAATTGGTAAGTTTTAGGTTAAAGTTAAGTATAAGACACCACAAGAGCACAAAAGGGGGGTCGCCAGCCACTAAAAAAAATAATATTTTGAGATGTCTTCTTCTTAGATTATTTCTTTGAATTGAATTGAAATCCATTAAACCACAACATTACAGTTAGTAGACACAGGTCCTACCTAAATGATTCAAAACATCCAGTCAATTAGTTAAAAGTTATGTGCACTCGCAATAGTGAGAGGCCTGCGCACCGCGATGAAGAGTGGCCCCCGCTTGCCACTAGAGAAAGCCCTTGCGCAGAAACGAAGACCCAACACAGCCATAAATAAATAAATAAAATTAAAAAAAAAAAAAAACAACAATATACTCCTTTAAAAAAAAAAAAGTTTTGTGCACTATTTGGTTGAAACCACTTAGCATCACATAGCCACCTTAGATAATGTGCCAAGTTAGTAAAATTTGTTTACCCATATCCTTCCACATGTCATATTATTATTATCTCATGAAAACCTCTAGGGTTTGGGAGACATTTGGGAAATGCAAGTACATGTTCATTCAGGAAACTTTCCTTTCATCTTCTGTGACTTGACTTTGCTATGTTTCACCCCTCATAAAACAGGTGTTTTCTTCTCAGTGTTTTCTTAAAAACCAGCTTTGAAAATTATTGTGGGCAAATAGCAATGAGGAAGGGTAGATGACCCCACCTTTCACTATGAGGCAGTGTTTTAATGGTTTCCTCTGTGGTTCACTAGTTGGATGATTAGAAGTAAGCTGATTCCAACAAACTGCCCTCAGGTAACACTAAAAATACTTGACATTGTTGAGTGTCCCCTTAGGACTAGAAAACAGTTAGTCCTTTCTCTTCCCTTGAAGTTATCAAGGTCTGATCAGCTCTTAACTATTTAAAGTCAGATAGAAGTGAACGTGTACATCATCAGCTACTTGGATAGTAGAGTCTTAAACATGAATCAAATTAGCAATTTAATAAGAACAGGAGGGCATGAGTCTGGGGTGTCTAGTGGCCAGATGAAGTAACTTTAATTAAAACTTTACTGCAAATTGTGATCACATTCAAAAAATGTTCCAGGTGACAGTTTGGGATGTTAAAACCTTACTGGCAAAAAAAAAAAAAAAAAAAAAAAAAAGCATGACTTGTATGATAACTAGAGTAGTGACAATTATGGAAATCACAGAAAGACAGTGAGATCATTGCCCAATTTGAGAAGAACTGATTTTTGTTAGAATAAAGTATCTTTTCATCAAAAGTCTAATCCTTGCTACTTTGGCAAATGAAAGAACTGGCAAGATATATTTTTTTCTTTCTTTTACAGGAGATCAAATGAAGCACAGAGGTATGAGAATTTGCTCCAGATCAAACTTGAATGAAGCCACTTTTTGAGTAGCAAACCCTCAGTATGGGGACCCAATAATTGTTGGATGATTTTCTTGCTTATTCTACAAAAAAAGAACTCCATTATGAAGACAGGTTGAAATAGATATTAAATTGTCATTGTCACAGGTGTCAACTATGACTCATGTGTAGAGAACCATTTTACTCTAGAACCTAAGAATGATGAATATAGCTTTCATCTCTGATAAACACTGACCAAAATCTCTCCCATCATGGATACCATCAATGAAGTACAGTTAGGACAGAAATAGAACACAAATGATGTATTATCTTTCCCAATATGTAATGAATAAACTTTGGGACTATTCTTAATAATAAATATTTAATAATAAGACCATCTAAATTAATATGAAAGACATAAAAAATAAAAATATAAAAAATAATTTGACTCATGCAGCACTTTTATAAAAGGTGAATATAATGTAATTAGTCCATGAGCTTTAAAGGGAAATGAGCTGGCTGGCTAGTGAGGGGACAAGATGCCAGAGGGTCACTACCCAGTCAGGGTCACAGCTGTATTGTTGGATTGTTGGGCTCCTGTAGGCTTGGTCTGGCTCACATTTCTCCTGGTGGACTTGTCTATTGTTCGGACTGCTTTTTTCACCCATTCAACTTGTGGATCAGCACAGACTTTAAGGCCACGTCTGGTAATAAATCTGCAATGCAAAGAAAAGATAGACAAAGTTAGTCACATCCTCAAAGCCTTGGGACCAGAAGTTAAGATCAGATCATATATAAGAGATCTTGTGCAGAAATGACTGGACAAAACAGTCTTTCAGATTCAGGAGAATATAAATGAAAATCTTTCCTCTGCAGTCTATTTTCCCATAAAGGAGAAATAGCTCCAGGTAAAACCCAGATCCCTGGTTCAGCATAAACTGCAGGCTCCTTTTCTCATCATTGCTACCAGGTGATGTAATTAAACTGGACATTTGAGGTCATCTAGTCCAATTATTACATATCATCTTCTTTTTCAAATTTAAACACACTCATCTTATTTTCTGGGTAAAAGGTGATTTCTTTATCATATTTTGGGAGGTAAAGTTGCAATTGTGTGTTGGGAAGAGTTGCTATTCTGAAGATGAGATCCTGGAAAGAGAACGGTACCATGTAGGCTAGTTGTTGACACTATTCCTTGAGATATGGCAACTGATAAAATATGGCACTCCACTCCAGCACACCATAAGGGCAGAGAAAGGCAGGGAAGGGGAAGGATGGGAATGGAGGCATCCCACACCAGTGTGTCTCTACGGTCAAATCCTGATCTGAACCAGCCAGCTCTAAACCTAACCCTCAGGACTGAGCATATTATTCATCTAGTTCCCAGTTAGATTCTTCTGCTAAGATAAAGCAGAAAGGAGGGTGATATTCTTCACTTGGTTGCCAATTTTTTGTCATAAACATTGTTTGGGGCTACATAAAGACATGGTTCATATGGAAAAACAGAAAGGCTATTGGCTACGTTGAGGTTTTCCTCCCTGTTGACATTTTTCCTGAGGAGGGCAGCATTTCTATATACTGTGTTCCATCAAGATCATATTTGGGAGACAGAAACTCACATCACTGCTTTCATGAAGCCCTCCGTGATGGTGTAGGTCTTGAGTTTTTTAATTGGCAGTCGCTGGGTAGTCAGACTCACACAGATGGTCTTGTCTGGAACTTCAGTCCCCACACCTGGTAAAGAAAACCAAGCAAACAAAAGTAAAATATAATTGTTAATACTATCAATGTTAGAGTGTTGTAAATAAAATAAAGAGTGATCTGATAAAGAGTAATTTGGGGAAGGCAACACTAAATGTGGGAGAGGTAGCTCATTTTTGACTGAATAAATAAAGGTGTCCTCATTTTAAATGGTAAAATGTGAAATATGTAAGGGAAGTAGTTCATTAAATACTCATCCTCAATAGAAATGTCCCAGGAGGATTAAACTTTCTAAGTTTAGAGAACATCTTACATTGGAGAAGGGAAAATAACTTGGGAGAGTTAATAATAGTAAGGGTTTTCTAAAGTCTAACAAGGGTTTCTAAGTGCTGATTTACTCCTAAGCCGGAGACTGGCATTTGCTACTCAGGGAAGCAAGTATTCTCAGAGAATATTTCTCAGAGAAATATTAAGCAAAAAAGCATCATAAATAATATCCAATGATGATGAAGTTTGAGCTATAGTGTTGCTGGGGTCAGAAGGCTTTTTATAAACATGAAACTGACCAGGTGTTCACTACCATTGCTCTTCAGCTCTCCTTCTCTCCATCACACAATATCCAGCTTGCACATTCTTAACCCTCTACATTTGCCAACTTACTTTTAATGCTGAAGTGTCTCTGAATGCAGTGAAAGAGGGAAATACCCAAGTGTCTACAGTCTTCCTCAGTCTTATTTCCCCTACCTGTACATGGGTTTCCACCAAATGGCAACCTGTATTCTCAGACAAATGTCAGCCAGCCATGGTTAAGACAACCTTTGGCCTAAAGTTTTGGTTTCATCAATATATTTTTTTAATTTGGGGCACAATTTCAGGGAGTTGCAGACATTGCCATCTCTATTTATGGACACCTTTGGGATCCATGATCAGGTTCAGATATTCTAGTCTAAGTAATAAGTCTACGGATTAGGAGGTTGAAAGGAGAGTTAACTGAAACATTAATTATACCCAAAGGATATTCCCTCTTGTTGCCAGAGACACAAGGAGAAATACACTCCAACCAGCTGGGAAAAAATGATCTTTTAAGAAATATGTGTAGAATGCTCAGGTAAGTCTCAGTGTAGTTAAGTCTCATCTGGGTATGTCTTGTAGGTTTATTTGATTGTATATAAGACATTGATATTTGTTAGCACTTATGGTCTTTTATAAACTCAAGAAATTGATCATCAGCAGGAACAACATTCATAGCAGTAATAACAGACTCTCCTACACACTTAATGTAAAATTGATTTCCTGGGTGTAAAGGTATGAGCTACCAGTCATTTTTGTTTTCATAGAAAACATTGTTTTGCTTCAGAACATAAACCATCTAGCTCATTCCCACTTTGTGAACTCTCAAAATTTTTGAGAATTTTATCAAGATCAATATTAAATAGGCAAAAGGTTCAAAGGTATATACAATTGTCATCAGCATTCCACAATTAACATTAATCAAGAAATTAGGACTTGTGTGGAAACCTGATAAGTGATCATAAGATTTACTTCATTTTAATCCCGGGTAAGCGTATCGGTTATAACATTCTTCTTAGAGATAAGTAAGCATAAGCACAGAGAGGTGAAGAAATTTACCCCAAATCACCCAGTTGTGAAAAATAGGAGCCCAGATTGTAACCAAGTTTTATCTTCGAAATCTACAAAGTCTCCTAGAGTCAAATTATTCCCATTTTGCACATAGGGAGCCTGAGGCTTAGCTCGGAGAAAGTTTACTCCAGTCAAAGCCTGAGTCAAAACCAAAACGTGTGGCCACTGCCTGCATATGTAGATGCTGCTTATCTCATAAATAAGATTTTGACTTACCTTCCACAGTGTATGCAGCGAGACAGCAGATCCCGAGGAAGGCCAGAATGAGAAGTCTCATGGTTGAAGTCCTGCTGAGCTGTGCAGCGAGAGGCTGAGGAACTGATCCTTTCAGTCTCTTTTATTCCTCCAGTGATCAGCGCACTTCCTGTGGCGAGAGGGGGCTTTCGAGTTGGGTGTGGAATCACGGAAAGTCTTTGCAATACTGATGCTTTCTTTGGTTGAAAAAAAAAGTTCCTTTGTCCCCACTCATACTAACCCAACACCTTGTGGCCTTTTCTCCTCCTCCTGTGGTTAATGTGTCCGTGAAACCAAATATGTGCACAAAAGAAACTTAGTTGTCTCATCTCCTGCCACCAGTCTAAATTCAAACCTTCCACTGCACACACGCCCCAAGGCCATGCCAGTGTCATGGCTCAGCACAGAGACAGTGTAAAGGAAACAAGGTGGGTGGTCACTGTGGTCCATCTCCCCCTCCTGCCTCATGTAACATCAGCTGTGACATGAGGCTTCCACCACTGTGGATCCTAAGCCCAGTGACGCCTTAGGGAGGTGAAGGGATGCTGTTGCTTCCCTGAGCTCCTCACTCCTCTGCCTTAATCTTCTTATTTCTCTCCTCTGCCCTCATTCAAGTGATCCCCTTTCTTTACACCAGCCTCCCCACATACCCAAGAAACATTTCGATAATGATGATTGGAGCCTGTCTATCTGCACGGGTTTGCCTTATTTTAACTTAATACATACATTTTTAAAAGATTTTGAAAAGTTGTCCTGACAGAAAATTTTGGAAAAAAGAAAAAGGAAATTATCTATAATCTTACCATTCTGACTGTTTTCATTTTTAATGTTTTTCAATGAGTCTCTATTGGTATACATGTTTTGCAGAGTCGTGACAATTATAAATACTATTTTTACATCTATGTAAATATGCTGCCATGTTTCTTCATAATCTTCATGTTTCTACTCTGAATAAGCACAGACACATTAAACCATTCCCTTTTAACTTATTGTTATGTAAACCACATCTATAAGGTAAATTTTCATTAAATACATTGAATCTTTTGCTTTTAATCACCAAGAGTAGGATTACGAGGCAAAATCATATGATCATCTTTATAACTCTTGCGACATGTTGACATATATACTTCCCAAAATGTAATTTCCATTTGCAATGCTTCCAGTAGTGTTTCACTGTAATGGTTACAAGACAACCTCTCTGTCACTCAATTTGCTCTTTTGGGTTTTGTCTTGTTTTATTTAATATAGGTATGTATAAAA
This sequence comes from Eubalaena glacialis, assembly GCF_028564815.1. NCBI lineage: Eukaryota > Metazoa > Chordata > Mammalia > Artiodactyla > Balaenidae > Eubalaena > Eubalaena glacialis. The sequence goes on from NC_083718.1 coordinate 64,573,804, forward strand.
TGCATTTATTAATTATGTGTGTAGCTAAAAGGTTTTGTCATTACTATTCAGGGATATGAAAATAACATTCTGATTAAATATACGTATAGCTGAAAGTGACATTGCTATTAAGGATATGAAAAAAAATTCCTATATTTATATGAAAATTATAGGTTAAGCTCTAAGATACTTTTCATTAATGGCATTTAATTTTCCACCCAGATTTTACTCAGAAATTCAAATAGCTTTTTAGTTATCTCCACCTAGCTACACCATCAGTTCTTAAACTCTGAACACACCATTCCACTCAAAATTCTTCTCTTCCTATTACTCCTTGACATGGAATAATGTGTTACCATCTATTCAGTTTCCAAAGATTACTTGCATCATCTTAGACTCATTGCTAGTCACCCATATGTTGTTCTCAACCAAGCTGGACTAAGTATACCTTCAAAGTAGCTCTTCTATATGTCTTCTCCTCTCTCTTCACACTGCTCAAGGCAGGACCTCATCACTCCTTGTTAGGACTACTGTAGTAGACCAACTGATTCCCCAGGCCTGGGTCTCCTCCCTTTCCAATGTATCCTCCACAGCCTTGCCAGAATAATCATTCTAAAGCCTTAATCTAATCAACTTGTTTTCCTGCTGAGAACCTCTTTGCTACTTCCCATTGCCTACAGGATTCATTTCAAACCTCACATTGTCATAAATAAAGGTGTTCAAGATATAACACGCTTTTTTTTCAAGACTCATCTTTCACCACTCATGCACATGCTCCAAAACCTCTAGCCTTAACAAACATCTGCGTGATCATCCAAATGGGCCATTCTCTTTTCTACTCCCAACATATTGCTTCCTTTATCTGGAATGCCCCTCTCAGCTCCCTACATAATTATTTGTAAACTCCTCCTCTTTCTACAAGTTTTTCTGAATTCTCCAGATACAATTAACTTGTGCCATCTTCTATGCTCTCTTGGAACTCTCTAGCCACCACTGTTCTATCACTAATCTCATTTTATTCTCCTACTCAATTACATTTCTGCATCTTCCACTAGATGGCAGGCTCCTTGAGAGCAGGGAATTTGCCTCAGTGCTGTCTGGGTCCCTGGCACTAGCAAAATGTTTGCTACATAGTGGTCACTCATCAAAGGGCTTTTGAATAAATGAATTCTTTTCAAAAGACCAACATTATAATGATTGTACAATAAGTAAAGGATGAACATCTAAAAACATAAAGCCAGAAAATTGTGCCTGTGTCTTCCTCTCATGTTTATAGTCAAATTGGCAAATTGACCAATGGCTGAATTTTTACTTAGCATTTTGAAAGAGAATGTCTTAAACTCTGAGAATGAATTATTCATTTCAGTTTTTCCAAGCATGCACTAAAGTCTCTGATGGAGAAGAATTAAACAACCAACAAAAATACAGAAACCTAGTACAAAATGGGCATAATCTGCTAATGTGTGGACGTTGATTGACAACCAGTTGAAAGATATAACAAATATTTCTCATCCTTGACCCCTCTCTTTCTCTTACATGCCACACCCAATCTGTCAGAAAATACTGTTGTCTCTCTGTCTTCAAAATAGAATCTAAACCCTTCCCACCACCCCAAGAGACCCAACTCCAAGCCACAATCACTTCTTACCTGGATTCGTCCAACAGCCTCCTAACTGATTTTCCTAATTCCACCCTTACTTTCTTTTGGTCAATTTACCAACCTGACAAAGATGATCACATCAAAATGTAAGTAATATGTTACTTCTCTGCTCAAAAATCCTTTGGTGTAGCACATTTTCATGAGTGAAAACCAGAGACTTTTTTTCCCCATGTATTGTTTAATGTATTTACATGCTCTGCTGTACATTAACCACTTAACTCTAGTGTAAAGGTTAAAGGGCAAAAGTACTAATAATAAATATAGCGGAGAGACCTCCAAGATAGCGGAGGAGTAAGACGTGGAAATCACCTTCCTCCCCACAAATACATCAGAAATACATCTACATGTAGAACAACTCCTACTGAACGCTGGCAGAAGACCTCAGACTTCCCAAAAGTCAAGAAACTACCCACGTACCTGGGTAGGGCAAAAGAAAAAGAAAAAACAGAGACAAAAGAATAGGGACAGGACCTGCACCTCTTGGAGGGAGCTGTGAAGGAGGAAAGGTTTCCACATACTAGGAAGCCCCTTCACTGGCAGAGATGGGTGGCAGGGAGAAAGCTTCGGAGCCACGGAGGAGAGCACAGCAATAAGGGTGCAGAGGGCAAAGAGGAGAGATTCTCACACTCAGATGATCGGTGCCGACCAGCACTCACCAGCCTGAGAGGCTTGTCTGCTCACCCGCTGGAGCAGGTGGGGGCTGGGAGCTGAGGTTTGGGCTTTGGAGGTGAGATCCCAGGGAGAGGACTGGGGTTGGCTGCCTGAACACAGCCTGAAGGGGGCTAGTGCACCACAGCTAGCTGGGAGGGAGTTCAGGAAAAAGTCTGGAACTGCCTAAGAGGAAAGAGACCATTGTTTCAGGGTGCACAAGGAGAGTAGATTCAGAGCACCACCTAAATGAGCTCCATAGATGGGCACAAGCCATGGCTATCAGCGCGGACCCCAGAGACAGGCATGAGATGCTAAGGCTGCTGCTGCAGCCACTAAGAACCCTGTGTGCAAGCACAGGTCACTATCCACACCTCCGCTCCTGGGAGCCTGTGCAGCCCGCCACTGCCAGGGTCCCGTGATCCAGGGACAGCTTCCCCAGGAGAACACATGGTGCACCTCAGGCTGTTGCAATGTCACGCCAACCTCTGCTGCTGCAGGCTTGCCCAGCATTCCATACCCCACCTTCCCCCCCACCTGAATGAGCAAGAGCCCCCTAATAAGCTGCTACTTTAACCCCGTCCTGTCTGAGCGGGGAACAGATGCTCTCAGGTGACCTACACACAGAGGTGGGTCCAAATCCAAAGCTGAACCCCAGGAGCTGTGTGAACAAAAAAAAGAAAGGGAAGTTTCTCCCAGCAGCCTCAGGGGCAACGGATTAAATCTCCACAATCAACTTGATGTACCCAACATCTCTGGAATACCTGAATAGACAGCAAATCATGCCAAAATTGAGGTGGCAGATTTTGGGAACAACTGTAGACTTGGGGTTTTCTTTCTGCATCTAATTTGTTTCTGGTTTTATGTTTATCTTAGTTTAGTATTTAGAGTTTATTATCATTGGTAGATTTGTTTATTGATTTGGTTGCTATATTCCTTTTTTTTTTTAATATAGATATATTTTTTTCTATTACTCTTTTTGTGAGTGTGTATGTGTATGTATCTTTGTGTGATTTTGTCTGTATAGCTTTACTTTTACCATTTGTCCTAGGGTTCTGTGTGTCCATTTTTTCTTTTCTGCTTTTGGGTCATTTTTTTTTTTATAGTTTTTAGCTCTTGTTATCAATGGCAGATTTGTTTTTTAGTTTGGTTGCACTCTTCATTCTTTCTTTCTTTTTTTTAACTAGTTTTTAATTTTTTTAAATTTTTTACTTTAATAACTTTATTTTATCTTATTTCTTTCTTTCTTTTTTTCTCCCTTTTCTTCTGATCCATGTGACTGACAGAGTCTTGGTGCTCTGGCGGGATGTCAGGTCTGTGCCTCTGAGGTGGGAGAGCTGAGTTCAGGACATTGGTCCACCAGAGACTTCCTGGCTCCACATAATATCACATGGCAAAAGGTCTCCCACAGATCTCCATCTCAACGCTAAGACCCAGCTCCACTCAATGACCAGCAAGCTACAGTGCTGGACAACCTATGGACAAACAATTAGCAAGACAGGAACACAACCACAGCCATTAGCACAGAGGCTGCCTAAAATCATAATAAGTTCACAGACACCCCAAAACACACGACTGGACGTGGTCCTGCACACCAGAAAGACAAGATCCATCCTCATCCACCAGAAGACAGGCACCAGTCCCCTCCACCAGGAAGCCTATACAACCCACTGAACCAACCTTGCCCAGTAGGGGCAGACACCAAAAACAATGGGAACTACGAAACTGCAGCCTGAGAAAAGGAGACCCCAAACACAGTGAGTTAAGCAAAATGAGAAGACAGAGAAACACACAGCAGATGAAGGAGCAAGGTAAAAACTCACCAGACCAAATAAATGAAGATGAAATAGGCAGTCTACCTGAAAAAGAATTCAGAGTAATGATAGTAAAGATGATCAAAAATCTTGGAAATAGAATGGAGAAAATACAAGAAATGTTAAACAAGGACCTACAAGAACTAAAGAGCAAACAATGAGGAACAACACAATAAATGAAATTAAAAATTCTCTAGAAGGTATCAATAGCAGAATAACTGAGGCAGAAAATGGGTAAGTGACCTGGAAGATAAAATAGTGGAAATAACTACCACAGAGCAGAATAAAGAAAAAAGAATGAAAAGAATGGGACACTCTCAGAGAACTCTGGGACAACATTAAATGAACCAAAACTCGAACTATACAGGACCCAGAAGAAGAAGAGAAAAAGAAAGAGACTGAGAAAATATTTGAAGAGATTATAGTTGAAAACTTCCCTAATATGGGAAAGGAAATAATCAAGTCCAGGAAGTGCAGAGAATCCCATACAGGAGAAATCCAAGGAGAAACACACCAAGACACATATTAATCAAACTATCAAAAATTAAATACAAAGAAAAAATATTAAAAGCAACAAGGGAAAAACAACAAATAACATACAAGGGAATCCCCATATGGTTAACATCTGATCTCTCAGCAGAAACTCTGCAAGCCAGATCTTTCAGAAGTGGCAGGACATATTTAACGTTATGAAAGGGAAAAACCTACAACCAAGATTACTCTACCCAGCAAGGATCTCATGCAGATTTGATAGAGAAATTAAAAACTTTACAGACAAGCAAAAGTTAAGAGAATTCAGCACCACCAAACCAGCTTTACAACAAATGCTAAAGGAACTTCTCTAGGCAGGAAACACAAGAGAAGGAAAAGACCTACAATAACAAACCCAAAACAATTAAGAAAATGGTAATAGGAAAATACATATCAATAACTACCTAAAATGTAAATGGATTAAATTCTCCAGCCAAAAGAAGTAGACTGGCTGAATGGATACAAAAACAAGACCCATATATATGCTGTCTACAAGAAACCCACTTCAGACCTAGGAACACATACAGACTGAAAGTGAGGGCATGGAAAAAATTCCATGCAAATAGATATCAAAAGAAAGTTGGAGTAGCTATTCTCATATCAGACAAAATAGAATTTAAAATAAAGACTATTACAAGAGACAAAGAAGGACACTACGTAATGATCAAGGGATCAATCCAAGAAGAAGATATAACAATTGTAAATATTTATGCACCCAACATAGGAGCATCTCGATACATAAGGCAAATGCTAACAGCCATAAAAGGGGAAATCAACAGTAACACAATCGTAGTAGGGGACTTTAACACCCCACTTTCACCAATGGACAGGTCATTCAAAATGAAAATAAATAAGGAAACACAAGCTTTAGATGATATATTAAATAAGATGGACTTAATTGATATTTATAGGACATTCCATCCAAAAACAACAGAATACACTTTCTTCTGAAGTGCTCATGGAACATTCTCCAGGATAGATCATATCTTGGGTTGCAAATCAAGCCTTGGTAAATTTAAGAAAATTGAAATCGTATCAAGTATCTTTTCCAACCACAACGCTATGAGACTAGATATCAATTACAGGAAAAAATCTTTAAAAAATACAAAAACATGGTGGCTAAACAATACATTACTTAATAACCAAGAGATCATTGAAGAAATCAAAGAGGAAATCAAAAAATACCTAGAAACAAATCACAATGAAAACTCGATGAACCAAAGCCTCTAGGATGGAGCAATAACAGTTCTAAGAGGGAAGTTGATAGCAGTACAATCCTACCTCAAGAAACAAGAAACATCTAAGTAAAACAACCTAAAGTTACACCTAAAGCAATTAGAGAAAGAAGAACAAAAAACCCCAAGTTAGCAGAAGGAAAGAAATCATAAAGATCAGATCAGAAATAAATGAAAAGGAAATGAAGGAATCAATACCAAAGATCAATAAAACTAAAAGCTGGTTCTTTGAGAGGATAAACAACATTGATAAACCATTCACCAGACTCATCAAGAAAAAAAGGGAGAAGACTCAAATCAATAGAATTAGAAATGAAAAAGGAGAAGTAAAAACTGACACCACAGAAATAAAAAGGATCATGAGAGATTACTACAAGAAACTATATGCTATAGAGGGAACCTACCTCAACATAATAAAGGCCATATATGACAAACCCACAGCAAACATCATTCTCAATGGTGAAAAACTGAAACCATTTCCTCTAAGATCAGGAATGAGACAAGGTTGTGCACTCTCACCACTATTATTCAACATAGTTCTGGAAGTCCTAGCCACAGCAATCAGAGAAGAAAAAGAAATAAAAGGAATACAAATTGGAAAAGAAGAAGTAAAACTGTCACTGTTTGCAGATGACATGATACTATACATAGAGAATCCTAAAACTGCCACCAGAAAACTGCTAGAGCTAATTAATGAATATGGTAAAGTTGCAGGATACAAAATTAATGCACAGAAATCTCTTGCATTCCTATACACTAATGATGAAAAATCTGAAAGAGAAATTATGGAAACACTCCCATTTACCATTGCAACAAAAAGAATAAAATACCTAGGAATAAACCTACCTAGGGAGACAAAAGACCTGTATGCAGAAAACTATAAGACACTGATGAAAGAAATTAAAGGTGATACCAACAGATGGAGAGATATACCATGTTCTTGGATTGGAAGAATCAACATTGTGAAAATGACTATACTACCCAAAGCAATCTACAGATTCAATGCAATCCCTATCAAATTACCAATGGCATTTTTTACGGAGCTAGAACAAATCATCTTAAAATTTGTATGGAGACACAAAAGACCCCGAATAGCCAAAGCAGTGTTGAGGGAAAAAAACGGAGCTGGAGGAATCAGACTCCCTGGCTTCAGACTATACTACAAAGTTACAGTAATCAAGACAATATGGTACTGGCACAAAAACAGAAACATAGATCAATGGAACAAGATAGAAAGCCCAGAGATAAACCCACGCACCTATGGTCAACTAATCTATGACAAAGGAGGTAAAGATATACAATGGAGAAAAGACAGTCTCTTCAATAAGTGGTGCTGGGAAAACTGGACAGCTACATGTAAAAGAATGAAATTAGAATACTCCCTAACACCATACACAAAAATAAACTCAAAATGGATTAGAGACCTAAATGTAAGACTGGACACTATAAAACTCTTAGAGGAAAACATAGGAAGAACACTCTTTGACATAAATCACAGCAAGATCTTTTTTGATCCACCTCTTAGAGTAATGGAAATAAAAACAAAAATAAACAAATGGGACCTAATGAAACTTCAAAGCTTTTGCACAGCAAAGGAAACCATAAACAAGACGAAAAGACAACCCTCAGAATGGGAGAAAATATTTGCAAACGAATCAACGGACAAAGGATTAATCTCCAAAATATATAAACAGCTCATTCAGCTCAATATTAAAGAAACAAACACCCCAATCCAAAAATGGGCAGAAGACCTAAATAGACATTTCTCCAAAGAAGACATACAGATGGCCACGAAGCACATGAAAAGATGTTCAACATCACTAATTATTAGAGAAATGCAAATCAAAACTACAATGAGGTATCACCTCACACCAGTTAGAATGGGCATCATCAGAAAATCTACAAACAACAAATGCTGGAGAGGGTGTGGAGAAAAGGGAACCCTCTTGCACTGTTGGTGGGAATGTAAATTGATACAGCCACTATGGAGAACAATATGGAGGTTCCTTAAAAAACTAAAAATAGAATTACCATATGACCCAGCAATCCCACTACTGGGCATATACCCAGAGAAAACCGTAATTCAAAAAGACACATGCACCCGAATGTTCATTGCAGCACTATTTACAATAGCCAGGTCATGGAAGCAACCTAAATGCCCATCAACAGACGAATGGATAAAGAAGTTGTGGTACATATATACAATGGAATATTACTCAGCCATAAAAAGGAACGAAATTGAGTCATTTGTTGAGACGTGGATGGATCTAGAGACTGTCATACAGAGTGAAGTAAGTCAGAAAGAGAAAAACAAATATCGTATATTAACGCATGTATGTGGAACCCAGAAAAATGGTACAGATGAGCCGGTTTGCAGGGCAGAAGTTGAGACACAGATGTAGAGAACAGACATATGGATACCAAGGGGGGAAAACAGCGGTGGGGTGGGGATGGTGGTGTGCTGAATTGGGCGATTGGGATTGACATGTATACACTGATGTGTATAAAATTGATGACTAATAAGAACCTGCAGTATAAACAAACAAACAAAACAACTAATACTAAACTTTCATTGGGTTATTTGTATGGAAATATGTTAATATAAATGTTTCAGACATTACATGAAATTTCTAAAAATCTTATATGTTCTGGTATAATGTTATAAGTCATAATCCTAGTTATTACTTTAAAATGTATATCTCAGAAATAACTAATTTTCTTGTCAACTGCATTATTATGAACTTTCATCAAATCTTTAACCGTGGTCATTTTTAAGTCTTTTGTCATTTACAGACAGTTCTGGGTGTACTCTGATGCTTTTGGAAATATGTTCCTATAAAAGGGCTTCATCTTCAGGAAATTCATGGAAAAGACTCTGACAAGTACAGGTTTCTGGTACCTGACCGTACTGCTGAACTGAATGAATAAGCATTTTCAGAACTCTAATGAAAAACTGATGAGCTCATAAAAGTGCTAACAAAAGATCAAGATGAAAAAAAAAATTAATTACATGGGACTGAGTGAACTGATGAGGATGAGTATAATTTTTGTGACTTTCTGTTTGAATTTAAAAAAAGAAAAAATCCCACAAGGACTCAGAGGCAAAGAATATACAGATCAATTTTCACTGCAAAGTAAAGGAGCTGTTACAGTGGAGGATTACTGGACTGAATGTCAATATTATGACATAGTATGAGTGTGTTTCATGTTTGGTAATTGCAATCATTGTTGCTTTTGTTGTGGTCATCCATGTACAATGCTTGGTGTCAGTCTATTTATCTCTTGTAAAAATAAAATACAGTGTGTGTGTGTGTGTGTGTGTGTGTGTGTGTGTGAAAGAAAAAAAAAAAAAACTCCTAGAAACAGAGAACAGATTGCCAGAGGTGGGGGTTGGGTGTGGGGTGGGGGAATCAGTGAAAGTGGTCAAAAGTTACAAACTTCCAGTTATAAGATAAATAAATTCTGGGATGTAATGTAAAAAAAAAAAAAAAAAAAAAAAAAAGAATTTGTTAAGAGGGTAGATCTCATGTTATGCATTCTTACCATAAGAAGAAAGGACAGCAATATATATATGTAATTAATCTTACCGTCATATTAAATAATATAACGTATGTATTTTTAAAAAGAGAATGAAAATCATAAAATCCACCAGAGAAAAAAAGACTTATTTCCTGCTGACTATTGGCAGACTTTTTGTTAGCAACAAAGAAAAGTATATAATATTGTCTTCAAAATTCTGAGGGAAATAGTCTCTTAACCTAGAATTTTATATGAAAACAAACTGTGATTTAATAGTGAGAGTATAATAGTATTTTCAGATATACAATGACAAATGATATTAGGAATCAGCAACTGTTCTTCTAGAGGTAAATAATTCCCGTATAGTTCCCTTTCACTGATGAATAAAGGGAGGTATAAATGAGTTAAGTAACTTTCCCAAAACAATATAGTTATAAATTTATTTATTTATTCATTTATTTATGGCTGTGTTAGGTCTTCATTGCTGTGCACGGGCTTCTCATTGTCGTGGCTTCTCGTTGTGGAGCACGGGCTCTAGGCACGTGGGCTTCAGTAGTTGTGACACATGGGCTCCATAGTTGTGGCTCATGGGCTCTAGAGCGCAGTGGCAAGGCAAGAATTTGAAGCCACGTATTTTCCAGATGCAGAGTGTATGTATTTAACATAACACTAAAGGATCTATTAAAGGATACTTATCAGCAATAAGCAAAGTCAATTTGGAGGTAAGGTGTTAAATGCAGGATGATCAGGCTATCTTTGTGGAATGTTTCCATCTAACTGTCATCTTGCTGATAAAAATCTTTGTAACTGAGCGCTATGTTTTATGTCTCATTTCAATAAAATATCCTGTATATTTAAAAAAAAAAAAAAAAGAAACTATATGCTAATAAAATGGACAACCTGGAAGAAATGGACATATTGTTAGAAAAGCAAAACCTTCCGAGACTGAACCAGGAAGAAATAGAAAACATAAATGGACAAATCACAAGCATTGAAATTGAAACTGTGATTAAAAATCTTCCAACAATCAAAAGCCCAGGACCAGAAGGCTTCACAGGCAAATTCTAACAAACGTTTAGAGAAGAGCTAACACCTATCCTTCTCAAACTCTTCCAAAATATGGCAGAAGGAGAAATACACCCCAACTCATTCTACAAGGCCACCATCACCCTGATACCAAAACCAGACAAAGATGTCACAAAGAAAGAAAACTACAGGCCAATATCACTGATGAACATAAATGCAAAAATCCTCAACAAAATACTAGCAAACAGAATCCAACAGCACATTAAAAGGATCATACACCATGATCAAGTGGGGTTTATCCCAGGAATGCAAGGATTCTTCCATATACATGAATCAATCAATGTTATACAACATATTAACAAATGGAAGGAGAAAAACCATATGATCATCTCAACAGATGCAGGAAAACCTTTCAACAAAATTCAACACCCATTTATGATAAAAACCCTCCAGAAAATAGGCATAGAGGGAACTTACCTCAACATAATAAAGGTCATATTTGACAAACCCACAGCCAACAACATTCTCAATGGTGAAAAACTGAAACCATTACCTCTAAGATCAGGATCAAGACAAGGTTGTGCACTCTCACCACTATTATTCAACATAGTTTTGGAAGTTTTAGCCACAGCAATCAGAGAAGAAAGAGAAATGAAAGGAATCTAAATTGAAAAAGAAGAAGTAAAACTGTCACTGTTTGCAGATGACATGATACTATACATAGAGAATCCTAAAGATGCTACCAGAAAACTACTAGAGATAATCAATGAATTTGGTAAAGTAGCAGGATACAAAAGTAATGCACAGATATCTCTTGCATTCCTATACACTAATGACGAAAAATCTAAAAGAGGAATTAAGGAAACACTCCCATTTACCATTGCATCAAAAAGAATAAAATTCCTAGGAATAACCCTACCTAAGGAGACAAAAGACCGGTATGCAGAAAACTATAAGACAGTGATGAAAGAAATTTAAAATGATACAAACAGATGGAGAGATATACCATGTTCTTTGATGGGAAGAATCAACATTGTGAAAATGACTATACTACCCAGAGCAATCTATAGATTCAATGCAATCCCTATCAAACTAACAGTAGCATTTTTCACAGAACTAGAACAAAAAATTTCACAATTTGTATGGAAACACAAAAGACCCCAAATAGCCAAAGTAATCTTGAGAAAGAAAAACGGAGCTGGAGGAATCAGGCTCCTTGACTTCAGACTATACTACGAAGCTACAGTAATCAAGACAGTATGGTACTGGCACAAAAACAGAAATATAGCTCAAAGGAACAGGATAGAAAGCCCAGAGATAAACCCACGCACATATGGTCACCTTATTTTTGATATAGGAGGCAAAACATACAATGGAGAAAAGACAGCCTCTTCAATAAGTGGTGCTAGGAAAACTGGACAGCTACATGTAAAAGAATGAAATTAGAACACTCCCTAACACCATACACAAAAATAATCTCAAAATGGATTAAAGACCTAAATGTAAGACCAGACACTATAAAACTCTTAGAGGAAAACATAAGCAGAACATTCTATGACATATATCACAGCAAGATCCTTTTTGACCCACCTCCTAGAGAAATGGAAATAAAAACAAAAACAAACAAATGAGACCTAATGAAACTTAAAAGCTTTTGCACAGCAAAGGAAACCATAAACAAGACCAAAAGACAACCCTCAGAATGGGAGAAAATATTTGCAAACGAAGCAACTGACAAAGGATTAATCTCCAAATATACAAGCAGCTCATGCAGCTCAATATCAAAAAACAAACGACCCAATCCAAAAATGGGCTGAAGAGCTAAACAGACATTTCCAAAGAACATATACAGATGGCCAACGAACACATGAAAGGATGCTCAACATCACTAATCATTAGAGAAATGGAAATCAAAACTACAATGAGGTATCACCACACACCAGTCAGAATGGCCATCATCAAAACATCAACAAACAATAAATGCTAGAGAGGGTGTGGAGAAAAGGGAACCCTCTTTCACCGTTGGTGGAAATGTAAATTGATACCGCCACTATGGAGAACAGTATGGAGGTTCCTTAAAAAACTAAAAATAGAACTACCATACGACCCAGCAATCCCACTACTGGTCATATGCCCTGAGAAAACCATAATTCAAAAAGAGTCATGTACCACAATGTTCATTGTAGCTCTATTTACAATAACCAGGACGTGGAAACAAACTAAGTGTCCATCGACAGATGAATGGTTAAAGAAGATGTGGCACATATATCCAATGATATTTCTCAGCAATAAAAAGAAACAAAATTCAGTTATTTGTAGTGAGGTGAATGGACATAGAGACTGTCATGCAGAGTGAAGTAAGTCAGAAAGAGAAAAACAAATACCATATACTAACACATATATATGGAATCTAAAAAAAAAAAAAAAGTGGTTAAGAAGAACCTAGGGGCAGGACAGGAATAAAGATGCAGACATAGAGAATGGACTTGAGGACACAGGGAGGGGGAACGGTAAGCTGGGACAAAGTGAGAGAGTGGCATGGACATATATACACTACCAAACATAAAATAGATAGCTAGTGGGAAGCAGCCATATAGCACAGGGAGATCAGCTCGGTGCTTTGTGACCACCTAGTGGGGTAGGATAGGGAGGATGGGAGGGAGACGCAAGAGGGAAGAGATATGGGGATATATGTATATGCATAGGTGATTCACTTTGTTGTTCAGCAGAAACTAACACACCATCGTAAAGCAATTATACTCCAATAAAGATGTTTAAAAAAAATATTGTATTTCTTTAATTACTAATAAATTGACTGACTGCAAAAAAATAAATAAATAAGTAAATATAGCTACCACAATTTGTTAATGATACACAATATAAAAAACAGGAATATTAAGGCATAAAAAACATAAAATGGAGCAGGGATTAAAGGGATAGAGTTTTTCATGCAAAAAGTTATGTTTTTAATCAGCTTACAGTAGACTGCTATATTTGTAAGATATTTATATAAGCCTCACTTACAGTATATACACTGAAGAAAAGAGACAGGAATCAATGCATATCACTATAGAAAATCAATTCACAAATAAATTCAGCAGAGGAAGAAAGAAACAAGAGGACTACAAAACAACTAGAAAACAATTAAGATGCCATTAGTTAGTCCTTACTTATCAATAATTACTTTAAATGTAAATTGATTAAATTCTCCAATCAAAAGGCATGAAGTGACTAAATGGATTTTTAAAAATGACCCAAATACATACTGCCTACAAGAGACTCACTTCATCTTTAAGGACACACATCATCTCATAGTAAAGGGATGGAAGAAAATACCTCATGAAAGTGGAAACCATAAGGAAGCAGGCCTAGCTATACTTATATCAGACAAAATAGACTTTATGTCAAAAACCATAACAAAGTGACAAAGAATGTTATTATATAATGATAAAGGGGTCAATTCATCAAAAGGATATAACAATTGTAAAGACTATATATATTTAGTCTTTACAATTGTTATATTGTAAAGGGTTTACAAGTACCTCCATGAGCTATGCTCTCATCTCCCATTTACTCTCTGACATCATCTCCTGCTACTCTTCCCCCCTTCTTTCTCTACTGCAGTCACAATGACCTCCCTGTTGTTTCTCAGACATTTCAGCATCCTCCTGCCTTCAAGTCTTTTCACCTTCTGTTTACTTCACCTGGTATTTTCTTCCCTCAGACATAAGCATGGCTCAGTCCCTTACTCCCTTTAATCTTTTGCTCAAATAGTGTTTTCTCATTGTGGCTTTCCCTGACCCCCCAATTTAAAAGTGCACACACATACCAATTCTGGTATCACTTGATTTCTCTTTGCTGCTCTACTTTCGTTCGTAGTACCTAGCACCTTCTAATATAACAATAATTTACTTTTCTATTATCCATCATTTTCCTGGAATTGTTTCTTTTTCATTTCCTCAGAGTCTAGGACAATGCCTTGCACAAAGAAAGTGCTGAATTATTATATCCATACTAAATGTAAATGTATAAGAATGCATAAGTGTATGAGTGTGTAAGAAGACATAAGCACACATAAAACATTTGTACCCTCAAAGTCTAGTACTCTGGAAGATCAGTATCATTTATATATGATTGACCACAGAGTGGAATTGTAGAATCCTTTTTTGAAGGAAAACATTGCTTTTTAACAGAAGAAGGTATAAGCATGAAGGGTGAAAGCAAGAAAACTCAATATATTTTCTCTTTTCTTTTTATTGTATGGTTTGAATATTTTGATTCATCTGAAAATAAAATTAATTCATATTTTATCATATGTAATATGTAATTCACATAAAAATTTCTTCTTGTGTAAAATGCATGTTTGTATAATATTCCATTTTTCTATTGGATAATTTGTCATTTTCTTATTGATGTGTATGATTTTGTTATGTATTTCCATACTAATTCTTTGTCTTTTATAAGTGTTGCAAATATTTTCTCTCAGTTGGTAGCTTAGCTTTTCACTTCCTTTATGATGTCTCTGATGGAAAAAAATATTAATACCAATGTAATCAAATTTGTCAATATTTTATTCTATAGTTAGTACTTTCTGTACTTTAATAAATTCTTTTCTTCCCCAAAGTCAGCAAAATTTACTCCAATAAAAATTTTAAACTCTTGTATTTGACACTTAAATTTTTAACCTTTCTAGCAGTTATTTCTGTATGTATTGTGAGATAGAGATCCAAATACATTTTTTTCCTCTTTAGATCCTGAATTTTCTGGCTCTGGTTTTGAATAGTTCTTCCTCTTCCCACACTACCTGTCACATATTAAATTTCCACATACATGTGCATCTCCTTCAAATTCTCTACTCTGTTCCATTGCTAAATCTGTCTATCCTATACTCCTACCATTCTATTACTATTTAATTACTATAGGCTTATAATTTAACCTTAATTTCTAGTAGGGCAAATCACCTTTCATTAATCATTTTCTTCAGAAGTGACTTGGCTTAAGCTCACTAGTGATCCTGAAAATGTAAATCAAGACCACAGTGTGACCCCAATTTATTCCCATTCAAATGGCCAAATTAAGTCTGATAATTACTGTGATGGCAGTGATATGGAGCAACATGAATTACTCATGGCATTAGAAATTGGTACAACACTTTGAATAGCAGTTTGGCATCATTGTGTAAAGCTACACATTTGCATATCCTGAAGCTCCAGAAATTTTACTCCTAGATATATACTTAGAGAATATCAAAAGGAAGGAGCACATAGATAGGAGTTATTTGAAATGCTCAAGTTATCTAAAATGTTAGGTTGGAAGTATGTTACTAGTGGAACATTATACAACTTAATAATTGTATAAAAGAAGGTCATATGCAGACCAATGATGGTAACCTATAATTCCATAGCTCAGATTAGACTAACTGCTATAAGGAGCAAACCAAACTCTCACTGGCATAACACCAAAAAAAATAATAATAATTTACCATTCACTCACACAAAAGTCAATGCAGAAGTTCCTAGCAAGTTGTCTTTCTTCAGAGCTCTTCTCCAAAATGTGATTCAGGAATCTAGTCTGCTTCCACCTCTGAGCAAAACCATCCCTTACAGCCTGGGAGTCCTTTTCTTCCAGCTGCAGGAAGGGAACAAAAGAACATGGAAAAGCACACCTATTCTTAACTACTTTGATCTGGAAGTGACTTTTTTCCTTTGGTCACATTTCACTGGTAAGAACCAGTTATCTGGTCCCATCTAGAAGCAAGGACAGAGGGGAAGAATGGGGTTGCATGTGGGAAATGTGATCTAGATCTGTGTTTGGAAAAAAGAGCAATTCAGGTCTAGCATGCCCTGCTGCAACCATGCAACAGTGATTAATCCAATTGTGCAGCTACGGTTCTGTTTTTTTTATACACTCTAAACAACTTTACTATTCTTCTGTCATTTCATTTCCATTTTTTTCTCACAGTTTCATTGAGATATAATTAACATGCAGCACTGTATAAGTTTAAGGTGTACAGCATAATGATTTGACCTACCTACATCATGAAATAATTATCACAATGTTTAATGGACATCCATTATTTTATATAGATGCAACATTAAAGAAATAGAAAAAATATTTTTCCTTGTGATGAGAACCCTTAGGATTTACTTTCTTAACAGCTTTCATATATAACATACAGCAGTGTTAATTATTTTTATCACATTGTACATTAATCACTAGTACTTATTTATCTTATAACTGGAAGTTTGTACCTTTCAAATACTTTCATCCAATCTCCCCTCTCCCCACTCCCCGCCTTTGGTAACCACAAATCCAATCCCCTTTTTTTCTGTTTGTTTGTTGATTTGTTTGTTTTTGACGTATAAGTAACCTACAAAACTATGTTAGTTCCTGGTACCAACATAGTGATTCAATATTTTTATACATTTCAAAATGGTCACCATGATAAGTCTAGTTGTCACCATACAAAGATATTACAAAATTATTGACTATATTCCCCACACTGTATATTTCATAACTGACTCATTTATTTTGTCACTGAAAGTTTGTACCTCTTAGGTTCCCTCACCTATTTCTCTCCTCCCCTCACCCCCTTCCCTCTGGCAACCACCTGCTTTTTCTCTGTATCTATAACTCTGTTTCTGTTTGGTTATGTTTTTTTTATTTTTTTATTTGTTCTTTTTTTTAAGATTCCACATATAAGTGAAATAATACACTATTTGTCTTTCTCTGTCTGACTTATTTCACTTTACATAATTCCCTCTAGGTCCATCCATGTTGTTGCAAATGGCAAGATTTCGTTATCCTAAGGTTCTATTTTTTCAAAGACAAAAATAAAAGCAAGGACTTCCCTGGTGGTGCAGTGGTTAAGAATCCACCTGTCAACGCAGGGGACATGAGTTCGAGCCTTGACCCAGGAAGATCCCACATGCTGCGGAGCAACTAAGCCCGTGTGCCACAACTACTGAGCCTGCACTCTAGAGCCAGCGAGCCACAACTACTGAGCCCACATGCCACAACTACTGAAGGCCGCGTGCCTAGAGGCCGTGCTCCGCAACAAGAGAAGCCACCACAATGAGAAGCCCGCGCATGGCAACGAAGAGTAGCCCCTGCTCACAGCAACTAGAGAAAGCCAGCACGCAGAAACGAAGACCCAAAGCAGCCAAAAATAAATAAATAAATAAATTTATTTTTTAAAAAATTAACCATTCATTTAAAAATAAATAATTAAAAACAAGATTACTACTATTGTTTTCTTTGAAACATACTTCCAGTATACTTTTTCTTATATTGTACTTAGGTTTTTTTCCCTAATTTCAAATAGCTTTGTCATATTTTTTCTGATAAAAACAGTATGGTTATTGTAAAAAAAAGTCAGATGCTATAGAAAAAATAATTTTTTAAAGAAAATTCACCTAAATCCCACTACCCAAGATAACCATTTAACCACTACTGATGGACTTTCTTCCAAGCATCTCTCAGATAAATATGCCTACACGTATATCACTTCACAGTCTTTTTGCAGCATTCAATGGCTGTAGATTTATTGTACATTTGCAATGTGTGAGGCTTTGTGCTAAGCACTCAAGGGCATTAACCTATTTAAGAATAGCAATATTATAAATTAAGTAGAATTATTATCTATATTTTATAGATGAGAAAATTGAGGCTAGGAGAAGTTAAGTAATCCACTCACAATCCCAAAACTTAGTGATAACAGAGTGAAGATTCAAACTCAAATCTGCGAGATTCCAAAGCCTAAGCTTTTAAGCAGTGCCCTATGCTGTCAGATATTCTCTGATGCACTTACTACTCCCTATTGATAGAGTCCCTAGGTAATTTCCTTTCTAAACCACAGACCACACAGCAACAAGAATAGACATGTCTTTGAACTTTTTCTACTTTTCTGTGTATCTCTTTGCCATCAGTTCCCTCCAGAAAGTTTTCACAAAACAGTCTCTTACTTTCATACATACTGCTTTCTTAAAAAGCTGTGCAAAGGTTGAATATGTAAAAATGAAGCTTGCTGGCAGATAAGTGCCACATAAGATACCTCTCAATGGTCGTTGCTTTTCCACTGATCTGCAGAGCCAAATTTGTTACGTGAAAGTCAATTTATACCACTCAGACTTTGGAAGTGCTTCCATTTATGGTATGTATTGACATGCAATTTTTAATTTATTTTATACCAGCTCAATGGTTCTCAGATATCATGTTTTGTACCCCTCAGTTAGAAAACATCTTTCTAAATCAGAACACCTAGATCCATGTAGTTTGTTGGTCAGATACTCCATGTTGCATGTATGTGGATTAATGGTTCATTAACTTGTTCCTTTACTAAACTCTCACATGGTTTGGAGTGTGTTGTTTTGATTAACTTTTAGTAAGTGTTCATTGTTGTGTATTGGAAAGGCATGGTCTTGGACATCAGATAGAAGTGGCCACAAATACCAAGTCCGCATTTTTAATAATTGTGTAAATGTGAGTGAGGCACTTTGCATTCCTGAACTTCAGTTACCTTATTTTGAAAGATGCTTTAGCATTCTTCAAACACTATTGAGAATACACGATTATGAAATAGATGAACGTAAAATAAGTAATCAATAAATTTGTTTCCTTCCTTCTTAAAAAAAAAATCTATGGATATTTATTTATAACATATGAAACTGTGGCTTATAGTAAGGTCAAAATAGGGCCTAAATTACCCTCCCACTAATAAGGTATGAAAACACAAGTTTTCCCAGATTAACCAATATTGGGTTTTATCAATCATTTTAGCCATTG
The DNA here is from genome assembly GCF_028564815.1 of Eubalaena glacialis. Lineage (NCBI taxonomy): Eukaryota > Metazoa > Chordata > Mammalia > Artiodactyla > Balaenidae > Eubalaena > Eubalaena glacialis. The sequence continues at coordinate 64,593,000 of NC_083718.1, forward strand.
CAAACATATAGGTGAAAAGTTAATGTTTATATCTTCCTCAGTTTCAATTGCTTTGACTACTAGTAAAGTTGATAATATTTTACAAATTGCCTTTCAGTAATTTTTGCCCATTTCCTTTGGAATGTTTGTACCTTTCTTTTTATTTGTGAGAGTGCACTGTCATATTTATTACAACTATTTTTCTACTAAATTTCCTGACTATTGCAATGTTAGTAATACATAAAAAGTGAGGGTACTAGGTATATACTGGTTTATTCACTTTCACAGGAACTACACATACTTCCTGCAAACTTCAAGAGTGCCTTTTCTAACAGAAAACCTCAGCTTAAAAATACAGATAAAATATTTTAGTTTGCATATTTCTTGTGCAAGATCTAGACCAGGGGTTTCTCCATGAGGGGAAAGTATCTTGTTGCTCTGACATTTTGTTTGGGGACTCTCATTAAATCCATAATGAATAGAACACTGCTTATTACTCAGAGCTCTTCTACTATGTGTTCCTTACTTATTAATTAGGTGACTTATAAAGAAACACCACTTAAAATGGAGTACAAGAAACTATGCCACGGATACCAGTAGAGGCTCTACCACAAACTAGTTTTGAGGAATCAGCCAACCAGTGACTTTCAGTGACTCAGTGCTTCTATCTTTACTTTCATTAACCTCTTGGAAATATGATGGAAGCTGGTAGTATTATGTCTACAAAATACTCAGATAATATACAAAGTACAAGTGTAATTTGTAACCATGCTCTTTCTCTTTTGCCATGTAGATCATAGTATGTCAGACAATAATGCAGGTAAAGAAGTGAAATTAAGGAAATTAGGTAGCTCAAGGGTATATTTTTATGTTCAAGTTCAGGATAATGAAAAGGCAAAGAGGAGAGGGAGAGAGAGAGAAAAAATAGTACCTAATATGAATTGAGTGAGTAGCCTGTTTGCACTCCCAAGGGTTTCTAAGCAGAGTATTGCAGGTACTGCCAATGGGTGCTGTGAAAACAAGTGGCCTTCATATTTTGATTTTCAAGTTGCCACCAAAATCTCTCCTGACCCAAAGCAATACTCCCATGATTCTGACATAATATCAGAAATCCCTCCATTAAAGTCATTTACTCATAAAGTTATTCCTTCATTCAAGAAAACCAGTTTTTATTATGTGTAAGATACCATCTTAGAAATAGGGGGAAAGAAAAGAATAAGGTATGACTCATGTTCTGGTGAGTGATATATATCTATATCTACGGACATATAGATATATATCATAATCCATTGCAACATGACCTGTACTATCATAGCTTGATTAATTACTTGAAAAGGAACATTGAATCTCCAGGAGCCACAGACAATCCTGGGGTGCATAGAGCATAGAGCCTCACTCTCAGATATTAACACTGAATTATGGTTAATACATTACATAATAGAATGTCACTCTATGAAGCAAGAAGGTCCCGAAGGGAGCTCACAGAGAAGATAATTCTGAAGAAAGAACGTGGGAAGATTGGCTCTATTGGCATTTCCCCAAGTGTTTTATACCAAACACTAGTTTTGAAAGTTATTCTATGAAAAAGGAAGATGGAGTCCACTTCTAATAAGCTTGGGAAATTTTTGTGTATTATTAAATCACAGTATACATCACAATATTAAAAGTTCTGAGAAGACCTGCAGTAAAATTTAGCTAACCCAGCTTTTCCTAAATATTTTTAACTTACAGAACCCTTTTTCATAGAAGACTTAAACAAACTGGAGATGTATTTTAGAAATACTAATCCAGTGCATTGGTATTTTGTCTAGTGAGGACCATACTAAAAGTTAGGTGTGATAGGGGTGGGTGCTAAACATAGCACTGTCTAAACTAGTAAGCACAGGAGTCATTTTAGGTTTTGTTTTCCTTTTTTTCAGAAGGCTGACATTTTGGCCACAAAGTCTACCATAATCTTAAAATCCTCTGTCATGCAGAATTCAAACACTTATGGATTTCCTAAACTGGATGTCAGGTAGCCTCAATCTGCCTGGAAAGAAATATAGCTGAGGCCTGACATCCATGGCCAGCAGCCATCCTAAGGAGCATTTCCTTGAGAAGCCACATACTGTAATGGAAACCATGAGCTGTAAAATCACATCGTTCAATCTTATCTTGATCCTGGTTCAGTTGATACAAGATGTGTTACACGAAGGAGAATCAAAATCCTCCCCATCTCGCAAACATCAGAATTAGAAACAGAACATATAACTTGTCTGGATCATAGGAAGGACTCAATAAATGGCAATGATTACAGTCAAAAGATAGTCACTGAAACCAACACAAAGACTCTGAAACTAGAACCAAGACTGCCAGAAAAGTTGGTGACAACGAGCGGAATGTGGTTTTTATCAGAGTTTATGATTTTATTTTTATGAATACTAATGATTGATTTTTTGGAGTCAGCCAAACCTATGATCCTCTGTTTCCCTTACCTGATCTCCTCCCCATATTTGAAATACCAGGAGGAAGATGTATGTCACTAGACAACTTTGACCTCAGGCTGGAAGATATTTCCATCTTCCCAATGAAGGATCAGTCACAAATACAATAAGACGTCTTTACTGTGGAATAACTAGTGTGTGAGTGTTATGGATGACCTAACTCTCTGATTAACGAAAACAATTTTTAATTTTATTCTTTATTGAAAATTTTTCCAATTTTTTTTCTGATAGAGCAGAGGAAAAAAACTGATCCTTAATGACTGAGCCTCAGTCAACACATTTCGTATTAGTACCACAGACCAATAACCGATACACAAAACCTAGAAGGATTCTGACCGTGTATGCATTACCTTAAAGAGCCTATGATACTAGATTGAACCTGAGTGGGTCCCCAAAGTTGATTGTAAAAACAAATTGATCAAATGTTGTCTTATCAGAGTCTTAGCCTGGATATTCCATATAAAAGAGCAGTTACCATCCCACTCCTAAAATTTCTTGTCACATGCTTTATTTGGACTCATAGCTCTTATCATCACCTTTGACACATCTTTCTATATTCTGTGTATTGTTCTTCTCTCTCTACTAGAATATAATGTCCTAAGAGCTGAGACTGTTTCAGTCTTGAATTCTCAGTGCCCATAATGTAGGAACTCAATAAACATTTATTGATTAAATAAAGGAATAGAAAATGATTTTCTTGTCATTTTCTTCTAAGAACATAAAAGAGAAGCCCTGTTCAATTTAACTTGGAGCAAACCACTATACGCTGATATTATCCTAGTATCATGAAAAATACGGAGAGGGAAAAGCTTAAAGTTTATGGGGACTAGAACAGATCTTAAAAGTGATCTAGCCAATCCGCTATCTTTTTATGAATGGGAAAACAAATTACACTTATGGATGCACACAGTTCAATGCATTTTGAGAAATGAATACCCCTCTGTAACTAGTACCACAAGACATAGAACATTTCTGTTACCCTTTGTGTCCTTTCCCACCCAATCCTCTCCATCCCTGGGCCCAGGCAACAACTGATCTGCTTTCTGTCACTGTAGATTAGTTTGCCGTTCTAGAGTTTTATATAAATGGAAGCATACAGTGTGTAATCTTTTGAGTCTGCTTTCTTTTACACAGCATAGTGTTTTCAAGATCCATCTATATTGTTCCATGCATCTGAAGTTCGTTTAATTTTATTGCTGAATAGTATTTCATGGCATGGATTTAGAACAATTTGTTTATCTAGTCATTTGTTTAATTTGTTGTCTAGTCTAGGACATTTGGGTTGTTTCTAGTTGTGGGCTTTTACTAATAAAGTTGCTATGAATACTCTTAAAAAGCAATATTACAGTTATGGGCAACACCAGGAAACTAATGCCTATTCTGTCACATCCCTCAGGCAGGGCTCAGTGGAAGTCAGAAGACTTCACAACAAAAAATGTGATATAGGGCTTCCCTGGTAGCGCAGTGATTAAGAATCCACCTGCCAATGCAGGGGACAAGGGTTTGAGCCCTGGTCCAGGAAGATCCCACATGCCGCGGAACAACTAAGCCCATGCACCACAACTACTGAGCTTGCGTTCTAGAGCCCATGAGCCACAACTACTGAAGCCCACGAACCACAACTACTGAAGCCCGCATGCCTAGAGACCATGCTCTGCAACAAGAGAAGCCACCGCAATGAGAAGCCTGCACACTGCAACCAAGAGTAGACCCTGCTTTCCGCAACTAGAGAAAAGCCCACGCGTAGCAACGAAGACCCAATGCAGCCAAAAATAAATAAATAAAATAAATAAATTTTTAAAAGAATAAAGAGATGAGATTGACAAACATGAATCATTTTTTCAAAAATGTGATCTATATGGGGGAGAATGATTGATGCATTTCTTTGTTTGCTTTTCCAACTACACAAGACAGAGCCCCCGTGGAAAAAGTGTGCAGTGATAGGTTCATGTGGTGGATGCATGCTTGCACACTAGTCTTCACCCCATCACCTGCAGTGGCTCCTTTTCTGCTGATCCTCTTCACAGCTCACTGCATCCAACCAGGACAGATATTAAAGTAAAATTAAGTATGAACTGCATTGTGACCTGGGGAATACACACAATTCTAACTCATCTACTTCCCTTCTTTCTGTAAATGACATTACTCAAGTAACTTTTAAAAAATTCAAACTGTTGATCATCATATTCTTTTTAAAAGTTGTGATTAGTACCCCTAATTTCATTATACATTTTCTTACTTATGGTATTTTAATATGTTCCATAATAAGCCATAAATGTAAAGCTGTTCCCGAAAATTTCCCTCAAATACCTATAAAAGTTTTATACTCCCCTTTGCTGCTTAGCTGAGTTTACAGCTTACCTTTTCCTTCTCTTTATGACCATGATTATTTTTATTTGGGTCACAATCAATAGTCTACAAAAATGAATCACCATATTTGCACCAATCTCTACACTCCCAGAGCCTCTCTTTTTTTTTAGTTCTTGTTTCTTCTTTCTTTCTTCATGTCACTTATATTATCCTTGCTGTAGGAATTTACTTAATCCTTGTATTATTATCTCCTATTGGAATAAAGCCCATTAATTTCTGAGTTTACCATCAAAACCAAAGATAGAATCATCCTCCCACTGTTAGAATCAGTTGATAGTCCTAACATTTAAAAAATAAATCTTTAGGTATTCAGCATCTGGATTTTTCTTACATAGTCAAAATAAATTTGTTAGGGGCAATTACATTTGCATAACTGACATGAAAGGAGTTTAATAAATGTGTAAACTTTGCGTATTTTGTGCCTAAACTGTTAGTGTGAGGAAATGCTAACACTTTTATTAAACAGTTCCTAGAAGTGAATGTATGAATGTATTGAAAGAAAGTAGAAAAATTACAAGTGCACTTTAGGTATTTCTGGCGGGGATATCTCCACCAAAAAAAAAAAAAAGAAAAGAAAAATATGGTGCACATATAGAAATTCAAGGAAGCAAATATCAAAATGAAGAAGACTTTTTTTTCTATTCAGGGGGGAGAAGAGAGTGAATTAATTATTCAGGTGTTATGTCTATAATGGAGATAGTTGTTGAAATATATTAATATCGGGTTTTTCCCTTTCCACATTGGTGTCTGTAGTGGATATTTGCCAAAATGGTGGCAATATGACTTCCTATGTCTATGGACATTCCCATATCATAGTCCTTTCTCCCAACGTAGAGTCCTGAGTCCATCTCCAACCTGTCATTGTCATATGGCTTAGACTGAACCAATCAAACTACCGTTACAAGTTTGGATTTGGAAGAGATTAATATGCAGATAGAATGCTCCACATGGAATCCATGTTTTGGGAGAATTTTACGATTGTGGATAAAAGCCATGGAGTTTGTTTGTTTTTAGTTAACTGACTTTATTTTTAAGGTCAGTTTTAGTTTCATAGCAAAATTGAGCAGAAAGTACAGAGTCCCCATATATCCCCTTGCTCCACAGACATATATAGCCTCCCCATTATCATCATCCCACACTAGAGGGGTCCATTTGTTCCACTGATGAACCTACATTGACACATCATCACCCAAAGTCCACAGTTTCCATTAGGACACACTCTTTGTGTTGTACATTCTATGGGTTTCCACAAAAGTACCCAACTTTTACAGCTTCATACAGAATAGTTTCACTACCCCAAAACTCACTTGTGCTCCACCTATTCATCCCTCCCTCAGTCTAAATTTCTGGAAACCACCACTCTTTACTGCCTCCATAGTTTGCCTTTTCCAAAATGCCATATAATTAAAATCATATATTATGTAGTCTTTTCACATTGACTTCTTGCACTTAATAGTATATTTTTAAGTTCCTTCCATGTCTTTTGTGACTTGATCGCACATTTCTCTTTACTACTGAATAATATTTCATTGTATGGGTGCAGCACAGTTTTTCCAGTCACCTGTTGAAGGACATCTTGGTTGCTTCCAAGTTTTGGCAATTTTGAAAAAAAGCTATTAAAACATCCATGTGTAGGTTGTGTGTGAGCATACGTTTTCAAACTCATTTGGGCACATTACAAGGATAGCAACTGATAGATCATATGGCAAGACTATGTTTAGCTTTGTAAGGAACTGCCAAACTATTCATAAGTGGCTGTGCCACTTTGCATTCCCACCAATAACGAATGAGAATTCCTGTTGCTCCACATCCTTGCCTTCATTTGGTGTTGTTAGTGTTTTCAATTTTTACCATTGTAATAGGTGTGTAGTGGTATGCCATTATTATTTTAATTTGCAATTTCCTGATGAGGTATGATGTTGAGCATCTTTTCCTATGTTTATTTTCCATCTGTATATATCCTTTGGTGAGGTATTTGTTAAAATCTTTTGCCTGGGTTATTTAGTCAAGTTGTTTGTTTTCTTATTGTTGAGTTCTAAGAGTTCTATGCATGCTTTGGATAACAGTCCTTTATCAGATACGTCTTTTGAAAATATTTTCTCCTAACCTGTGGCTTATCTTCTCCTTCTCTTGACAGTCGTTCACAGAACAGAAGTTTTTAATTTTAATGAGCTCCAACTTAATTTTTTCTCTTAAGGGGCAGACCTTTGGTTTCATACCTAAAACAAAAATCATCTCCAAACACAAGGGCATCTAGATTTTCTCCTATGTCATGTTCTAGATGTTTAATAATTTTGTGTTTTACACTTGGCCTATGATACATTTTGAGTTAATTTTTCTTGAAACATGTAAGGTCTGTGTCTAGATTTTTCTTTTTTTTTTTTGCTTGTGGATACCCAGTTGTTCCAGAACTATTTGTTGAAAAGATTATCTCTTATCCCATCATACCCACTCTAAGAAGAGTTGTACATTACCACTCTCTTTCCTGAGGCTGAGATATCACAGAAAGTCACTATCTGAGATCAGGCTCAGTTTCTTAATAATTGTGTGCTCTTAGCCAAGACAATCAATCTCTCTGTGGCTCAGTTTTCTTACCATTTAAATTTCAGTGACAGTTTTAGACTCACTGTATTGTTACATCTAATATCTACAAACGAATATAATACTCTACAAGTATTACAATCACAGTGAAAGAATTTCCTAGTGAAGAGAGAAATATGTGACAACATCTTTCTTCAAACTAGCTAAGGATGCATCTTTCATTTCCTATTTAATAATGGTAACTCATACTTATATATAAATTCAGAAAATTTTTAGAGAACATTCTTAGTGTAATTCTCCCCTTCTCTCTGTTATTTCTATTTCTTGATCATGTCTATATTATTACCTATTTCAAATCCTGTACTGCAATTGGTTTTCTTACATCATAGTGTCATCTGCTGGGCTGTGAGTTCCTGGAGAACAGAAGTGGTGTTTTAATTATCTTGACATAGACTAAGCTTAACAAGCTGCCTGTCTTATAGCAAGTACTCAAAACTATTTGCTGAATTGAACCTCCTGTTAATAAAGTTTATTTTGTGTTATACATAATTTTAGAAATATGAAAGTATAGAATGAAGGATATAATGTAATTTGTTATTCCTCCCATTCATCCCCAAAATATTAATTGACCCCCTCCCACCATTCTATGCTAGGCAAGGGGACCTGGTGTCATAATTCACACAAGCAGCTTCCAGTCTAAATACAGGATTGGGGTGAGGGAAGCACAGACAGGCAAAGGAGTAATTTCAATATAAATTGGTAAGATTTAGGTTAAAGTTGTATAAGATGCCACAGAAGCACAAAAGAGGGGTTGCAGTCAAAATTTGTAAAATACAAATTAATATTGTAAGATCTCTCTTTCTTAGATTATTTCATTGAATTGAATTGAAGTCCAAAAAACCACAGGGTTATTGTTAGTAGACTCAGGTCTTACCTAAGTGATTCAAAACATCCAGTCAGTTAGTTAAAAGTTATGTGCACTATTTGGTTGAAACCTCTTAGCCTTACCTAGCTCCCTTAGATAATGTGATAACAAGATATGTATACCTACATTCTTCCACATATATTATTATTATCTTTTGAAAACCTCTAGAGTTTGGAAGATATTTGGGAAACGCAAGTACATGTTCAGTCAGGAAATTTTCCCTTCATCTTCTGTGACTTTGCTAGGTTTCACCCCTCATAAAACAAGTGTTTTCTTCTTAGTGTTTCATTTAAGACCAGCTTTGAACATTATTGTAGGCAAATATCAATGAGAAAGGACAGATGACACCACCCTTTGCTAGGAGGCACTGTGTTAATCATTTCCTCTCTGGTTCACTAGTTGGATGACTAGAAGTAAGCTGATTCCAACAAGCTGCCCTCAGTTACCCTCTGAAAATACTTGACATTGCTGATTGTCCCCTTAGGACTAGTAAAACAGTCCTTTCTCTTCCCTTGAAACTATCTAGGTCTGATCAGCTCTTAACTATTTAAAGTCAGATAGAAGTGGATGTATACATCATCAACTACTTGGATAGTAGAGTCATAAACATGAATCAAATTAGCAACTTAATAAGAACAGGAGGGCATGAGTCTGGGGTGCTAAGTAACCAGGTGAAGTAACTTTAATTAAAACGTTACTGCAAATCATGAACACATTCAAAGAATGTTCCAGGTGACAGTGTTTGGAATGTTAAAACCTTATTGGCAAAACAAAAAAGCATGACTGTATGATAACTAGAGTAGTGACAATTATGGAAATCACAGAAACGCAGTGAGATCATTGCCCAGTTTGAGGAGAATTGATTTTTGTTTGAATAAAGTATCTTTTCATCAAAAGTCTAATCTTTGCTACTTTGGCAAATGAAAGAACTGGCAAGTTATATTTTTTTTTCTTTCTTTTACAGGAGATCAAATGAGACACAGAGGTATGAGAATTTGCTCCAGATCAAACTTGAATGAAGCCACTTTTTGAGTAGTGAACCCTCAGAATGGGGCCCCAATAGCGGTTGGATCATTTTCTCCTTTATTCCATAAAAATATAACTCCATTATGAAGACAGGTTGAAATAGATTTTAAATTGTCATTGTCACAGTTGTCACCTATAACTCATGTGTAGAGAACCATTTTGTGCTAGAACCTAAAAATGATGAATATAGCTTTCATCTCTAATAAACACTGACCAAAATCTCTCCCATCATGGCTATCATCAAAAGGAGGTACAGTTAAGACAGAAATGGAACACAAATGATGTATTACTTTTCCCAATATGTAATGAATAAACTTTGGGACTGTTCTTAATAATAAATATGTATTAATTAGAGCATCTAAATGAATATGAAAGACATTAAAAAATATTAAAAAAATAATTTGATTCATGCAGCACTTTTATAAAAGGTGAATATAATGTAATTAGTCCATGAGCTTTAAAGGGAAATGAGCTGGCTGGCTAGTGAGGGGACAAGATGCCAGAGGGTCACTACCCAGTCAGGGTCACAGCTGTATTGTTGGATTGTTGGGCTCCTGTAGGCTTGGTCTGGCTCACATTTCTCCTGGTGGACTTGTCTATTGTTCGGACTGCTTTTTTCACCCATTCAACTTGTGGATCAGCACAGACTTTAAGGCCACGTCTGGTAATAAATCTGCAATGCAAAGAAAAGATAGACAAAGTTAGTCACATCCTCAAAGCCTTGGGACCAGAAGTTAAGATCAGATCATATATAAGAGATCTTGTGCAGAAATGACTGGACAAAACAGTCTTTCAGATTCAGGAGAATATAAATGAAAATCTTTCCTCTGCAGTCTATTTTCCCATAAAGGAGAAATAGCTCCAGGTAAAACCCAGATCCCTGGTTCAGCATAAACTGCAGGCTCCTTTTCTCATCATTGCTACCAGGTGATGTAATTAAACTGGACATTTGAGGTCATCTAGTCCAATTATTACATATCATCTTCTTTTTCAAATTTAAACACACTCATCTTATTTTCTGGGTAAAAGGTGATTTCTTTATCATATTTTGGGAGGTAAAGTTGCAATTGTGTGTTGGGAAGAGTTGCTATTCTGAAGATGAGATCCTGGAAAGAGAACGGTACCATGTAGGCTAGTTGTTGACACTATTCCTTGAGATATGGCAACTGATAAAATATGGCACTCTACTCCAGCACACCATAAGGGCAGAGAAAGGCAGGGAAGGGGAAGGATGGGAATGGAGGCATCCCACACCAGTGTGTCTCTACGGTCAAATCCTGATCTGAACCAGCCAGCTCTAAACCTAACCCTCAGGACTGAGCATATTATTCATCTAGTTCCCAGTTAGATTCTTCTGCTAAGATAAAGCAGAAAGGAGGGTGATATTCTTCACTTGGTTGCCAATTTTTTGTCATAAACATTGTTTGGGACTACATAAAGGCATGGTTAATATGGAAAAACAAAAGGACTATTGGCTACATTGAGGTTTTCCTCCTTGTTGACATTTTTCCTGAGGAGGGCAGCATTTCTATATACTGTGTTCCATCAAGATCATATTTGGGAGACAGAAACTCACATCACTGCTTTCATGGAGCCCTCCTTGATGGTGTAGGTCTTGATGTTTTTAACTGGCAGTCGCTGGGTTGTCAGACTCACACAGATGGTCTTTTCTAGAACTTCACTCCCCACACCTAGCAAAGAAAACCATGCAAATAAAAATAAAATATAATTTCTAATACTATAAATGTTAGAATGCTATAAATAAAACAACAAAGAGTGACATGATAAAGAATAATTTGGGAAAGGAACACTAGATATGGGAGAGGTAGCTCATTTTTGACTGAATAAATAAAGGCGTTCTCATTTTAAATGGTAAAATGTAAAATATGTAAAAGAAGTAGTTCATAAAGTACTCATCCTCAATAGAAATGGTCCAGGGGAATAAACTTTTTAAGTGTAGAGAACATCTTACATTAGGGAAGGGAAAATAACTTGGAAGAGTTAATAATAGTAAGGGTTTTCTAAAATCTAAAAAGGGTTTCTAAGTGCTGATTTCCTCCTAAGTTGAAGACACTGGTATTTGCTTCTCAAGGAAGCAAATATTCTCAGAGATTATTTCTCAGAGAAATATTCAGCAAAAAAGCATCTGAAATAATAGCTGATGATGACGAAGTTTGAGCTACAGTGTTGCTGATATCAGAAGTCTTTCTATAAACATGAAACTGAGCAGAAGATATTCACTAACATTGCTCTTCATCTCTCCTTCTCTCCATCACACAATATCCAGCCTGTACATTCTTAACCCTCTACATTTGCCTATTTATTTATTTATTTATCTTTAATTTTTTGCCAATTTATTTTTAATGCTGAACTATCTCTGAACCCAGCGAAAGAGGGAAATACCCAAGTGTCTACAGTCCTCCTCAGTCTTCTTTCCCCTACCCATACATGGGTTTCCACCAAATGGCAGAATATTGTCTCAGAAAAATGCCAGCAAGCCATGGTTAAGACAACATTTGTCTTAAACTTTTTGTTTCAGCAATATTTTTTTATCTGGGGCACAATTTCAGGGAGTTCCAGACATTGCCATCTCTATTTATGGACACCCTTGGCATCCATGATCAGGTTCAGATATTCTAGTCTAAGTAATAAGTTTACGGATTAGGAGGTTGAAAGGAGAGCTAACTGAAACATTAATTATACCCAAAGGATATTCTCTTTTGTTGCCAGAGCCACAAGGAGAAATACACTCCAACCAGCTGGAAAAAAATGATCCTTTAAGAAATATGTGTAGAATGCTCAGGTAAGTCTCAGTGTAGTTAAGTCTCATCTGGGTATGTCTTGTAGGTTCATTTGATTGTATATAAGACATTGATATTTGTTAGCACTTATGGTCTCTTATAAACTCAAGAAATTGATCATCAGCAGGAACAACATTCATAGAAGTAATAATAGACTCTCCTACACACTTAAAGGTAATATTGATTTCCTGGGTATGAAGGTATGAGCTACCAGTCATTTTTGTTTTAATAGAAAACATTGATTTCCTTCAGAACATACACCCTCTAGCTCATTCCCGCATTGTGAACTCTCAAAATTTGGAGAATTTTCAAGAACAATACTAAATAGTCAAAAGCTTCAAAGTCGTCATCACCATTCCACAGCTAACATTAATCAAGAAATTAGGACTTGTGTGGAAACCTGATAAGTGATCATAAGATTTATTTCATTTTAATCCCGGGTAAGCGTATCGGTTATTACATTCTTCTTATAGATAAGTAACCATAGGCACAGAGAGGTGAAGAAATTTACCCCAAATCACCCAGTTGTGAAAAATAGGAGCCCAGATTGTAACCAAGTTTTATCTTCGAAATCTACAAAGTCTCCTAGAGTCAAATTATTCCCATTTTGCACATGGGAAGCCTGAGGCTTAGCTCGGAGAAAGTATACTCCAGTCAAAGCCTGAGTCAAAACCAAAATGTGTGGCCACTGCCTGCATATGTAGATGCTGCTTATCTCATAAATAAGATTTTGACTTACCTTCCACAGTGTATGCAGCGAGACAGCAGATCCCGAGGAAGGCCAGAATGAGAAGTCTCATGGTTGAAGTCCTGCTGAGCTGTGCAGCGAGAGGCTGAGGAACTGATCCTTTCAGTCTCTTTTATTCCTCCAGTGATCAGCGCACTTCCTGTGGTGAGAGGGGGCTTTCGAGTTGGGTGTGGAATCACGGAAAGTCTTTGCAATACTGATGCTTTCTTTGGTTGAAAAAAAAAGTTCCTTTGTCCCCACTCATACTAACCCAACACCTTGTGGCCTTTTCTCCTCCTCTTGTGGTTAATGTGTCCGTGAAACAAAATGTGTGCACAAAAGAAACGTAGTTGTCTCATCTCCTGCCATCAGTCTAAATTCAAACCTTCCACTGCACACACACCCCAAGGCCATGCCAGTGTCATGGCCCAGCACAGGGACAGTGTAAAGGAAACAAGGTGGAGTGGTCACTGTGGTCCATCTCCCCCACCTGCCTCATGTAACATCAGCTGTGACATGAGGCTTCCACCACTGTGGATCCTAAGCCCAGTGACGCCTTAGGGAGGTGAAGGGATGCTGTTGCTTCCCTGAGCTCCTCACTCCTGTGTCTTAATCTTCTTATTTCTCTCCTCTGCCCTCATTCAAGTGATCTCCTTTCTTTACACCAGCCTCCCAACATACCCAAGAAACATTTCAATAATGATGATTGGAGCCTGTCTATCTGCACGGGTTTGCCTTATTTTAACTTCATACATTTTTAAAAGATTTTGAAAAGTTGTCCTGAGAAAAACTTTATTTTGGAAAAAAGAAAAAGGAAATTATCTATAATCTTACCATTCTGACTGGTTTCATTTTTAATGTTTTTCAATGAGTATCTATCGGTATAGATATGTTTGCAGAGTTGAGACAATTATAAAGACTATTTTTACATCTATGTATATATGCTGCCATGTTTCTTCATAGTCTTCATGTTTCTACTCTAAATAAACACATACACAGGCACTTAAACCATTCCCTTATAACTTATTGTTATATAGACCACATCTGTAAGGTAAATTTTTATTAATTACACTGAATCTTTTGCTTTCAATCACCAGATGTAGGATTACTAGGCAAAATCATATGATCATCTTTATAACTCTTGCTACATATTGACATATATACTTCCCAAAATGTAATTTCCATTTGCAATGCTTCCAGCAGGGTTTCAATGTATTGACTACAATACAACCTATCTGGCACTCAATTTGTTGTTGTTGGTTTTTGTCTTGTTTTATTTAACATAAGTATCTATAAAATGCATTTATTAATTAAAGGTTTTGTCATTACCATTCAGGGATATGAAAATAACATTCTGATTAAATATATGTATAGCTAAAAGTTTTTGCCATCACTCTTAGGGATATGAAAACTAATTCCTATACTTCTATAAAAATAATAGGTTAACCTCTAACATACTTTTCATTAATGGCATTTAATTTTCCACCCAGATTTTACTCAGAAATTCAAATAGCTTTTTAGTTATCTCCACCTGGTTACACTGTCATTTCTTAAACTTTGAACACATCTTTCTACTCAAAATGCTTCTCCTCCTATTACTCTTTGACATCGAATAATGTATTATCTACTATTCAATTTCCAAATACAGATTACTTGGGTCATCTTAGACTCATTGCTAGCCACCCATATGTTGTTCTCAACCAAGCTGGACTAAGTATACCTTCAAAGTAGCTCTTCTGTATGTCTTCTCCTCTCTCTCCACACTGCTCAAGGCAAGACCCCATCACCCCATCACTTGTTAGGACTACTGCAGTATACCAACTGATTCCCCAGGCTTGGGTCTCCTCTGTTTCCAATCTATTTTCCACAGCATTGCCAGAGTAATCATTCTAAAGTCTTGATCTAATCAGGTTGTTTTCCTGCTGAGAACCTCTTTGCTAGTTCCCATTTGCCTACAAGATATAACACTGCTTCTTTTAAGACTCATTTTCCACCACTCATGCACATGCTCCAAAACCTCTAGCCTTAATAAATGTCTGTGCAGTCAACCAAATGGGCCATCCTCTCTTCTACTCCCAATATATTGCTTCCATTTTCTGGAATGCTCATCCCAGCTCCCTACATAATTATTTGTAAACTCATCCTCTTTCTACAAGTTTTCCTGAATTCTCTAGATACAATTAAGTTGTGCCATCTTCTATGCTTTCTTGGAACTTTCTAGCCACCACTGTTCTATCACTAATCTCATTTTATTCTCCTACTCAATTACATTTCTGCATCTCCCTCTAGATGGCAGGGTCCTTGAGAGCAGGTATTTGCCTCAGTGCTGTCTGGGTCTCTGGCACTAGCAAAATGTTTGCTATATAGTGGATGCTCACCAAATGATTTTTGAATAAATGAATTCTTTTCAAAAGACCAACATTATAATATTGTACATTAAGTAAAGGATGAACATCTAAAAACATAAAACCAGAAGACTGTGCCTATGTCTTCCTCTCATGTTTATAGTCAAATAGACAAATTGACCAATGGCTGAATTTTTACTTAGCATATTGAAATGGAATTTCTTAAACTCTGAGAATGAATTATTCATTTCAATTGTTCAAAGCATGCACTACAGTCTCTAATGGAGAAGAAATAAGTAACCAACAAAAAAGTAGAAACCTATTGCAAAATGGGCAAAATCTGCTAATGTGGACGTTGATTGACAACCAGTTGAAAGATATTAGAACAAATTTTTCTCATCCTTGACTCCTCTCTTTCTCTTACATGCCACACCCAATCTGTCAGAAAATACTGTTTTCTCTCTGTCTTCAAAATACAATCTAAGCCATTTTCATCACCCCAAGAGACCCAACTCCAAGCCACCCTCATTTCTCACCTGGATTAGCAGATTCATGCAACAGCCTCCTAACTGATTTTCCTAATTCCTCCCTTATTTTCTTTTGGTCAATTTGCCACCCTGACAAAGGTAATCATTTCAAACTGTAAGTAATATGTTACTTCTCTGCTCAAAAATCCTTCAATGGAGCACATTTTCATGAGTGAACAGCAAAGTCTTTTTTTTTTCTAAGTATTGTTTAATATATTTAGATGCTTTGCTCTATGTTAATCACTTGACCCTAGAGTAAAGGTTAAAGGGCAAAAGTATTAAAAATTAATATAGTACCATAATTTGTTAATGATACACAATATAAAAAAGAGGAAAATTAAGGCATCAAAAACATAAAATGGAGTGGGGATTAAAATGGATAGAGTTTTTGCATGCACACAACGTTATGTTGTTATAGTAGGCTGCTATATTTGTCAGATGTTTATGTAAGCCTCACGATAACCACAAAACAAAAACAGTATATACACAGAAGAAAAGAGACAGGGATCAAAGCATATCACTATAGAAAATCATCAATTCACAAATAAATTCAGCAACAGAGGAAAAAAGAAACAAGGGGACTACAAAATAACTAGAAAACAATTGAGATGGTATTAGTAAGTCCTTAATTATCAATAATTACTTTAACTGTAAATGGATTAAATTCTCCAATCAAAAGGCCTAAAGTGACTAAGTGGGTTTTTAAAAAAGATGCAAGTACATACTGCCTACAGAGACTCACTTCATCGTTAAGGACACACATCAGCTCAGAGTAAAGGGATGGAAGAAGATATCCCATGAAAATGGAAACCAAAAGGGAGCAGGGCTAGCTATACTTATATTTAGACAAAATAGACTTAGGTCAAAAACCATAACAAAGTGACAAAGAATGTTATTTGTCTAGAATGCAAAGACTGTAAACATATACAGTCTTTACAAGGGTTTACAAGTACCTCCATGACCTATGTTCTCATCTCCCATTTACTCTCTGACATCATCTCCTGCTACTCTTCCCCCTCTTCTTTCTCCACTGCAGTCACAATGACCTCCCTGTTGTTTCTCAGACATGTCAGCATCCTCCTGCCTTCAACTCTTTTCACCTTCTGTTTACTTCACCTGGTATTTTCTTCCCTCAGACATAAGCGTGGCTCAGTCCCTTACTCCCTTTAATCTTTTGCTCAGATAGTGTTTTCTCATTGTGGCTTTCCCTGACCCCCCAATTTAAAAGTGCACACACATACCAATTCTGGTATCACTTGATTTCTCTTTGCTGCTCTACTTTCGTTCATAGTACCTAGCACCTTCTAATATAACAATAATTTACTTTTTTATTATCCATCATTTTCCTGGAATTGTTTGTTTGTCTTTTTCATTTCCTCAGAGTCTAGGACAATGCCTTGCACAAAGAAAGTGCTGAATTATTATATCCATACTAAATGTAAATGTATAAGAATGCATAAGTGTATGAGTGTGTAAGAAGGCATAAGCACAC
This sequence comes from Eubalaena glacialis, assembly GCF_028564815.1. Classification (NCBI taxonomy): domain Eukaryota; kingdom Metazoa; phylum Chordata; class Mammalia; order Artiodactyla; family Balaenidae; genus Eubalaena; species Eubalaena glacialis. The sequence goes on from NC_083718.1 coordinate 64,610,216, forward strand.
ATAAAACATTTGTACCCGCAAAGTCTAGTACTCTGGAAGATCAGTATCATTTATATATGATTGACCACAGAGTGGAATTGTAGAATCCTTTTTTGAAGGAAAACATTGCTTTTTAACAGAAGAAGGTATAAGCATGAAGGGTGAAAGCAAGAAAACTCAATATATTTTCTCTTTTCTTTTTACTGTATGGTTTGAATATTTTGATTCATCTGAAAAGAAAATTAATTCATATTTTATCATATGTAATATGTAATTCACATAAAAATTTCTTCTTCTGTAGAATGCATGTTTGTATAATATTCCATTTTTCTATTGGATAATTTGTCATTTTCTTATTGATGTGTATGATTTCGTTATGTATTTCCATACTAATTCTTTGTCTTTTATAAGTGTTGCAAATATTTTCTCTCAGTTGGTAGCTTACCTTTTCACTTCCTTTATGATGTCTCTAATGGGCAAAAAAATATTAATACCAATGTAATCAAATTTATATATATTTTATTCTATGGTTAGTACGTTTGTGCTTTAATAAATTATTTTCTTCCCCAAAGTCAACAAAACTTACTCCACTGAAAGTTTTAAAGTCATGTATTTGACACTTAAATTTTTAACATTTCTAGTGGTTATTTGTCTGTAGTGTGACATAGAGATCTAAATGCATTCTTTTCCTCTTTAGATAACTGAATTTTCTAGCTCTGGTTTTGAATAGTTCTTCCTTTTCCCACACTACCTGTCACATATTAAAGTTCCACATACATGTGCATCTCTTTCAAATTCTCTGTTCCATTGGTAAATCTGTCTATCCTTGACTCATACAATTCTATTACTATTTAATTACTATAAACTTATAATTTAACTTTAATTTATCTTAGGGCAAACCCCCTTTCCTTAATCTTTTTCTTCAGAAGTGTCTTGGCTTAAGCTCACTGGTGATCATGAAAATGTAAATCAAACCACAGTGAGACCCCACTTTATTCCCATTCAAATGGCCAAATTAAGTCTGATAGTACTACTGTGATGGCAGGGATATGGAGCAACACGAATTACTCATGGCATTAGAAATTGGTACAACACTTTGAATAGCAGTTTGGCATCATTGTGTAAAGCTACACATTTGCATACCCTGAAGCTCCAGAAATTCCACTCCTAGATGTACACTTAGAGAATATCAAAAGGAAGGAGCACATAGATAGGAGTTATTTGAAATGCTCAAGTTATTTGAATGTTAAGTTGGAGGTAGGTTACTAGTGGAACATTACACAACTTAATTAATTGTATAAAAGAAGGTCATATGTAGACCAATGATGGTAACCTATAATTCCATAGCTCAGATTGGACTAACGGCTATAACAAGCAAACAAAACTCTCACTGTCATAACACCAAAAAAAAAAAAAAATAGTTTACCATTCACTCACACAAAAGTCAGTGCAGAAGTGCCTAGCAAGCTGTCTTTCTTAAGGGCGCTTCTCCAAAATGTGACTCAGGAATCTAGTCTGCTTGTACCATTGAGCAAAACTATCCCTTACAACCTGGGAGTCCTTTTCTTCCAGCTTCATAAAGGAAATGAAACAACATGAAAAAGCACACCTACTCTTAACTACTTTGATCTGGAACTGACATTTTTTCTTTGGTCACATTTCACTGGTAAGAACCAGTTATCTGGTCCCATCCTAGAAGCAAGGACAGAGGGGAAGAATAGGGTGCATCTGGGAAATGTGATCTAGATCTGTGTTTGGAAAGAAGAGCAGTTAAAGTCTAGCATGCCCTGCCTCAGCCATACAGCTGTGATTAATCCAATTGTGCAGCTACGGTTCTGGTTATTTTTATCCATAGTAAACAAGTTTATTATTCTTCTACCATTTCCTTTCTATTTTTTTCTCACATTTTCATTAAAATATAATTAACATGCAGTACTGTATAAGTCTAAGGTGTACAGAATAATGATTTGATCTACCTACATCCTGAAATAATTATTACACATCCATCATCTCATATAGATGCAACATTAAAGAAATAGAAAAAATTATTTTTCCTGTTATGAGAACCATTAGGATTTACTCTCTTAACAGCTTTCATATATAACAAACAGCAGTGTTCATTATATTTGTCACATTGTACATTAATCACTAGTACTTACTTACCTTACAGCTGCAAGTTTGTATCTTTCAACTACTTTCCTCCAATCTCCCCTCTCCCCTCCCACCGCATCTGGTAATGACAAATCCAATCCTCTGTTTTTTCTGTTTGTTTGTTGGCTTGTTTGTTTTTGAAGTATAATTGACCTAAAAAACTATATTAGTTCCTTGTACACAACATAGTGATTCAATATTTTTATACATTTCAAAATGGTCACCATGATAAGTCTAGTTGTCACCATACAAAGACAGTACAAAATTATTGACCAAATTCCCCACACTGTATATTTCATAACTGACTCATTTACTTTGTCACTGAAAGTCTGTACCTCTTAGTTTCCCACACTTATTTCTCTTCTCCTCTCACCCCCCTTCCCACTGAAACCCACCTGTTATTTTCTCTGCATCTATCTCTGTTTCTGTTTAGTTATGCTTGTTCATTTGCTTTTTTTTGAGATTCCACATATAAGTGAAATTATACACTATTTGTCTTTCTCTGTCTGACTTATTTCACTTTGGATAATTCTCTCTAGGTCCATCCATGTGGTTGGAAATTGCAAGATTTCATTCTCCTAAGGTTCCATTTTTAAAAGGACAAAAATAAAAGAAAGATTACTACAACTATTTTCTTTGAAACATAATTCCAGTATATTTTTCTTATATTGTACTTAGTTTTTTCCCTAATTTAAAATAGCTTTGTCATTTTTTTTGATAAAAACAGTATGATTATTGCAAAAAAAGTCAGACACTATAGAAAAAAAATTTTTAAGAAAAATTCACCCAAATCCCATTACCCAGAGATAACCATTTAACCACTATTGATATACCTTCTTCCAAACATCTCTCAGATAAATATGCCTACACATATATCACTTCACAGTCTTTTTACAGCATTCAATGGCTGTAGGTTTACTGTACATTTGCAATGTGAGAGGCTTTGTGCTAAGGACTCAAGGGCGTTAACCCATTTATGAATAACAATATTATAAATTAAGTAGAATTATTATCTATACTTTATAGATGAGAAAATTGAGGCTAGGAGAAGTTAAGTAATCCACACACAATCCCAAAGCTTAGTGATAACAGAGTGAAGATTCAAACTCAGATCTGCCAGATTCCAATGCCTAAGCTTTTAAGCAGTGCCCTATGCTGTCAGATATTCTCTGATGCACTTACAATTCCCTATTGATAGTCTCTAGGTTATTTCCTTTCTAAACCCCAGACCACACAGCAACAAGGATAGCCATGTTCTCGTTCTCAATGGTGAAAAACTGAAACCATTTCCACTAAGATCAGGAACAAGACAAGGTTGCCCACTCTCACCACTATTATTCAACATAGTTTTGGAAGTTTTAGCCACAGCAATCAGAGACAAAAAAGAAATAAAAGGAATCCAAATTGAAAAAGAAGTAAAACTGTCACTGTTTGCAGATGACATGATACTATACATAGAGAATCCTAAAGATGTTACCAGAAAACTACTAGAGATAATCAATGGATTTGGTAAAGTAGCAGGATACAAAATTAATGCACAGAAATCTCTTGCATTCCTATACACTAATGATGAAAAATCTGAAAGAGGAATTATGGAAACACTCCCATTTACCATTGCAACAAAAAGAATAAAATACCTAGGAATAAACCTACCTAAGGAGACAAAAAACCTGTATGCAGAAAACTATAAGATGAAAGAAATTAAAGATGATACAAACAGATGGAGAGATACACCATGTTCTTGGATTAGAAGAATCAACATTGTGAAAATGACTATACTACCCAAAGCAATCTACAGATTCAGTGTTATCCCTATCAAACTACCAATGGCATTTTTCACAGAACTAGAACAAAAAATTTCTCAATTTGTAGGAAAACACAAAAGACCCCGAATAGCCAAAGCAATCTTGAGAAAGAAAAACGGAGCTGGAGGAATCAGGCTCCCTGACTTCAGACTATACTATAAAGCTACAGAAATCAAGACAGTATGGTACTGGCACAAAAACAGAAATATAGATCAAGAGAACAGGATAGAAAGCCCAGAGATAAACCCCCGCACATATGGTCACCTTATCTTTGATAAAGGAGGCATGAATATACAATGGAGAAAAGACAGTCTCTTCAATAAGTGGTCCTGGAAAAACTGGACAGCTACATGTAAAAGAATGAAATTAGAACATGTAAAAGAATGAAATTAGAACACTCCCTAACACCGTACACAAAAATAAACTCAAAATGGATTAAAGACCTAAATGTAAGACCAGACACTATAAAACTCTTAGAGGAAAGCATAGGCAGAACACTCTATGACATAAAGCACAGCAAGATCCTTTTTGACTCACCTCCTAGAGAAATGGAAATAAAAACAAAAATAAACAAATGAGACTTAATGAAACAATGAAATTCTCTCACTTCATCCCAGCTTACCCTTCCCTCTCCCTGTGCCCTCAAGTCCATTCTCTACATCTGTGTTTTTATTCCTGTCCTGTCCCTCGGTTCTTCATAACCTTTTTTTTTTTTTAGATTCCATATATATGTGTTAGCATACAGTATTTGTTTTTCTCTTTCTGACTTACATCACTCTGTATGACAGACTCTAGGTCCATCCACCTCACTACAGATAACTCAGTTTCGTTTCTTTTTATGGTTGAGTAATATTCCATTGTATATATGTGCCACATCTTCTTTATCCATTCATCTGTCGATGGACACTTAGGTTGCTTCCATGTCCTGGCTATTGTAAATAGAGCTGCAACGAACATTGTGGTACATGACCCTTTTTGAATTATGGTTTTCTCAGGGTATATGCCCAGTAGTGGGATTGCTGGGTCATATGGTAGTTCTATTTTCAGTTTTTTAAGGAACCTCCATACTATCCTCCATAGTGGCTGTATCAATTTACATTCCCACCAACAGTGCAAAAGGGTTCCCCTTTCTCCACATCCTCTCCTGCATTTATTGTTTGTAGATTTTTTGATAATGGCCATTCTGACCGGTGTGAGGTGATACCAAACACTAGTTTTCAAAGTTATTCTGTGAAAAAGGAAGACATGGGTCCATTTCCAGGTAGTTTGGGAAATTTTGTGTTTTATTAAATCACAGTGTATATCACCATATTAAGGGTTCTGAGAAGAGCTGCAGTAAAATTCAGCTAACCCAGATTTTCCTAAATATTTTTAACTTACAGAACACTTTTTCATAGAAGACTTAAACCAACTGGAGACGTATTTTAGAGATACTAAAACAGAGCATTGGTGTCTGTCTTAGGAGGGTCATAATAAAACTTAGGTGTGATAAGAGTGGGTGCTAAACATAGTCACTCTCCAAAACTAGAGCCTGTCCTAGAGCAAGAGAGGTTGGAAATATTTTGATGGTGAATTCAACACAGGTATAGAACTTGATGCTAGTTGGAAATCCAATTGGATTATACATTTTTCAGTTGAATTACCCAGCCTGGGGAGAAATCTTGACTCTGTGGCAGTTTTCTCCATGATTACTACTCTGCTTCTGCTTATTTTCCAATAAAATGTGTAATTGTACATCTTGTTTTTCTCACAGCTTAGAAAAAATATTAGATCTTAACCAGTAACCAATTAAAACAATAACTGATGCTTCTTTTTCAGAAACTGCTAACAATGAGTGCTTAACTTTTACAGGATTTTTTTTTTGTACACTTAAGTTGAGATACTGTGCAAAGAGAATTAATTTTTTTCTCCTGAAAACAAGAATTATATAGAAAAATATCTATTTATTTCACTGGCATGAACTTTGAGTAATTATAGTCAAATCTGTAAAATTTTATTTAATAAATTGAGTCACTGGATTTTTTTAAAATAGTGAATTCTAATGAGCTATGCTGGACAGATATTATCTCTAAATGATTAGATACTGTTAATAAGTCTATACTAGTAGCATAGCACATACACCCACCTCATGTTTTGCAAATAAATTTTCATCAGAACACATCAATGCCCATTTGCTTACATTTTTTATGGATGCTTGCACACTACAACAGCAGAGTTGGTGAGTTGGTCTTCAAAGGTTAAAATATTTGCCATTATAGAGTTTGCTGACCCCTGGGTCCCCCCCTGATTTGTATGTATTATTGAAACCAAGCTATGTTTAATATACTATCAATGATGTAAAACATGCAGAGAGAGAAAAAAGACTAAATAAGTAAACCAAAACATTTTTGCGCATTCCCTTAGGAAGTTATCAAGTTCATGGTCAGGCTGGCAGAGTGAGGAAGACATCCAGTAAGAGCTAGCTTCTGACATTTCAATCCCCTGTGTCATTTGTTACCTATTTAATTTATTTATTCTCTGTTAATAAAAGTATATGCCACTAACAGGCAGGCACTTCGTCATTAGGTAGGTTTGTATTCACCTTTGTTCCTTGATAAAAGGTACAGTCACCAAAAAGGACTCAAAGAAATTTCTAAAAATGTTTGTGGTTATCAAAAGTTTAAAAACTACTGCTCTCCACTGTATGGGAATGTGTTACTCAGGGCCAGGGATCCACAGGATCAAGCAGGATCAAGGTGACAGAGGAAATGTTGCATGTTGGTCACTGTACAGAAGTTGCTTAAACGTAGTCTTGTTTACATTGTTCATTGTTCACAGATCAATGACGAAGCTGGACAGAACAGGCAATCCAGTCAAAGTAACCAACTCTCCAGGGAAGGTTAGGTTGGGAAGAAGAAGTGTGCTTAGTCTCTATGATGTCAAGTCAATCACTTTGTCGGGAATTAAAATTAGTAAGCACAGGAGTCATTTTTGGTTTTGTTTTCCTTTTTATTAGAAGTCGGCATTTTGTGGTGCAGAATTCAAACATTTATGAATTTCCTAAACTGGATGTCAGGTAGACTCAATCTGCCTGGAAAGAAATATACCTGAAGCCCAACACTGATGGGCAGCAGTGATCCTAAGGAGCCTGTCCTTGAGAAGCCACATACTGGAATGGGAATCATGAGCTGTAAAAGCAGATCATTCAATCTTATCCTGATCCTGGTTCAGTTGATACAAGATGTGTTACATGAAGGAGAATCAAGATCATCCTCACCTCACAGACATCAGAATTAGAAATGGAACATATAACTTGTCTGGATCATAGGAGGAACTCAATAAATGGTAGTGATTACAATCAAAAGATAGACACTGAAACCATCACAAAGACTCTGAAACTAGAACGAAACCTGTCAGAGAAGTTGGTGACAAAGAGCAGAATGTGGTTTTTATCAGAGTTTATGATTTTATTTTTATGAATACTAACGATTGATTTTTTGGAGCCAGCCAAACCTATGACCCTCTGTTTCCCTTACCTGATCTCCTCCCCATATTTGAAATACCAGGAGGAAGATGTATGTCACTAGACACCTTTAACCTCAAGCAGGAAGACATTTCTATCTTCCCAGTGAAAGGATCAGTCACAAATACAATAAGACCTCTTTATTGTGGAAATATTTGTATGTGAGTGTTATGGATTACCTAACTCTCTGATTAACGAAAACAATTTTTAATTTTATTCTTTACTGAAAATTTTCCAATTTTTTTTTCTGATAGAGCAGAAGGAAAAAACCTGAATCCTTAATGTCAGAGCCTCAGTCAACACATTTAATATTAGTGCCACAGGCCAATAACCGATACACAGAACCTAGAAGGATTCTGACAATGTATGCATTCACTTAAAGAACATATGATACTAGATTGAACCTGAGTGGGTCCCCAAAGTTGATTGTAAAAACAAATTGATCAAATGTTGTCTTATCAGAGTCTTAGCCTGGATATTCCATATAAAAGAGCAGTTACCATCCCACTCCTAAAATTTCTTGTCACATGCTTTATTTGGACTCATAGCTCTTATCATCACCTTTGACACATCTTTCTATATTCTGTGTATTGTTCTTCTCTTTCTACTAGAATATAATGTCCTAAGAGCTGAGACTGTTTCAGTCTTGAATTCTCAGTGCCTATAATGTAGGAACTCAATAAACATTTATTGATTAACTAAATGAATAGAAACTAATTTTCTTCTTTCTTCAAAGAACTAAAAAGAGAAGCCCTGTTCAATTTAACTTGGAGCAAACTATTATACTTTACACTGATGTTATCCTAGTATGATGAAATGTATGTAGAGGGAAAAGGTTAAAGTATATGGGGACTAGAATAGATCTTAAAAGTGATCTAGCCAATCCACTATATTTTTATGAATGGGAAAACAAATTACACTTATGGATGCACACAGTTCAATGCATTTTGAGAAATGAATGCACCTCTGTAACTAGTACCACAAGATATAGAACATTTCTATTGCCCTTTGCGTCCTTTCCCACTCAATCTTCTCCATCCCTGGGCCCAGGCAACAACTGATCTGCTTCTGTCACTGTAGATTAGTTTGCCTGTTCTAAATTTTATATAAATGGACGCATACAGTGTGTAATCTTTTGAGTCTGCTTTCTTTTACTCAGCATAATGTTTTCAAGATTCATTTATATTGTTCCATGCATCTGAAGTTCATTTCATTTTATTGCTGAATAGTATTTCATGGTATGGATTTAGAACAATTTATCTAGTCACCTGCTGATGGACATTTGGATTGTTTCTAGTTGTGGGCTTTGATTAATAAAACTGCTATGAATACTCTTAAAAAGCACATTGCAGTTATGGGCAACACCAGGAACCATGCCTATTCTGTCATAGCTCTTGGCAGGTCTCAGTGGAAGTCAGAAGAAAGACCATTACCAATTAAAAAAATGTACTATATATGGGGGAAAAGATTAATGCATTTGTTTTTTTTGCTCTTCCAACTACACAAGACAGAGCCCCCGTGGAAAAAGTACGCAGTGATAGGTTCATGTTGTGGATGCATGCTTGCACACTAGTCTTCCCCCCATCACCTGCAGTGGCTCCTTTTCTGTTGATCCTCTTTGCAGTTCACTGCATCCAACCAGGACAGACATTAAAGTAAAATTAATTATGAACTGCATTGTGACCTGGGAAATCCACACAATGCTAACCCATCTACTTCCTTTCTGTAAGAGACATTACTCAAGCAACTTTTAAAACTTTCGAAGTGTTGATCATCATCTTTTTAAAAGTTGTGATTTGTACATGTAATTGCATTATACAGTTTCTTATTTATGGTATTTTAATATCTTTCATAATAAGCCATAAATGTAAAGCTGTTCCTTCAAATTTCCCTATAATACTTATAAAAGTTTTATACTCCCCTTTGCTACTTAGCTGAGGTTATTTACCTTTTCCTTCTCTTTATGACCGTGATTATTTTCCTTTGGGTCACAATCAATAGTCTACAAAAATGAGTCACCACACCTGCACTAGCATCTACACTCCCAGAGCCTGCCCCTTTTTTAGTTCTTGTTTCTTCTTTCTTTCTTCATGTCGTTTATATTATCCCTGCTCTAGGAATTTACTTAATCCTTGTATTTTTATCTCCTATGGAATAACAAAGTCCATTAATTACTGAGTTTACCATCAAAATCAAGGATGGAATCATCCTCCCACTGTTAGAATCAGTTGATAGTCCTAACATTTAAAAAACACGTCTTTAGATATTCAGCATCTGGATTTTTCTTACATAGTCAAAATAAATTTGTTAGGGGCAATTACATTTGTATAACTGACATGAAAGGAGTTTAATAAATGTGTAAACTTTGCTTATTTAATACTTAAAAAGTTAGTGTGAGGAAATGCTAACCCTTTTAGTAAACAGTTCCTAGAAGTGAAAGTATTGAAAGCAATTAGAAAAAGTTACAAGTGCACTTTAGGCATTTCTGGAAGGTATTTTGGTATTTCCACCAAAAAAAAAGTGCACGTATGGAAATTCAAGGAAGAAAATATCAAAATGAAGAAAGCTTTTCTTTTCCATTCAATGGGGAGAAGAGAGTGAATTAATTATTCAGGTATTATGCCTATAATGGAGATAGTCATTGAAATATATTAATGTGGGTTTTTTCCCTTTCCACATTGGTGTCTGTAGTGGGTATTTGCCAGAATGGTGGCAATATGACTTCTTATGTCCATGGACATTCCCATATCATAGTCCTTTTCCTCAACGTAGAGTCCTGAGTCCATCTCCAACCTGCCATTGTCATATGGCTTAGACTGAGCCAATCAAACTACCACTACAAGTTTGGATTTAGAAGAGTTCACTATGCAGATAGAAGTCTCCACATATCCATATTTTGGGAGAGTTTTATGATTGTGAACAAAAGGCTTGGAGTTTGTTTGTTTTTAGCTAACTGTTTAAAAAAATTTTTATTGGAATATTATTGATTTACAATGTTGTGTTAGTTTCAGGTGTATGGCAAAGTGAATCAGTTATACATACAAATATATACACTTTTTATTGACTTTATCTTTAAGAGCAGTTTTAGTTTCACAGCAAAATTGAGCAGAAAGTACAGAGTCCCCATATATCCCCTTGCTCCACACACATGTATAGCCTCCCCACTATCATCATCCCACGCCAGAGGGGTCCATTTGTTCCACTGATGAACCTACATTGACACATTGTCACCCAAAGTCCACAGTTTCCACTAGGACACAATCTCTGTGTTGTACATTCTATGGGTTTTGACAAATGTACCCACCCTTTATAGCTTCATACAGAATAGTTTTACTACCCCAAAACTCACCTGTGCTCCACCTATTTATCCCTCCCTCAGTCTAAATTTCTGGAAACCACCACTCTTTACTGCCTCCATAGTTTGCCTTTTCCAAAATGCCATATAATTAAAATCATATATTATGTAGTCTTTTCATATTGACTTCTTGCACTTAATAATATATTTTTAAGTTCCTTCCATGTCTTTTGTGACTTGATCGCTCATTTCTCTTTACTACTGAATAATATTTTATTGTATGGATGTAGCACAGTTTATTTATCCAGTCAAAGGACATCTTGGTTGTTTCCAAGTTTTGGCAAATTTGAAAAAAGCTATTAAAACTCCATATGCAGGTTGTGTGTGAGCACATTTTCAACTCATTTGGGTACATTCCAAGGATCACAATTGATGGATCATATGGTAAAACTATGTTTAGCTTTGTGAGGAATTACCAAACTATTCAAATGTGGCTGCACCACTTTTCATTCCCACCAATAATGAATGAAAATTCCTGTTGCTCCACATCCTTTCCATCATTTGGTGTTGTTAGTGTTTTGAATTTTTGACATTCTAATAGGTGTGTAGTAGTATGTCATTATTATTTTAATTTACAGTTTCCTGATGAGGTATGATGTTGAGCATCTTTTCCTTTGTTTATTTTCCATCTGTATATCTCCTTTGGTGAGGTGTTTGTTAAGATCTTTTGCCTGGATTATTTAATCAAGTTGTTTTTTCTTAGTGTTGAGTTTTAAGAGTTCTATGTATGCTTTGGATAACAGTCCTTTATCGGATATGTCTTTTGAAAATATTTTCTCCTAACCTGTGGCTTATCATCTCATTCTTTTGACAGAGTCTTTGACAGAGCAGAAGTTTATCATTTTAATGAACTCCAACTTAATTTTTTCTTTCAAGGAGCATGACTTTGGTGCCATACCTAAAATAAAAAAAAATCTCCAAACCCACGGTGATCTAGATTCTCTCCTATGTCATCTTCTATGTGTTTAATAATTTTCCATTTTCCATTTAGACCTATGATATGTTTTGAGTTAATTTTTTCATGAAATGCGAAAGGTCTATGTCTATTTTCTTTTTTTTTTTCATGTGGATGCCCAGTTGTTCCAGAACTGTGTGTTGAAAAGATTATTCTTTCTCCAATGGTTTGCCTTTGCTCCTTTGTCAAAGATCAGTTGACTATATTTGTGTAGATCTCTTTCTGGGCTCTTTTTCTCTTCCATTGATAAAATTGTCTATTCTTCTGCCAATAAAACACTGTCTTGATTACTGTAGTCATGGAGTCATTATTGTGAGAACCCACCTGTAAGCAGTCCCACAGTGTAATTTGGTAATTATTCTTCAAAAGCATGTTCTATTGTTTGCAACCAAGAACTCACATGGAACGAATGATCTCCAGTGACAGTCAAATGTATTTTCTTGATAGTAAGTTGCCAAACAATTAGTTCTTCATTATTGTTCTTGAGGCAATATGATATAGATAAAGGAAATGGGATTTAAAATCAACGGACCTGAGTCTAAGTTTTGGTTTTGCCTATGGCTAACTGTACGATGCTAGGAATCACCTAACTCTCCCAAATCTCTGTTTATTCTTCTGAAAATGGGAATAATTTCTGTGTCATAAGGTTATTTTTGAGAAGTGAGTGATACTAATCAAAACATTTGACAGATAATAGAAAGCCTTCAATTAATGCTCTTTACATTTACTGTCTGCCAAGATGATCTTCTTACTCCAAAGTATTGTACCTAAAAGATAAGGTAAGGCTTTCTATTTGATTGGATGTACCAGTTTAGGAACACTGGTAACAATAGAGAAAATAATTGAATATTTTAAGGAAACACAAAAACTTTTAGAATGAGTAAGCTGAATTTTTTAGTAGTAACAGCTCTATAATTTAAAAATAATAATTAATTATTAGTATAGCATTCAAACAAAAGAAAAGATCAATATATCTTGTGACTAAGGTAGATCCATATAAGTTGCATGTTTAGACTATGTATTGTTGGAAGACTTCTCTTATCTGTTCTAGTTAGTTAAGGATCTGCAGAAGTGGTATTTTTATAAGCAACAATAAAGTTATATGGTCTACTTATTTCTGTTGAAAAACAATTTTATTTTGTCTGTATTATATAAAGTTTACTTAATAGTAATTATAGAAAATTGCTTGAAAAACAGAAAAGCAAAAATAAAGGTAATATCATCTATAATTCTACTATCCAGGGATAACCATTCCCAGTGTTTAGGTGTCTATCTTTCCAGAATATTTCTTATGCATTTAGGTAGAGAGATAGATGACAAAAATAAGAATATACTATATATTCTGTTCCTTAACCTGTTTTCTTTTCACCTAAAAACATTCATGAGCATATTCCACAGATACATAACTGTGTCATTTTTAATGGCCATTGAGAATCTCTTAAATGCATGTAACAAAATTTATTTAACTTGTCTCCTGTTGATGGATATTTAGATAAGTTTAATGAGGGAGAGGCGGTTATTACCAAAACTGCAATAAACATCCTTTCCCATATATCTCTGTGTACTTGACCAATCATTTCTTTAGGCAAATTACCAGAAGCACAGCTGCAAGGTTACATAAATGGTATCCACTGGTATTGGCATCACCCTCATCTGTGGAGGAGCATCATTATACTACCAGAATCCACTACAGTTAAAAGGAATAAAAGTAAGTCTGGGGTTCTTTTTGATAATGTAGCACAAAATAATGGTAGAAGTGACCCTACTAACAGCACTAGCACTGCTGCTGAAGCCTGGTTATTCATTTCTTCATCCTAAGAGAATAGCAATGATGCTATTAACAGAGTATCATACCACAGCTGCTGTTTTCTTATCAGATCTCTCTCTCTCTCTCTCTCTCTCTGTGTGTGTGTGTGTGTGTGTGTGTTTCTCTGTCTCTCTCTGTTTCTCTATCTCTGTCTCTCTCTCTTTCTCTGCCTCTCAAAGTATGTATGCACAAATATACTACCCCTAAAGCATAGTCTAATCCACAGTAGGTCTATGTGGTTTGTTGAAAGTAACCAAAAGTTCAGTGAAATTTCGTCACCAGGGGTGATGAATACTTTCAAAACCATTAGTCCTTAGACTCAAACCACCATCAGATATTCCTCAGAGGCTAAGCTTAGTCACATTCACAAAACTTTCTCCAGTCACTGTTTGCTGTCTCTAAAATCAGGCAATCCAGATTACTTTTCTCAATTTATCTGCTTTCTCCATATGTTTCCATGAATTCTGACACTAGGCTACTTAAGCAGAAGTTAAAACAACCTGTTCAGTGCAAAAATTTGCTTTTTGAAATGACAAGGGGGAAAAGAATTGGAGGATGCACTTTCATTAGGCATGGGATCGGGTAAATGTAGGGATTTAATAATTTTTCACTACAAAAGTCCTACACTTAGATCTTCTGAAAAATGTAGCAGACTTAAAACACAAAAGAAAAATACTTCCCTAATTTATACTCTTCACTGCCAAAAACTGGTTCAGAAAGACAATGCACATAGAATCACTATGGAAAGTTACAAGGACAGAATTTCCATTCCAAAGTTCCACAGAAGCAAATTTCCTTGTAGGCATCCTGTAAAAGGTTATAAATTTGTATTTGAACATATAATAGAGTTTATGATAAGAAAATTTCTATGGACAGGTTTATGCCCAAGAAAATAATATTCATGGACAACCACAGAACTTGAGCATGAGCAAATTTTTCTTCATAGCTCAAAATGAAATGGCTGAAAAAGCTGGGAGTGTTTGGACCAAAGCAGAGAGATGCTCAGGAAGACAGACTGATCTTTACCTATTGGCAAGGGATTGTTTGTAATCATATGTTACACTGGATCAATCTAGAGTGCGTGGAAAGAAAGTACCAGAGGAGAATCATCAAGAAAACTGGTATGTCTACTTTAGGAGGAGTTTCTCACCCTAGAGGTGTTAAGTACAAGCTGACAATGCTTACAGAAGGTACTATAATGTGGAGCCATTTAATCAAGCAGTTCAGACCAGGAAGTCTATTGAAGTTGTAGAACCAAGTGTGTAGCTTCAGACCCCAGAATACCCAGTTTACACTATATTTAATGTAATATGATTTTATTTATGGAATATCTACCTCCGAGAAGTAATATACTGTAGTGGTTAAGGGCCAACTAGAATGCTGTGTTCATAGCCAGATTGATCATTTGGTAACTGTGTGACCTTCAGTCAGTTACTGAATGCACTTAATCTGTCTGTGCTTCAGTTTCCCTATCTATATAAAATGAAAGTAATAATACTGATTACCATATGGAGCTGTTGCAAGAATTAAATGAGCTAGCACATGCAAATTACTTAGAATTGTTCCTGGCACAGATAAAGCATTCAATATATATTAGTTGATGTTATTAATATAATTCTAGTATTATGCAAAATGTTATGTACAAGAGAGTAAAAGTTATTAAAAGAATATTTTAGAGCCATGTTATGTGAGGATAATTACCTACTTGATTCAGTAATGAAAGAAGAAAACACTTGTTTTTGCTTAAATGACTCAACAACTGAATGGGAGTTTTTCCTGATTTACCTAGATACTTAAACCTTCCTTTTCTTTTTTTTTTTTTCAGATTTTGCATTTGAACACAAAACACTGACCAAGCATATCTGTTCCTAAATGATTTGTTGCTTTTTGAATAGGGATGTTGAGTGAGGTGTGGGGCAGACACCAGATCTGCTGCTCTGCAGAGCATATTTCTGTATCAAGATTGGACGGAATTCCTTTGAGGTCTCCTCCAACCAGGGTTGCCAGATAAAACACAAGATTCCCAGTTACATCTGGATTTTAAATGAACAACAAATAATTATTAGTATAAGTATATTTTAAATATTGCACAGACACACTTTTACTAAAAATTATTTATCTGAAATTCAAATTTAATTGGGTATCCTGTATTTTTATTTGCCAAATCTGGCAGCCCTACTTCCAACTGTGAGACCATGAAAGCTGTGATTCCCTTGAGCATAGTTCTCAGCTGCAAGTGATGAAGGGGTTGTCATTTTCCTGTTAGATTTTGTCCCACATCCAAAATACACTCTGTTTTACTTTCTGTAACTTCCTATAATATAAATAATTGTAATCTTATGTTGTGTATCACTTTTTAGAAGCCCACTAATAAGAATGGCAGCATTTTCTAGTTTTTGCAATATAACATAGTCAACAAAAAGAGAATAAATCAGCTTCAATTATCTTCTATTTTCTCTAGTAAGGGGAATGATTTTCAAAGTGACAAAGACAGAGCAAGTAGTTAAAAGAGTTAAAAGAGAGTCGAAGTTAGAGGTAGGTGGTAAACAGCAAGACAGAGGCTAGACATTTTAATAGATTCAAATCTGTGGACCAAGATGAATTATGTCAGCTCTGTCTCAATGGCTGGGCTCTGCCCCCTGTGTTCACCACAGCTGAGACCATTAATTTTCTGCTTTGTAGACACAGTCCCACATTTGATCTCTAATAAATCTGGACATGGAGATTGGCTATCCAGCATCCAGACACCTGTCCTGCTGGGCCAAAATCCAAGATAAATGGGAATAAAATCTCTACCACCCACTATGGAAAATGGAGGACACATTTCTCTCT
This sequence comes from Eubalaena glacialis, assembly GCF_028564815.1. Classification (NCBI taxonomy): domain Eukaryota; kingdom Metazoa; phylum Chordata; class Mammalia; order Artiodactyla; family Balaenidae; genus Eubalaena; species Eubalaena glacialis. The sequence goes on from NC_083718.1 coordinate 64,626,602, forward strand.
CAATAACCTGGACACGAGGCAAATTTAAATCAAGTGGATACTTCTCCTTAGAATTTTGAATCTAAAGAGAATGATGAAGTGGTTCAGGGACAGAGCTTATTCATGGTAGCTGTGACAGGATCTAGAGTCGGGCAGTAAGGCAGCCATTGTTGAAGGGCGCTGGCATTCAGCATTGGGTTGACAAGTGTTCAGTGGTGATGGTGCCAGCATCCTAAGGAAACTGTCCCTGTGACGTCATTTTGATTATCCCTTGCTCTCTGATCCAGGTTCTCCAGAATTTAGGACAATTCAGTGAACTACTCAATATTCTTCTTTTCTTAGGTTTCTAGAGTTAGTTTAGTTAGTTTCTATTTTTGCATCCTAGAATCCTAATCAGAAGAGCCCCGAAACTATTGCCCTCCCATACCAGACATGTCCCCATTTCCAGCACAGAGCTGCTCTTCTGCTCTCTTACCTTCTGTAGCTCTTGCCAAACCTCCCCCTATGAACAGATCTGAGTAGATCCCCATTCCTCCCCTACATTCAGACCACAGAGATGTGAAATGACTGATTTCCAAAAGTGCATCTGCACAGATTCTATGACACTCTGTTTTGCCAGCCTGTTTGGGTCTTACTGTGGCTGAATCATAATTGAGTTTGTGCCACAACATGAATATGGGTCCACCCAGCCCACCCATGGTTGAGCTGCATCTTGTTTCTCCTCTCTCTCTCTCTCTCTCTCTCTCTCTGCCCTTGTGTTACCTGAAGAAAATATGCCAGCCTGGAATACTAAAAGCATGTAAACAGTGAGAATCTAAATAATCATGGAAAATGAAAGGAGGATAGAAGATGGGAAACAAGTAAGTATTGTCTCTATTTTCAAATATGAAGATATGGTAGATTTCCAAATGACACAATGTTGAGTTTGACCCAGTTTCTAAAACAGATTAATAAATAAATTATTTGCTAGTATTTAGAAAAAGAAACCATGATTAGTAGACTCAGATTCACTAAAAAATGTTGTATCATCCTAATTATATGTACTTTAAAGATTTTCATTGAAACACGTGAAAATGGTTTTCTAAAAATGCCAAATAGCCCTAAAAGATGAAGATTTATCATGAAAATAAAGGATCTCTGCTCACCCATTCACAGCTCCCAGCCATAGTTAAACTATGTTTAACTCTTTTAGCTATTTCTTCTATAGTTATATTTGTCTCTCTATATAGATATTGCTTATATGGTATATTTTAATTTATGAATTTTAGATGCTATCAATTGACTTACTATTATAACAGGTTAGGATTTTTTTTATATACACATTATTTTTCCCTCCTGTACTTTGTCTTTCCAATAGATGAATGTAGGTTGATTCAATAATTACAGTTTATATTATTATGAATTTGGGACCATTGCTAAATGCAGAGCCAAACCACATTCAATTATTACATTTCTTTCCTTGCTCATGTTTTAGTTTTCCTTGTAATTTCTAATTGACTTTTGTTTTGAATCTCTCATCCCATATGCAATCCACAAATCCTAACTTTTTCCCCCAATTGTTGTATATGTCAGGTAGTCTATTGAGTTGCCCTTATTCCTAGAGGCCTCCCTCCTATAGAGCCCTCTCCCCTCCTGCTGCCCGGGTGTTACTTTAGGGCTTCCCATTATTGCTATCTGGGGTTAAATCCACTATTTCATAGGCCCATGTCTTCCTTTTTCTCAATTTACTCCTTTTGTTTTCCTGGAGAATATCCTCAAAAAGTTTTGTAAGAAAAGATCCATAATGAAGAGGAAGAAAAAGACTTGTTGTCATTAAACTTTTGAGCTCTTTTCATGGAATATCTCTGGACTAGTGACTTAAGGATCACACACTGATTAGTAGTGCTCTATGTAAAAAACTTAGTGGAAAAATGTGACATGTTATGTAATGCTTAAACCTAAAGCATTACGAAATTGCCACAATTCCAAGATGTCTACTTTTTTTCACATTTTTAACATTTCTAAATTTGGAATCAGCTTTAGATTGTTTACGTTGAATGTGGTAGCATATTTTCATTTTTTTTCTGAAAATTCCTATTAAGTGCCTTACCACTGGTTTTATTTTAGAACAGAAGAAATGTGATATCTTTCTTGAGCACCTGTACACTTTACAACATAAAGACTTTCCCTGATCCTCCCAGATCCTCCAATTGTGGTAGATATTCATAAGGTGCCTGAGACTTTTTAAATTGCTCAATAATGTTAACGGAAGGCTGAGCTAAAACCCCTTTGCTGGGACAAAGGAATTAGGCTAAGAATGGAGGCAAGAGGCCTCACCCTTGAAATCGGGGTTGGGGAGATGAGAATTAGTACTTGGGGTTGTAAGAACTAGTTTAAGTAGAGATGAGAAGATTGTTGTAAGGATACAAAGGTGACTCATAGAAGCCATGAGCAAAGATGTGCCCAGACCTAGAGAACAGTCTGCATGCAGGCTTGGAGCATTTTAGACAGGGCAGGAAAGCATGTCTATACCAGGTTCTATTCCCCTCTCTCACAGCACGTGAGCTTCCAATGCCTCATGAGACTCTACATGGTATGTCACAGTTACCCTGGTTTCTATTTTCTCTGTTCAAAGTCCCATCCAGACTAAAACTGGAATCACTTAGAGACCCCTAGGGGACAGAGTCCTGAGTCAAATGCTCACTCTTGGATCAGTCAGCTGTTGCCGGGGGGATGAGGATTCTATTATAAGAACACGCTTCTCTCATGTAGACATTTGTACGGGACAGTGGAAGGGGTTGTCTTCAGAAAATGGGAAAGGAATCCAAGCAGACAAAATAACTAACTTATCAAAGGCCAAAATCAAAACCAAAATTAAAACAAAAACAAAAAAGGGAAGGCCAATAAACAACATTCTGGAACTCAAAATGAGATACGTAGATTTAGCAAGTAACAGACAGAGCCACAAAGCCAGCTCCTCCTTTCCTTCTCTTCACACGGTTGAGCCAATCTGGAAATTTGTTTATTCCAGAAAGAATCAAAGATGACCATACCTTTCTGAAATTTTATTAAATGTGGGGGAGAATCAGAAGGTCCAGGGGCAGAGGTGAAGGTGGCATCAAAAGCTGTAAGTTTAGACCCAAGCTCTGATTTCCAGACACCTCTTCTCAAAAGTTAATCCATGATTCCATCAAACTAAGAAGAAGAGAATTCATCATTACTTTTCTCACTTTACTTAGAACTTCTAGTATTACTTGTTTTTCTCAAGTTAAGTCATGTTTAGGATCGTCTACTCCACCTTTGAGTGTAATTGCCCTGCCAGTGGGTAACAACTGATACTACTACTCAATACCCAGGCCAGTAGCCCCTGAAGAATCTGTCCCCTATCCCAGTTAGGTCTTAATCATGTAAATGATGTCTACAAAGCAGTTATACAATATGTCATGCAGCAAACTCTCTATTGTTATTTAAAGAAGATAACTGAGCACTTCTGCTTTTATTTTTTTTGCCCCTTAGAAAAAAGACAAAATGAAAGTTATTTCTACTCAGTTGCCCCTACCTGGCAAGCACCCAGCTACACTCTGGGGAATAATCCCATACTCCCTCTTTCCTTTATTCGATGATGTATTCAAGATTTTTGAGTCACCACCTGGTGCCAGGTGTTATTCTGGTTGCAGGTTCAGAGGTGCAGAAGACAAATGGTTCCTATACTTAAGGATCTCCCAAGCAAAATTTCCAGATCATCAGTATCTCTTTCTCCTGCTTACATTCGGACTTCAAGAGGTAATGCGTTCTTCCCAGAGCTCTCTCATCAGCTCCATTCCCTTTTCATGCTGACCAGCCCAACATCAAAGACATTTTTCTTTGGTGTGGCATGGGCTGAATCTTCCTCTGTTTGATATAGTGCCTGACAGGAAGGTTGGTGGCTTCTCCACTGTCAGTCAGTACAAAATATTGTGGTAGACCACCTTGAAGCTGAGACTGGGGGCATGTGGTGGAGCAGAGAGGAAATAGTTTCTATTTTGAAAGTGTTGAGTGGAGAAGTAAAAGCAGAAGAGGAAAACTCTGACCTGCCCCTCCCCCAAGTTTCTCAGCCTCTGCTGTTCACCAACCTAAAATGTTACTCATTAGACTTTCCATGAGAGACTCTAGGTTCTTGGACCCTCCCTTGAGCTGGAGATTTCCCCTGGTACAAGACCACCAGTGTAGCCACCTAACCAGCAGACTGGGGAAGGATCTGTCTGAGGAAGGTGAGATGTTCGAGAGAAGTCAGTGGTCTGAGGGGGACTTCTGTATCAGTGGAAAAGCTGATTTTTGTTCCACTCGCCACACCATATAAGTGTCACATTGTGATTTTTCTCCTCATGATGCTTCACCATGTGCCTATGGGTTACAGCGTTATTCAATGTGTTTTTTGTGTACTGTATTCTGGGGGGGGGGGTGCATGTGGCAAAGGAAAACCATTTCCTCTGATATCCACATGCCCTCATGATCCTGTTGCTTTCAGTGGCCTTTACCTAACATCAGTGGGGAAGCATTAGCTCCATTCTATGAGGGAGGATCCTCGGCACCTTTGCAGGGTTAGGCTAGCAAAGATGCTCCTTGAACACCTGAAAACATCCTGTCAATCCCAGTGGTCATGAGGGTCATGAGGTCCAACATGTCAGTGGAGGTTATGCCTCTGAATGTTTATTGTATGTTGAGCTCCATATTTCATATCATAGGCTACACAAGACAATTAAAATTGTTTTGCCAATCATTACTTCATATTTGACAAACATTCACTCATATTAGTCATTCATACAATAGACATTTTACTAAGCATCTAGCAATTCCAAACCCAGTGATAGCACTGGAGACAATGGGTGAATCAAGGAAACAGCTGTAACACAGAGTAATAAAACAGTAACTGAAAAAAGCAAAGGGTTCTGTGGGAACACAGAGAAGGGACATCCCTTCTAGTGGGTAAGGGTGGGGCAAAAAAGAAAGGAGTCACAGAGGATTGATGAGTAGGGGGTTCCAATTAAAGAAGGAAGGAAGGGTGTTCCAGCATTCTGGACGAAGGAAAAGTTCAATGACATAGAGAGGGTAGATAAAGAAAATATGTGGATATTGATAGGGCAAGCTAGAGTGGAGTGAGAGATAAGAACCAAAGGAAGGAAGAGACTAGATAGCAAAGGATTTCTATTAAACCAAGGCATGTGGACTTTAACCTCAAGGTGTTTGGGGGAGCCACTGGACTCTTTAAGCAGAGTGGTAATGAAATCAGATACTAAGTAAGAGAATTTTGTTGAGGTTGTCAGCCATCTAACCAAAAGTAGTGATCCAATCTTGCTTGTACTCCCCTCGGTGTCAGTCACACTATAGCCCCTTGAAGAAGGCTTACTGATTGGACTGCCATTTTCTATCTCAAGGTTCTGTTCCTTCTTTGGCCATTCATGAACTATGGGCATTTTATCATCTCACTGAGTGCCTAAGAGGATGTGAAAAAGGATGCAAAGACTTCTCTGTGGTTTTCCACATCTCACTGCTGGCCTCAGAGGACCTCTCCAAAGCAATAAGAGAAGGTGTGTTAGAGGGTGAGGTAGCTTAAATTCTGGCCAAGATCTCCAACGTTGCAATGAATAGACACCAGGTAAGTGAAAAGCAGTGAGGCTCTCACCCAGCTGACAGAATTAGTAGTGTAGGAGCATCAGACATGCCAAAGAGAGTTAGTAAAGGAATCAGAAATACAGTTTTAGCTCCACGACTAGCCCACTCTGTCACCTTGGACAAATCACTTAAATAAGCCTCAGCTCTCCCTCTAAAAAAAATGATGACGATAATATCAATCCTGGCTACCAAATGTATTTCAAAAATGAACTAAGATATGAGAAAGTGCTTGGTATGCAGTAAAATACGGCAAAACGTAAGTTTGTTGTTGTTGTTTTTAGTGCATCTCTCTGGAGTCAGTTAAGACTTCTCCCCCATGTTAAAATGATGTTCTTCTTAGCACAAGGAAAAAATGTTTTTTCTTTTTTTGCTTTTTTTTATTGTATTTATATGAGATGATGGATGCTAACTAAACTTACTGTGGTGATCATTTCACAATAGATGTAAGTCAAACCATTATTCCGTACACCTTAAGCTTATAAGTAATATATGTCCATTATATCTCAATAAAAGTGAAAAAAATGATATTCTTCTTGTCCCTTCTTCCCTGACAAGTACTACTTCCATCTCTACTCTACAGTAGAGAATAATGGGCAGCAATATCTGTAGTGTTTGCAAAAGCATACATGTTAAAACATATTAATACTAGAAGAACCATTACCTCTAGTGAAGCTGGTTTTCTTGTGCAGCATGCAATTATGCACATATTAAACTTTTATATAGTCTTCAACAAGTCAGAGGAATGTCTCAATTTACAGAGAGGAACCTCTGATCTAGAGATTTAGTGACTGCCCAGGGTCACACAGTTGATAAATGATCGAGCTGATTGTCTCCAAATATCTCTATTCTAATAACAATTCAGCAAACAGCCATTTCTGGCACTAAATGGGTACTCAATAAATGACCAATTAAAATATATATGTAGCTACAATTAATGTCATTTTTCAGCCTTTGAAAATTCTGGTGGCTAAAGATTATAATGGTTCTGTGACTAAGAATGGCCAAAATCATTCAACTTGAAAAGATGGAAGTATTCTTTTTAAATGTATGTTTGGAAAAACCAGTAGTGAAATAGAGCTCTAAGAAATATTTATCTTGTCCACAATTTATTTAGTTTTATTCATTTATGCAACAAATATTTATTGACGCCTACAACATGTCAGCCATTTTTTCTTAAAACTGGAGCTACAAGAATAAACAAAACAAAATCTTTGACTTTGTGGAGCAAACATTTGGCAGGAAAACCAGACAATAAACAGGATTAAACAAGTGAAATATACACCGGAAAGTGGTAAATACTAAGGAGGAAAAATAAAGCCTGGAAGGGGAGAATGAAATATTGAGGAAGGGGTAATTGAGATTTTAAATAGGGTAACTGTTAAAAGCCACACTAAGAAGATGACTTTTGAGCAAAGAGCTGAAGGTGATGGGGAAGAGCACTCCAGGCAGGCAGAGGAAACAGCAAATACAGAGGCCCTGAGGTGGGAGTGTGCCTGGCACATTCAAGAAATAGCCAAGAAGTCCAAAGTAGCTGGTTTGGGAAATTAATGGGGAGAAGGTAGAAGATGAAGTCGTAGGGGTGACAGAGAGCAAGACCATTCTGGGTCTTATAGTTTGTTGTTAAGACATTGGCTTTTACTCTGAGTGAGAAAAGAAGACACTGGATAGATGTGTAGAAGGTGTGATACAGTCTGACCTAGGCTTCAACAGGTCACTCTGGCTGCTGCGCTGATAATAGATCACAGGAGGCTAAGATAGACAGGCAGACCAGTTAGGAGGCTATTGCAATAATCCAAGTGGGAGATGACTGTGGATTGAATCAGAGTGGTGGCAGGGGATTGGTAAGGAAGGCTCAAATGCTGGTTCTATTTTGCAGGTAGGACTGACACGATTTGCGGACAAACTGGGTGTGGAATGGTGGAGAATGAGGAGAATAAAGATGGCCACGAGCCATTTGATGTGAGCACCTAGAAGAAAGGTACCACTATTCACGGAGCTGGGGAAAACACAAGAGTTGCAGGTTTGAGAGCTCAGTTTTGGACATGTTAAGTTTGAGATGCTTATTAGACATCCAAATGGAAATATCAAGTAGACAGGTAGATAGGTCACGAGTTGAGAGGAAACATCAGGGCTGGAAATAAATTGAGAGACATCAGCTCTCACGAACCACAAGAGAAACTGAGAAGTAGTCAGAAACTTATCTTGGATAAGTCCTCATTTTCTGACCTATCCCAAGCATTTGACAAAATCGCTCACTCCCTTTTTCCTGCAAACACTCTCCTATCTTGGTTTCCAGGACACCACATAACTTTCTGACTACTTCACAATTTCTCTTGCTGGTTCTTCCTCATCTTCCCAACCTGAAGACCTTGGAGTGTCCTAAGGCTCAGTCCTTGAACCTCTCTTCTTTTTTCTATCAGCTCTCACTACCTATGTGCATTCACCCTTTATCATGGCTTGAAATGCAATATATTTGCTGATGGCTCTCAATTTATTTCCAGCCCTGATGTTTCCTCTCAACTCGTGACCTATATACCTGTCTACTGAATAAAGAAGACGTGGCACATATATACAATGGAATATTACTCATCCATAAAAAGAAATGAAATTTAGTTATTTGTAGTGAGGCGGATGGACCTAGAGTCTCTCATACAGAGTGAAGTAAGTCAGAAAGAGAAAAACAGATACCGTATGCTAACACATATATATGGAATCTGAAAAAAAAAAAAAAAAAAAAAGTGGTTATGAAGAACCTAGGCGCAGGACAGGAATAAAGACGCAGACCTAGAGAATGGACTTGAGGACACGGGGAGGGGGAATGGTAAGCTGGGACGAAGTGAGAGAGTGGCATGTACTTATATATACTACCAAATGTAAAATAGATAGCTAGTGGGAAGCAGCCGCATAGCACAGGGAGATCAGCTCGGTGCTCTGTGACCACCTAGAAGTGTGGGATAGGGAGGATGGGAGGGAGATGCAAGAGGGAGGAGATATGGGGATATATGTATATGTATAGCTGATTCACTTTGTTATACAGCAGAAACTAACACACCATTGTAAAGCAATTATACTCCAATAAAGATGTTAAAAAAATAAATAAATAAAAAGTAAAGCTGCCTAAACTGCAAAAAAAAAAAAAAAAAAAAAGTGTCACTATAGAGGCTTGAAGAGAAAAGGACTATAGCCTAAGAAGGAAGTGGGGTTAAGAAAGGGTTTTTGTTTGTTTGTTTTAATTTTAAATGGGAGAAATAACATCAAGTTTGTATGCTGATGGGAATAATCCAGTGGAAAGTTTAACAATTAGTATAATACCCAGTGTATCAACCATATATATTTGCCTTCCTTCTAACAATTTGAATTTACAAATGCCTGTCCCCTAGAAACTACTTATGCATTTCTGACTCTTTAATCTTTCAATCTCATTACTTCCACCAGGAACTAATCATGTTAGCAATTTGATTGATGATTAAACTATTTCCTGGTATTTTCTAGAACCTATAATAATTGTGCTTTTTCAATAAAAATATGATTTCATTTAAAGAGCTTTATAAATAGACATTAAACATAAATTACCTACCTTTATGTTGTAGCAGTAAGAAAAATCACTATTGATACCAAAATTAAAAGGAAACTTGGGCTTCCCTGGTGGCGCAGTGGTTGAGAATCTGCCTGCCAATGCGGGGGACACGGGTTCGAGCCCTGGTCTGGGAAGTTCCCACATGCCGCGGAGCAACTGGGCCCGTGAGCCACAGTTGCTGAGCCTGCGCGTCTGGAGCCTGTGCTCCGCAACAAGAGAGGCCGCGATGATGAGAGGCCCGCGCACCGCGATGAAGAGTGGCCGCACTTGCCGCAACTAGAGAAAGCCCTCGCACAGAAGCGAAGACCCAGCACAGCCATAGATAAATAAATAAATAAAATTTAAAAAAAAAAAAAAAAGGAAACTCATACCCAGGATAAACTGAGTCATCTCCCCCATATTTCAGCTACTACTAATTAGTATTTGAACCCTGCATATTTAAAGTTCCAGTGGCAGTACAGTTGACTTAAGATTCAGGTGTCTGTGGGCCATGCTCCTCCCAATGGGAGAGGAACATTCACTTCTGAGGTAATTCAATAGAAGTAGTTCCCTGCCTGGGCAGTCACTTTCTCTGACTTCAGCATTGCCACTTGCTCATGCTGCTACTTTAACAAATTCGTTCAAGAGAATGTCATCCTCAGAGTTGTGGTTTCCTCCCCAACTGCAGCTTAACTTTTAATACAACACCCTTCAATATTTCCTTCCTGTTGCTTCTGCCCATGCCCCAAGCTAAGAGTAATGAAAGCTCTGCTGTAATTACTCCTGACTTTCTCAGCCTCTTGATTTCTACTTTCCCCTTACATTATAATTACTTAGATAACAAAATGACTCTTAATTCTCACTGCAAAACGCTTTATCTCCTTTATATTAAATACATAATATTGTATCAGCTTCTTGCTGCCTCAATTTTATTCTTTTATAGCCTATTTCAGTTCTTTATTTATTGAGACTATCTACCCTCCTGCACTTGATTTGTTAATAGTTATGCATTTTGAACAAAACAAAGAAGAGTTATAGGCTGCAGCTTCTTTAGAAGGGTCATTTACGAGTATACACACACATTTTAATATATTAGATTATAACAAGTATAGCTTAAAATTGCTCATCCTAGTAGCTAACCATTGGTAAGCACTTACTCCAGGTCTGGCACTCTGCTAAGCATTTGGCATGCATCATCTGATTTGTTTCTCCATTTTATTGCTGACAAGACTAAAGATTTGGAGTAGTTAGAGCACCTGCCCAAGGTTACACAGCTAGTAAGTGATTGATCAGGGATTTGAACACAAATGATCTGGCCGCAGTACCCACATACTTAGCGACTCAGGCAGAAGAGAGCCATTTTTCAGATGTGTAAGATGCAGATGTGTAAAGTCAGGGCTCCTAAAACTTGTCTAGCCGAGTCTTGATAGAGGGGAGAGTCCACTCCCAGAGATGAGAAAGTCTTGATGAGAAGGGAGCTACAATACTCCAACAGTTCCCTGAAGTCTCATTACTGATATTTAAAGTTCATGATAATTTTGCATTCTGCTCCATAATATATCCATATCACTTTGATATAAAAGGAATATTTGACTCTGTTAAAGGACACAAAAGACATGTGTAAATATTTATGAAGTAGATGGCAAACATTGTAAAGATGTCAATTTTCCCCCAAATTCATCTAGTATTCAATGTCTAGTATGCAATTCAAAGTCATTCCAATAAAAATATCCAAATAATTTTGGGAAGAAATTTTCTAATCTTATTCTTAAATTTGTGTGCCACAAAGATATTCACAAATAGCTGAAGCAAGTTGGGAAAAGAAAAACATAGAGGAAAAATATGCCCTATCAAATATTAAGGCATAAGACAAAGCTCTGGTAATAAAAAACCTTTAGCGAAGAGCAAACAGAAAAATGGAAATTATATATATACTATGAAATTATGTATATATTATGAAATTATATATATACATATATATTAAATGATCAGAAGAGGATAAGACATATTATTCCGTATGTTTTGTTGGAATATTTTCTTTATTTTACAGAGAAAAATAAAATATTTCCTAACTTACGTTACATACAAAAATAGACTCCTGATGAATTAAATACCCAGATTTGAAAAACAAATACATAAAGCTTAACAAAAGAAAATATAGGAGAGTGTTACTTCTAGGTAGAGAAAAGATACCATAACCAGATTCCCAAAGAATAACTCATAAAGAAAAAAACATATATTTTGAAATTACAGATAAACTTAGAGTCACTGCCTACCTGATTGACCTATTCATTTCCTTCATGGTGTTTATCACTTTGTGAAGTTGTCTTCCTTACTTATTTAATTTTTGGCCTTACACTCATCTGCAGTCAAATGCTCTACCCCTGAGCTATACTCCCATTACACTCATCTGAAGGTATGCTTCATGAGAGCAGGTACTTCACCTATTGTGTTTACACTGTAGACACAGCACCTAGAACTGTGCCTATTATAATAGGTGTGCAATAAATGGGTTCTTTGAATACTGTTTAAAGGGTTTTTTAAAAATATTCCTATATTTTGTAGATCCCATTGCTGTCTGTTTGTCTAAGGCTCTCTTTCCTTACCATCATGCAAGTTCTACTGTATTTTCCCCAAATGTAAGCCCTAAAGGATATCTACAAGACTGATAATTAGAGGAACTTTATGGTTTCTACCAAGCCTGAAACTCTGATTTAAACCCTGTAGGCAACAGTGGGACTATTATGACAGCATCTCCTGAATGCATTATGTAGGGCAAGCCTTTTTAAATGAAAAGATACTATCTTTAAGATATAGCTAAGATGAAAGAATTGAAAATACAGAGAAACATATTTCAGCTTAACACTATAAATTATTTTCTCCCAGTTGCAGTCGTCCAGAAACAGAATGGGCTGTCTTGAGATGCAATAAATGGTGCATCAGTGGAGATGTTTGGGAAGAATCTGGAGCACCACTTGACAAGAGAGAGAAAAAGTAAGAAGGAATTATTTCCTTCCATCCTCAGATCTTTGACCTGTTCCTTCTTATAACCACCTCCTCTACACAGGACCTTTCCCTTTCATCCCACCAGGAATATTCATTGAAGTACCATGATGCCAAGAGCGGTGACGAACATTGTAAATTATTGTTATCTTCAACATTTGATGAATGACACCAAAAATTAAAGGAAGGTTACACAGTAAAGCAAGCATTCTGTAGGGCGTTTATCTGGGCCTCTGGAATACAAAGATATATAGTCAGGGAAACACACTCATTCTCCATTCTTAAACCCCCACGCCCACGCCACTGAGAGAGGAGCTCAAGCAAACAACGGGCAAAAATCTCATGGTATGGGTTGAAATTCATAGACAGAAGGCTTAGCACAGAATAATGCATGCAGCCCTCTGTCTCTCGAGTCCCATGAATAGGCTTGACCGTGCACAACTGGACACATCAAAAGTTTTGCTCTAGTTTTGTTCTGTCTACGAGACCCCATCCCTTGCTGCTCTCGTTTTTTTAAGAGCGATTTCATGAAAGTAGCCTGAGAAATGCAGGGGTGGGGGGAATTCTGAGCATGGATACCAGATGCTCGGGAGTGGCATTCCCATACTGATAGCACCTAGAGAGCTTGTGGGAAGCTGAGGCTGCACATACTGCTCCTCCAGCGGGGAAAACAGCCTCCCTTACCCCAGTCCCAGCGCTCATTGCAAGGAATCCCCAAGATGGGCCTCAGGTTGATTCAGCAAACAATCCAATCATTTTCCAATTCCTTACCTTGTTTGAGCCTCCCAAGAGCCTTGTACAGAAAGATAGAGCAGGTACGATTGTGTCCATTTTATTCATGAAGAGACAGATACAAACAGGATAAAAGGACTGGCTTAAGTCATCCTGCTACGTGGCAAAGCCAGGATTCATTGCAGTCCATCAGAATCCTCTTCTCATGCAGTCTCACCTAAAAAATATATCCCGTCAGGTTGCCCTGGCAATGATGCTATCCATGTCAGAAAGAGGAACTCTAAGAGGAATGGTTATCTGTGCCCCATTTGCCCCGGGAAGAAGGGCAGCACCCAGGAGTTCTCTAAAATTCTGAAGAAGTGATAATAGCAAGGCCAGAAGCAATTCCCTCCAGAAGCACTCTCTCCTGGAGATGTGTCACTTTCACATGTAGGCACTGCCTATGACCAATTATGGGCCACCTGGGAAAATAATACGACAGACACAGAGTAAGACTGAGATGTTTAGTTTACCCCTCCCCTTGCCCTAGACCAAGGAGTAGAGATTATATCAGAAGAAAAAGTGCTTTTTCTCAATATTTGCTTTTGGATTACATGTGAAAGTGCAATCACACCAACCACAGTTCCTGTGCCAAATTCAGAAGTGGGACAGGATATGGAGAAATCTAAGAGAAGAGAGAATGATTACTTGAAGAGAGCTCTTGAGAGATGATGCACACAGATTGAAATACGCCCTAAATTGTCCAATATCAGTGGGCTTCATGTGGAGAAGATAAGACTAGAAATCAGGTTTTTGTGGCAGACCCTAGGTCTCCTGTGTTTGAATTAGAAACCTATTTTGACGCCACTTAACTTGTATCAGTGCTCTGAATTCTGAACTCATCTGCATTAACCAACCATGTGGCAATGAATATAGTAAAATTGAAAGAATACTGGATTAGAAGTCCTGTAAGTCTGTGATCCCTACTTGCTTCATCTCTCTAGAAACTGATTTCTTCATCAATGAAATGAGGGAGATAAATATAATCTCTAACTTCCCATTACATTCTAAAAGTCAAAGTCATTTCCTACACATAGAAAATTAGATGGTTTGAACATCATGTTTTCTAAAATCCTCTCTGGTCCTAACATTTTAGTTTCAAAAATATATTTTCTGAGTCATTTTTTTCTTAGGATAAACATATGGTCCCTAGTATTTCAAGTGGTACCTCTGAAGTAAACATACAGTATAAGTTCTGTGGGTTGTACTGAACTGAAGAAATGTTATGGTTAGCAGGGCCACCTGCTAGCCTATATGATACCTTCATGCAAATTATGAAAATGTTTTCTTCTCTGGGCAAATTAGAAAAGGATGCCTTTCTATACAGAAGCATTTCCATAGATACAGGACTAAAAGAGGGCTGTTTGGGCTGTATTTCAGCTTCCTCTTGCCTCCTCAGCTGCACATTCTTGTACAGTGTACAAAACACTCAACTGAACACAGCAGCCCTGGTGGAGTCCGAAAATCTGAAGGCATTTGCTTCAAGCCAAACTCAAACTTTCTAAGGAAAATTCTGAAAGATTATAGTTAGAAGCGTACAACCTCTAGGCTCTCTGAGCTGGGCAAAGATTACACTGAAGACTGAAAGATTTCATGATTGGAATGTTGATTTTGCCATTTGTGCTCTGAAGGATAAATACACCACCTCTGTCATAGGAATCAAAACACAATCTGAAATGGTCCATTATTGAAGCATTAATCTGATTAATTAACCTACTTAAGAAATAGATTACCCTACACTCTAAGCTTCTCTTTCAAGTAGACTATAAGCTCCTCAGGACAACTGGAATTCTTGCTCATTTTTATACCTCCAGAATTGACTACAGTGTCTGGCACAAAACAGTTGTTCAATGAACGATTACTGACTGAACTCATTATCTGAAGTTGATTTGATTCAAATACCCCAAGACTAGATATTATGGGCATAAAAGAAATGCAATGAAATTAAAGTAGAATTGGAAAAGTCAGCCTAGAACAGTAGTTCTCAACCTGCATGTGCAATTACTAAACACCTGGAGATTCTAACACGTCTCCCCACTCTGTCCCTGCTCAACCTTGAGAACCCTTAAAGGATTGAGATTTTCCAGAGACCAATTCTGAAGGTCCTCTCTCACCTTCCACAAACCTAATCAGAGTGCAGAGACATGGTTCTCAACCTGGAAGGGCAAAGGTGCTGGTCAGAATTAGCTCCCACCTCTCCAGTTAAGGAGTCTGATGACAGCTTTTACAGGAATAAGGCCCCCGGGGCATTTTAAGGTAGCTAATGACTATATACTGGCTCATGCCTTTGGCTGAAGGAAAAGTAAATTTCATAATTATGTATTTCTATATCTTTTTTCCTTTTAAAAAATAGAAAATATTTTCTATTTAAAGAAAAATATAGAGAATAAAACAACAAATATCAATGCACTTGCTACTTAGAATTAACAAATAACATTGTGTATTATCTCCTCCAGATATTTAAAAAACTAATACAATACCGGCTCTTTAGTATCCTCCTCCATCTTATTTCCTGTCCTTCCCCAGCAGAGGCAAGCATTATCCTACAGTTGATATGTACATAATTGTATCATGAATGCGTTATGATTTGCTTTCAATAGCAGAGTATGAGAATTCTTATTTCCACCTATTCTCACCAAACTTGGTATTATCAGTCTGTATTTTTGCCAGTCTGATGCTTATAAAATAGAATCTTATTGTTGTAACTTGCATTTCTCTGATTACTAGGAAGTTTGAGCATTTTTCATATTTGTTAGCCTTCCAAACCCCCTTTTATGTGAATGGTCCACTGATATTTTTTGCCCATTTTCCTATCTGGTTGTTAGATTTTTCTTATTGATTTTTAAGAATCCTTTTAATATTCTGGTTACTAATCCTGCTAATTTTCCCAGTAATAGAGAAGTTTTAAATTGAGTTTGTCAAACTAATCCATATTTTCCTTTGTCATTTATCCTTTTGAAACTTAAAAATATTTCCATCATACCATCAAAATATTAAATTATGTTTCAATCTGAAAGGTTGTTCACATTTAGTCATTTAATCTGTCTGGAATTTGGTTTGAAATATAACGTGAGGTGGGGATGTAGTCTTATATTTTTTAATACAGAAAGCTCATTTTCCCTGTACATTTATTAGCTAATCTAACATTTTTCAGACTCTAGCTTTCCAATCTACTCATGCTACATGAAAACAATTTAGTGGGTCCTAGCCACCATTTTTCAGAAAATGAAATAACATAGAAAATAGGCTACATTTTATATAGTAAGAGTAAATGGTGTTTCATAAAACATACAGACATAAGTATACATTGGGTGGGCACTGGGCTATGAAATAAAATGTATTTCTTTCTGTGGATTATGGCCAAAAATGTTTGAAGTAGACTAAACAATGTCCATCCTTTCTCCCACTGATTTGTAACACTATCTCTATCATGCATCATAGTCTCATGTGTGATTGGGTCTATTTCTGTGGTTGGAGTTCCCCCAGTGAAATTCAATACTGGCCCCAGTACATAGATGGCAGGGAGAGAGAAAAGCAAGAGGCAGACCACTCCAGATTGGTAGGTGGCAATTTTAATAAGCAATGGAACTTACGTGCAAGACTTATCTTGGGTGGCTGAAAGATGAGTAGATCTCCACACCTGCCCAACAGAATCTTAAAGTTTACATAGAGGACTTAACTGAGTTCAGTGCCATGTTCAGTCCAGATGGTCCCAACAACCACATTACTCTCTCAAGCCTGAGTCCTTGTAACAGCTCCCATTGTAGGAACAGTGGTCAGAATGTACATTCCAAGGACAGGAGAGGTCGTGAGGAACCTCCAATTGTCTGGGTCCAGCTTAGGGGTCAACCGGCAGTCACATCCTCTCCATGACCTCCTCCAACAGTCACACAGGTTTAGCAGCCAGGAGTTAAATGCAGGCAAGTTGGTCCCAGAGTCCTTGTGCTTATCTACTGTGCCATGCTGTCTCTCCACACATTTTGTCAGATTTGTTCCCAAGTACCTCATTTTTTTTTTTGCCAAATTGATTGAAATATCATCATCATCCTTATCTTCATCATATTTTTTACTGATTCTTGTTGGTATATGAGAATATTAATAATTTTTTCTATTATATATTTATCTTTAATTATGGTCAATTTTTGTAAATATTCTGTATGTACTTGAAGAAGATGAATATTTCTTACATGTTGGGTGCAAAATTTAATATATGAGATCAAGGTTGTTATTTGCACTGATATATCTTCACATGTATTTCTTCATAATGTTTTATCTGCATGGTCTACAAGAGAAGTGTTGAGATTTCTTACTGTGATTCTGGATTTGTCAATTTCTCTGTATAATACTCCCCATGTGTCTTATCTGTGTGTATGTTTCTATGTGTGTGTATCTGTGCCAATGTTCTTAGACACATATAGGTTCATAGTTGTTACTTTTTAGGTACTTTCCTCCCCTTTTATTAATTAAGTAAGATCACTTTGTGTAACTTTAAATGCTTTTTCCTCAATTCAGTTTTGTCTGGTAGTCAAAATACAGTGGTGTTTAAGAATATGGGCTTTAGAAACACACAAATTGGGTTGGATTCCAGCTCAGCACTTCCTAACTATATGACCTTGGCACTTACAACAGTGCCTGGATCTATAAATGTTGGTTCTTGCTATATTGCTATTGCCTCCTAGACTTTTATTTACTCTATTACTGGCATATATTTTCCATTACTTTTCTTTTAACCCGTCTTTATCAGTATGTTTTAAGTGCGTTTGTAAATGACAAATAGCTAATTTTTTTTTAGCTTGCCTTTTTAATAGATAGGTTTACTCCATTTATATTATACTTGCTGACAAATTTGGATTCATTTATACCAGGAGTTGGCAAATTATGGTCCTTGGGACAAATGTAACCCAGCACCTGCTTTTGTATATAAAAGTTTATTGGAACTCTCATGCTCAGTTGTTTATGCATTATCTGTGATTGCCTTTATGCTTCAATGGCAGAGGTAAGTAGTTGCATCAGAGACCATATGGCCTGAAAAGTCAAAAATTTTTACTATTTAGCCCTTTAGAAAAAAGTTTGCTGTTCCCATCTTGACTTTTTTTCTTCTAGCTATACTTCTACCTACTTCTATTTTCCCCCATCCTCCATTCCATTGGCTTAATTCAATAGAAGAATTAACTCCTTTCCCTCCACTAGTTTGAAAGTTATACATTCTATTCCTTTTATTTTAGTGATCATTCTTAAATTTAAATAAAATTCTTTATTTTATAATGCATTTTTTTGTTTCAAAATTATTTAATGTATTAATTGGGTATAATTAACATACAATAAACTGCATATATTCAAAGTGTACAAT
Organism: Eubalaena glacialis; assembly: GCF_028564815.1. Lineage (NCBI taxonomy): Eukaryota > Metazoa > Chordata > Mammalia > Artiodactyla > Balaenidae > Eubalaena > Eubalaena glacialis. The sequence goes on from NC_083718.1 coordinate 64,644,892, forward strand.
TTTTGTTTTGACATATGTATGTACCCATGAAGTGACAATTAAGAAAATGAACGTATCCATCACTCCCGAAAGCTTCTTTATGCATAACTTTCCCCTCTCTTCCTTCTCTGACCCCACATCCCCAAACTACCACTGATTTGTGTTCTATAACTATAAATTAGGTTATATTTTCTAGAGGTCAATATCAATGACATCATACATTATATACTCTTTTGTTTCTGACTCCTTTCACTCAGCAGAACACTTTGGGTCTCATCCATGTTTTTGTGCATATCAATAGTTCATTCCTCTTTATTGCTAAGTAGTATTCCACTGTATGAATATATGACAATTTATTTAACCACTCATCTATTGATGGGCATTTGATATTTCCAATTTGGAACTATTATAAATAAAGCTGTTATGAATATTAATGTACAAGTATTTATATAAACATATATATTTATTTTTCTCTGAGTAACTATCTAGAGGCAACATGGCTGGATCATAGTACATTGTAGATGTATGTTTAACTTTTAAGAAATTGCCAAATGGTACCACTTTACATTCTCACCATCAGTTAGTTTCCTTGCTTAGAGTTTCAACACTGTGCAGGTAGTGTAGATTAGGTTGGTATTCTCAACTTAGGTTTGAGATCCTGATTTCTCTTATGTTATCGTTTTTCAACCCATTACCCAGAAAATGTGACCTACTCATATGCTTGTCCCCAGACTATCAGAGAGAAATTTTCCGATCTGTCTCATGGATGGAGCACTTGTGATACCTGGCTTTGTGCAAGGGAGTCAATTTCAACTCTCTACTTCAAGGGAGCTTGAGACTTCATCTTTTTTTCCACCCATGAAAATCCCAGCCTCCCCCCGACTAAGGTTTATAACATGCTTCTGTAGGCACTGTGCACTATTCGGCTTCAGCTCCTACTCATTGCTTTGCCTTTAAGTTCACTCTCAGTTCTAGCACCTCCAGATTTCCCTTCTGTGTTTTTGAATTCAGAAATTAATTTATCTCATGGTATATCAGGTCATATTATCTTATATTTTACTCAGCACTTATTGGAGTGAAGGGTATCTGTATATGTCAGTTCCCTCTGCCGTTTTGATTGGAAGTAATCTACACATTGGTTCTTAAATCAATGTATATATGAATCCCTAATAATGTAATATTCAAAATAAAATTTGCACATAAGTTTCTCTCACAAGTAGAGTGTAACATGATTTGTTGAAGGCCACTGGCTCTGGCTTTAAGAAACAAAACAGCATCTTGTATATAGATTCACTACTACAAAAGTATCTGTTAGGTTTTCTGAGATCAAGGAACTCCTTGAGCCTTGAGTCCTGGAGTCTGAAGGTGATGAAACATCCAATGTTTGCACAGTGCACACAAGCACTGACAACACCAACTGTTAAAAGTTGCAACAGTCAGCAAGCAAATGATATAGCATAGAAGGGACCCAGGTTTAATTTACTTGTTGTGAAGTAGCTAAGTTGTATTCTACCAGGTAAGAAGCTTTACAGTTTTTCATGAGAAACCAAATCACTTTCCTTATGCAACCCTGTAGTCATAATGGGCCTCTCTGTCCCTCTGACATCTAGGTCAAGGTGAAGCCTCAAATTCCACAACTTTTGTAACTTCAAAACTCTCCCCCACAGTTTCTGAAAATTCCTAGAGACTTTTGCTTTCTCATGGTAAAATACCATGCCTCCAGCATCTGTCTCTGCATACACTGTTTCTATGTCAGCTCCACATCAGTGTTGACAAGAAAATCAGCTCCTCAGATTTCAGCAAAAATTCTACTGACCTCAAGCACTTGGGAGATCAGTAACTGTGCTGATTTCTGGGAGGAGTGAGGGACGAAGAGACGGTGTTGCATCACACAGCACACAATCTCTCATCAAGCCACTCTTCTTTTTTTTTAACTTCTTTCCTGGAGTATAATTGTTTTATTCTGTTGTGCTAGTTTCTGCTGTATAACAAAGTGAATCAGCTATATGTATACATATATCCCCATATCCCCTCCCTCTTGAGCCTCCCTCCCACCCTCCCAATCCCGCCCCTCTAGGTGGTCACAAAGCACAGAGCTGATCACCCTGTGCTATGTGGCTGCTTCCCACTAGCTATCTATATTACATTTGGTAGTGTATGTATGTCAGTGCTACTCTCTCAGCTGAAAAAGAAATGAAGTTGAGTAATTTGTAGTGAGGTGGATGGACCTAGAGTCTGTCATACAGAGTGAAGTAAGTCAGAAAGAGAAAGACAAATACTGTATGTTAACACATATGTATGGAATCTAAAAAAAAAAAAAAGGTTCTGATGAACCTAGGGGCAGGACAGGAATAAAGATGCAGACGTAGAGAATGGACTTGAGGACATGAGGAGGGGGAAGGGTAAGCTGGGACGAAGTGAGAGAACACCATCAAGTCACTCTTTTTTTTTTTTTAACATCTTTATTGGAGTATAATTGCTTTACAATGGTGTGTTAGTTTCTGTTTTATAACGAAGTGAATCAGTTATACATATACATATGTTCCCATATCTCTTCCCTCTTGCATCTCCCTCCCTCCCACCCTCCCTATCCCACCCCTCTAGGTGGTCACAAACCACCAAGCTGATCTCCCTGTGCTATGCGGCTGCTTCCCACTAGCTATCTATTTTACGTTTGGTAGTGTATATATGTCCATGCCACTCTTTCACTTTGTCACAGCTTACCCTTCCCCCTCCCCGTATCCTCAAGTCCATTCTCTAGTAGGTCTGAGTCTTTATTCCCATTTTGCCGCTAGGTTCTTCATGACCTTTTTTTTTTTTTTTTTTAGATTCCATATATATGTGTTAGCATATGGTATTTGTTTTTCTCTTTCTGACTTACTTCACTCTGTATGACAGACTTTAGGTCCATCCACCTCACTACAAATATCTCAATTTCGTTTCTTTTTATGGCTGAGTAATATTCCATTGTATATAACTGGACATATACCCTGAGAAAACCATAATTCAAAAAGAGTCATGTACCAAAATGTTCATTGCAGCTCTATTTACAATAGCCAGGACATACATGGAAGCAACCTAGGTGTCCATCATCAGATGAATAGATAAAGAAGATGTGGCACATATATTCAAGTCACTCTTGTTCTGTTCTTGTCTGTTAGCTCCCCTTCCCTCTCAAGAACAAAATACATTCTACTCTTTATCTCATGTCTCACAGTTGGAGAGCAAGTTTTATTGCTTGAGCATGCCCTGAAGTCTTACACTTCAACCCAAGCAATTCATCAAAGTATTTCTTCCAAACAAATATAATACTTTCCCTAAAGGAAACCTTGGTTAATAAAACATCTTCTTCACCTCATTGCGCCCATCATTGGGATTGGTATGTTGATGGAGTCTGAATGTACATTGGAAGAGTTTTCAACGGAAGGTGACAAGCTCAACCAGTTACACACATCTCGCTGCAAATTCGCTTTTACTTCCATCTGCTTCCCCCTTTTCAGTTATTAATATGAAAGAGAGAACAAAAAAGAGAGACTCCATATCTTTTTGTGGGAGAAATTAGGAAGTAGAATGTTTTATGAAGAAAAGTGTTTCTTTTAGGCAAATATGCTGAAATTTAGCAACATGGTTTTCAGTCCTCCTGAAAGTAGAAGGGGGGAGGCATCGTGCATCATTCATCCAACCCCCTTAAATGTAAGCCCTGCCCATAGGATGCCCTAAAAGTTCACGGAAGAGAATGAGGGAGATGCAGGGGAGAACATGGTGACATTTGCAAGGGACCCAAGGGCTGGGGCAACACAGATTAAAATAGAAGAGGTTGGGGGGAGTGAGAGGGAAACCCACCACAAAGATCACAGAGTATTATTGCTCTTTTCCCACCCAGATGACATATACTCATGCATCAAGTACCCAGTCACTTGGTCACACCCACAGCTGCCGCCAGGGAAGCCACAGGGTCTTTCATCGCAGCACCACTCTCCCCAGCCCACTGAAGGACGTACCTCAGCAGTGAGGAAAGAGTAGGAGGAGCTGTGACCTGGGCCCCCTGCTCCCAAGACAAGCATTTGAAGCCTTTGAAGGAGAGGGGCTGTGCAGGAGGAAAGGGTGGAGGCAGGCAGAGTGGGGAAACTTGCAGGTCTCATGGAAGTGAGATTGATTTCTCCATCTCCAGTGTCTCATCCTGCACCCTCTCCCTAGGATTTGGATTTCTCCCATTCCTCATGGCCTCATGTGTAATCACCAAACCTGCTTTGTCCAAGAAGCAGAATGTGAAACTGAGTGGCCACAGGAAGTTACGGCTTTAAGGTATGTTCCTTTGCCTACACTTTCAGTCTGAGAGGTCTGAGTCCATTTTATAGGTCAGCTCAGATGGTACATGTGTTGAGATTATGAATAGATGAGAAACACAGAGCCTGACGAGTACACAGAATGATCAAAAAGAAAGGGAAGGACCTCTAGTGCTAGAAATCACTGAAGACAGTTTTCTTTCCTCTAGTACTTTTTCTATTCATTGTGTGACTTTCAAAACAACTCTATAAGACAAAGAGTAATTGGAAAGGGGGAGAAGAGTGACACATTCATTTCTGGATGTATGGCCAACTAGATATACTGCAACAGCCTTCTAATTAGACACAAAATGTCAAGAATAGACAAGACTACTGAATTAGATGAAGAAACCTAAGGAGGAGGAAAAGCATAGAGACATACCCCAGAAGGTGGAGATGAACTAAAGCTTGTTTAAAGGTAGGTAATTAAGGCAGTGGTATGTTGGGAAAGGAATAGACAAAGTGACCCATGGAGCAGAATAAAGAGCCTAGAAATAGACCCACTTAATCTATGACTGACAGAGCATCACATATCAGTGAGGAAAGAATGGGCAGTTTAATAAACGATTCTGAAACTATTGCTTAGCCATAGAGGGGAAAAGGAAATAAGATCCCTATCTCACAGTAACAAAAATTCCAGATGGATTAAAGATTTAAATGTGAAAAAAAACTAAAAAAAAACTTTTAGAAGAAAATACAGAATATCTTTATGACTAAAAACACAAAAGCTAAAACCCTGAAAGACTGATAATTTTAATAACATTAAAATTAACAACTTTTGTTCATGTAAAGATATATAAAGAAGGTAAAAACACAAACCACTATATGACAGAAATATTTGGTACACAAGTAACACAGAAAAATTAGTATCCTGAAAAATACACCTCCTAGAATTAGTAAGAAAAAGACTTCCCCTCCCCTCAAAAAAATAAAAAATAAAAACTAGAAAATGGGCAAAACCTATGAACAAGTATTTCATAGAAGAAGAAATGCAAAGGGCCTATAATTTAAATGAAAATATGTTTAACCTTAATCTCATTAGTGATTAGAAGGAAGCAGATTCAAGCTGAAGGAGATACAGTAAGTCCCCTACATACAAAGGAGTTCCATTCCAAGAGCACGTTCGTAAGTCCAATTTGTTCATAAGTCCAGCAAAGTCAGCCTAGGTACCCAACTAACACAATCGGCTATATAGCACTGTACTGTAATAGGATTATAATACTTATTACACAAATAATACATAAAAAACAAACACAAAAAATAAAGAAAACGCTTTTAATCTTACAATACAGTACCTTGAAAAATACAGTAGTACAGTACAACAACTGGCATACAGGGGCTGGCATCGAGTGAACAGTCAAGAAGAATTACTGACTAGAGGAGGGAAGGAGGTGGGAGATGGTATAGCTGAAGGATCGTCAGCAATAGAAGACGGAGGGCAAACTGCAATTTTACTCATGCCTGACGTTGATGGCACAGGTTCTGATTCCTTGCTGGATTCAATTATTCTACACCCTTGAAAAAATGATTCAGTGATGTCTGGGTAGTAGCTCTTTTTTTCTCATCATAGAAGGCATGGTAGCACAGTGGATTGCATTCTGAACAGCTGCTGCAACCTTCGCGTACCGTTCTATGTTCAGGTCCTGTGCCTCAAAAACTAACAGTGTCTCCTCAAAGAAAATCGTTTGCTTCCGGACATCCTGGGATTGAAATAAAGATACTGTACTACTGTATTCTATACAGTACTGTACAGTAAAGTACACAAAAGCACAACCACTTGTAGAGAATGCACGCACTTGACAATGTACGCCAGACACGTGAATTAACTTCCGTGATTTGACATGCGAATGCAGGTTCGAATCTTTGAAAGTTTGCAACTTGGACTTACTGTACCAAGTTTCTCCTTTCAGATAGGTAAAAGTAAAAAAGTTGAACAATACCAAGTGTTGGCAAATATATGGAGGGAGGGAGAACTCTCATTCACTGGTGTATACATTTATATAAGTACTTTGGAGAGCAATTTGGCATAACCTAGTAAAGTTAAACATGCACAGATCCAATGACTCAGAAAGTCACTCCCAAATTTACACCTAGAGAAATTTTTGGAAGTGTGTTCTAGGAGTTATATTCAAGAATCTTCATAGCAGCCATGTTTGTAATAGCAAACATTGGAAATAACCCAAATGTTCATCAGCAATAGAATGGGTGAATAAATAGTGGTACTATCATATGATGGAGTATTATGCAGCAGTGAAAATTAATGAACTCCAGCTACGTAGATCAACATGGGAAAATCTCAATTAAAATTGGGAGAAATAAGCACATCAGAAAAGCACATCCAGTATAATTCCATTTATATAAAGTTCAAAAATATGCATACATTAAACAATATATTGAGTAGGAGTAAGTATGTAAGTGATAACACTATAAATAAAGCAAAAGAGTGATTAACACAAAATTCAGAAGAGTAGTTATTTCAGGGTTCAGAGAGAGTAATACTGGGGGAAAGTTCAGGAGAGCCTCTAACTTAGTATAAACTTCTATTTATAGCCAACATGCACAGTTGTTCATTTTGTTATTATTCTTTATTTGCACCCAATCTATCAATATTTATTTATTTGTCTTAATTTTTTTTGTTTGAATTTATTTTTTATTTAATTTTTTCAAACAATTATTTTGGGGTTTTTTTTTTCTATTCTTTTTCAAATTCTTCTCCCGTTTAGGTTATTACAGGATACTAAACAGAGTTCCCTGTGCTATACAGGAAGTCCTTTTTGGTTATCTATTTTAAATATAGCAGTGTGTACATGTTGATCTCAAACTCCCAATCTATCCCTCCCCCTCGACTCTTCCCCACTGTTAAGCATAAGTTCGTCTCTAAGTCTGTGAGTCTGTTTCTGTTTTGTAGATAAGTTCATTTGTATCATTTTTTTTAGATTCTGCATATAAGAATGTTATTATTGTTATTATTCTTTAAATTGTAGTATTACAATTAGGATTTTTTTAATGAATTAAAAACAAAGATGAGACCATACAATGTACAAGCTGGCTCACAAGCGAGCTGGGGACAGCACAAAACTACCTGCTCTCACTGTTACTGTGCCGAATTCCTCTGACTCCAAAAAATAAATTTTTAATAGATGATCTTTTAAAAATTGAGTCACAGCTCAGAAAAATACCAAAAGGAAGGGGGAAATAAGTACCTGCATATTAACAATGTCTTTTATCTGAGATCCTCATGAGTTTGAGCTCAATATTGCCATCACAGAGTCAAGACAGCAAAGGAGAACAGGAACAGAGATTTTTAACTCTGACTCCACAGGTCTAGAGTGAATTTGGGTTTTGACTTCTAGGTTTTTGAATAGTTGATCCATGTGAAGTATGGTCAACCTTTTCTCTACAATAAATTGCAACCTTAAATATACTTTTAATGCTCTCACATACAACATTCAGACTTAAACTATAATTTCTAGTAACTGAAAGAGGCTCTTCAAAAATGTTGCCATGGTGTAGCATGAGAAAGAGAAGCAGTTTAACGATATGTTAACAATAAAGCCTTACAGAATCAGATTCATAATAGTTAAATGTACAGGCGGCATTACCCAGAGGTCTTCTATATTAAGTATTATTATGTTAACTTCTCCTACCCATTATATAAATGCAAACCGGATGCTAACAACTGGTAGCCCCAACAAGCCTGTTTTAATGAGCAAAGATAATATTGCTTCCAAGAACTTTAAAAGTGTGATTTCTCAGGCCATGAATTTCCAAGCTCAGACAGTTGACTTCCAAATGCATACGGTTAGCTTTAACAGAGTCAGAGAGAACTGTGGACCTAGAAAAATTAATCCTTTATCATATTTGCAAAAACTCAGAGAATGTCTTAACTTCAGTGAGTTTGTAATGCTATCATTTTAGAAGTATAGCAGTTATTTTTTCTGATGGTAAAACAATAAATATTCATGATAAAAATTTTAGAAAAGGTATAAAACATAGAGACAATTTAAATTGCCCATAATTCTACCACCTAGAAATTACCACTATTCATGTTTTGGATCATTTCCTTTCAGTGTGTTTTTCCCCCCAAGGACATATACATGTGTTTACGTATTTGAGACCATACAGTTGGTTATCTTTTTTCTTTTTCTGTTAGCATTATATTGCGAGCACTTTCCTTTGCCATTAAATATCCTTTGAAAATCATTTCTATAGTTGTATAATATTTCCCATATGGGTGTGATATAATTTAAAGAAAATTTTCTCTGTTTTGGGAAAATTTGGTGATACTGTCACCTTTTTATATCAAGAAGAGCCTAGATAGTCATTTTTTTTTTTTTCTTTTTTACTATCTTATGTTTATCTCTCATGCTTGCCAATGGATATCAACTCTTGGACATCAGGACATTTTTGGAAAACGTGTCATCAACCTCATTTTGTAAGACTAGAAATCAGTTTGTACATTCTTTCATTCAGCAAATATTTATCATATGCCTATTACATGCTATGAACTGTTTAAGTGCTGGGGGTAAATCCTAGAACAAGAGAGGAAGTCCCTGTCTTCACGAGTTTATAGCAGAAGAGACAGAAAACAAACAGGCGGATAATGTCATGTGGTTTTAAGTATAACAGAGAAAAATAAAGCAGGGTAGGGGGAATACAGAGTGTTTTGGGGGAGGTAATGGTAGTGGTGGTGGTTTTATTTTATATAACGAGGCCTGTCAGGAAACATGACACATGAACAAAGACATGATGAAATAAGACCATGGGGGACCCAAGAGAAAAGAATTCCGTCCAGAAGGAACAGCCAACACAGAGACAGTGAGGTGGAATGGGCACAGGCTCAGTGTGCTTGAAGAACAATAAGGGGGCTGACTTGGCTGCCATCGAGAGGGCCAGGAGGAGAGTGGGAGGCTCTGAAGTCAGAGAGGTACCAGGCCAGATCATGGAGGGTCTCACAGGCTATCACAGGACTCACTCAGGTTGTTTTTCTGTAGCCACTAGACTCTGAAAGAGATTAGGGGAAGGTAGACGCAGGAAGACCAGTTAGCAGGTAAGCAAAATAAAGAATGTAAAATATGATGGTGGCCTAGACTACAGAAATAGTAATGAAGATGGCAAAAAAAAATCTCATCTGGATAAATTTTAAATTTAAAGCTGACAGATTTGCTGATGGATTCGATGGAGGTATACTAGAAAGAGAGGAAGTAAGGATGGTTCCAGGATTTGGGCCCAAGAAAGTGAAAGAAAGAAGTTGTCATCTACTGAGATGAGGAAGACTAAAGGACAGTAAGTTTGGGGAGTAAATCAGGAGTTGGTTCTTGATGTGCTAAGGTTGATATGCCTATAAGAAATCCAAGTAAAGATTTAGTTGGAGTGCAGAGGACAGGTCCAGGTACAAAATATAATTTTGACTATCATCAACATTTAGATTACATTTAAAGCCATGAAATAGGATAAGATCATCAAAACACTGAAAATGGAAAGAAAAGAGGTTCAAGGACCCCAAAGGAAACTGAAAAACAACCTCCAGTGAGGTAAGAGAAGAAAGAAGAGAAAATGGTGCCCTGAGGCTAAGGAAGGCAGCATTTCTGGAATGAGGGTGCAAGAAACTGGTCAAATGCCTTATTAAGGGGAGTAAAAATGAAAATTGACCTTTGGATTTGGGACACAGAGGTTACTGGATGGTAAAGTGATCGTATAATCTTTGCCCAAATCAGAACATTTTTTTATTTTTATTTATTTATTTATTTTTTGGCTGTGTTGGGCCTTCGTTTCTGTGTGAGGGCTTTCTCTAGTTGCGGCAAGCGGGGGCCACTCTTCATCACGGTGCGCGGGCCTCTCACTATTGCGGCCTCTCTTGCTGCGGAGCACAGGCTCCAGACACGCAGGCTCAGTAGTTGTGGCTCACGGGCCTAGTTGCTCCGCGGCATGTGGGATCTTCCCAGACCAGGGCTCGAACCCGTGTCCCCTGCATTGGCAGGCAGATTCTCAACCACGGCGCCACCAGGGAAGCCCCCAGAACATTTTTGAGAGTGAAGGAAGACGCTCACAATTATTAAAATATGTCAGGACAATAGGCATAAACCAGGACTGACCTGAACAAAGTAAGACAAATCATCACCTTAGCTATAGGTGACCTTGACAAAAGCAGGTTTTTGTTTTGTTTTGTCCAGTTCTTTGAGTGATGAAAGAAAAAGAAACTTGATTGCAATGTGTTTAAAAGAAGACGTGAGAAAAGGAAATGGAGATAACTTGAAGAGATAATCCTTTTGAAGAGTTTAGCCATAAAGAGGAGCAGAAAATTGGGTCAGTAGTTCATTTCTCTTGTGTGTGTTCAAGAGAAATTTATTTTTAGACAGGATACAACACGGCATACTGGGTGTCAATTGGAAAATCTGCAAGAGAAGGAAAGATTCAAGAGAAAGCAGAAACAAAGCTGGAGTGATGCCCTTGATGGGGCAGGAACAGGTGAGGTCCAGAGCCCTGGAGGGAAGCTGGGCTTAGGTAGGAGTAGAGATGTTTCATCCACAGAAGGAAAGGTAGATTGGGAGATGTGATGGTGGAAGCAGGTGGAAGCCTCTTCTGGTTGTTCGACTATAGGAAACCAAGTCAAAGACCCAGCCACATTGAAAGCAGATTCCTTATTATAGACTGAGAACTAGACAAGCTAAATGTTCATTTCCACTCTGCCTTCTTTGACTTCTTCAGGACAAGTGTTCATATTACCCCATAACACCAACAGAACCACTGGTAATGAGGTTTTCCAGCCCATCACGCCAGAGGAAGAGACTCCCCCTCCAGTCAGGACGTTGTGGGAGCAGTGGAGGGTGTTCGGGTAGCATGCGCAGTGACTACAGACAAGGACAAATTTTGTGGCAATGGGATCATTTATTTGGTGCAAGAAAGAGAAGAAACAACAGAAATGATATTCTTGATTAGGCATGAGACCGAGGGGAGGCAGTGCTCTGGAGGAAGACTTCTTTACTCAAGACATTCTTGTGTGCCCTGTGCTAAACCCTGGAAACTCTGTGTGAGAGTCACAGCCCCAGGCCTACAGGAGGCCACAGTCTAATGAGGAAGATGGAGAAAGAAAGTCAGCAGTAAATTGCTTGATTTTTTTTTTGGCAGATGAGTAGGATTTTGTTAAATGATGTATTAAGAGAAGGAATTCACAAGCAGAGGAAGTGCCTTGGGCAAAGGTCGGGATTCTGAGGTGGCCAAGTCCATACCCACAGTACTCCTTTGCATCAAGGAGCAAATTCTACAATTGCCCATCCACTCCCTGTGCATAATAAACTTCAAATCGGCCTCCACGCTGTGCACACTGCAGTCTAAACCCTCTAATGCATGACAGGAAATTGTCATTTCCCACAAGTACACTCCATTCTTGAGGGACTTTGAAGTCTCTTAGAGTTTGACAGAACTTTTATTTGTAACATAAGCCCAGAGCCATCTGCTTGCAATCATAAAATATGATAACTATCACAGCTATCACAAAACCCATTTATTCTTGACTGAGGCGAGACCCACCCCAGCAATTGACCCTGTTGAAGACAGCATACCACCTCAGGTTAACTGGACACTGTTGACATCCAAATGTCACAGACTTTATATGATGTTACAAATCCCTAAGCAGCAAACTTTTATTTAAGAGCTTTAACCTCAGGTCAGCCATCTCTTTTGGTGCCTACCTCAACATTCAACTTTTCAAGAAAATTTCCCTTTTATTCCTTCCTTCCTTTCTCCCTCCCTTCCTCCCTTCCTCCCTTCCTCCCTTCCTTCCTTCCTTCCTTCCTTCCAGGTAATTAAATCCCTCACAACTTTTGGACATAGGAAATGACTACTAAATGATGCTGAAACACTGATGGGCTTGTGTTCTCTTTAGTAAAGCCCTAATCCATCAAGTGACATCAACCAACTGCAAACAAGTGCTTTGATAGACTCTTGGAAATAGAATCCCAGAAATCCATGACTTCCAGCGGAGAATCTGAGAGCAGGCATTTTCTAACTAAAAGCGACAACTAGAGGTCAAGTTTGAATCTGAGGGTAAGTGGCATGAGGTTTTGAAAGTGTCTAAGATAAAGGGTCAGGACTTCCCACACTTTTCTAGACTTCATAAACTAGACTCAAAAAGCCACCTAAAAATAAACAACACCGCAATTTCCCATGTCAGGAGTAGGAACAGAGTAATATCAAAAATGTACTGACCTAATAGGCTGTTTCCATTTCTGGAAATGTCTCTGATTATCAGTCGTATTAAAACTTCCCATGGCCCATCTTGAGGTCTGGACCACGTAATTAAGAGAGTGGACAACCTACTCAGGTTCACATCTCAGATCCAACATTGACTGACTTTGTAACTCTAGGCATATGTCCTCAGCTCTCTATGCCTCCATTGCCTCATTTTTTTTTTTTTGAAGTATAGTTCAATGTTGTGTTAGTTTCAGGTATACAGCAAAATGACTCAGTTATACATACATATATATATTCTTTTTCAGAGTCTTTTCCCTTATAGGTTATTACAAAATACTGAGTATAGTTCCTGTGCTACACAATAGGTCCTTGTTTTTTATCTATTTTATATACAGTAGTGTGTAAATGTTAATCCCAAATTCCTAATTTATCCTTGCCCCCCTTTCCCCTTTGGTAACCATAAGTTTGTTTTCTATGTCTATGGGTCTATTTCTGTTTTGTAAATAAGTTCATTTGTATCATTTTTTTAGATGCCACATATAAGCAATATCATATATTTGTCTTTCTCTGTCTGGCTTACTTCATTCAGTATGACAATCTCTAGGTCTATCCATGTTGCTGCAAATGGCGTTATTTCATTCTTTTTTATGGCTGAGTAATATTCTATTGTATATATGTACCACATCTTCTTTATCCATTCCTCTGTTGATGGACATTTAGGTTGTTTCCATGTCTTGGCTATTGTAAATGGTGTTGCAATGAACATTGGGGTGCATTATCTTTTCAAATTATGGTTTTCTCAGGATATATATATCCCGGATATGTCCTGGACATATATACAGAGAAAGCCTCATCTTTAAATGGAGTAAAAGCAGAACATACTCCATAAGGGGGTCAGGGAATTACACAAGGCAACATATGTGTACCTTGGGCCTAGCCCTGAGGCAGCACAGAATTCATGTTAGCTAATGTCACTATTGCTGATAGGTCCTAACGTTCACTCAGTATCTCTAACTCAAACTCAACATGCTCGAAACTCAACTTAGGTTTACAATTAGAGCTGATAAATTCCCAAGTTAGTGAGTTGCCTTTGTTCAGAAGAATGTTTAAGCATTCTCTTATGACGTAAAAATCTTTTGTTCAAGTTAGTAGAATTCCTGCTATCGACTAAAAGATGTGACACAGTCCTTGTGTCCCATATATAAAATAGATAACTAATAAGGACCTACTGTATAGCACAGGGAACTCTATTCAATATTCTGTAATGGCCTATAGGGGAAAGAATCTAAAAAAGAGTGGATATATGTATATGTATAACTGATTCACTTTTCTGTATACCTGAAACTAACACAACATTGTTAACTCAACTATACTCCAATAAAAATTTTTTAAAAAAAAGAAGGGGACCCTTTTTGAAGTCCTTAAAATTACACTAACTCTCTAATGTAAGAGAGATAAGAAGCCACACCTTTCAACTCAAGGTCATAAGTTGTAGATGCCAGCTCCAGCTCTGTTGTTGGCTTTTGTACCATAATGCTTTCCCAACAACAGACCTCGGAAGAGTATCTAAGAATTTAAGAGCACAGACCTTGGATCATCTGAGACCCAGATTAAATCCCAGCTCCGTCAGTCAGTGTAAGAAGTTGCTTACCCTCCAACGTTCAGTTTCCCCAACTAGAGGTAATATTGGAACCCACTTCACAGGACTCAACTTTTGGGGTAGATATAATTTTCCAAAGGGCCAAAGACCTGGTTCTAGCTAATCCCTCCCACATTAACAGCTCTGAGCCTGTGGAATGGGCCACTTCATCTCTATGGGTCTCAGTTTCTTTATCTTTAAAATAAAGGGTCTGGGCCAGATGGTCTATGTTCCCTTCTAGAATGTTCCCTGATATTCTTGGTGCTGTGATTCTCACATCCTGGAATGTTAACAGCCGTGATTTTACTAATGTTACCTGCTCCTAATGGAAAGATGGCTCTCTTTCCATTCCTTCCACCAATTTCTGACTGCCAATATTCTCTCATTCCTCAAGATCTGACTCAAAAGAAATGATAAATCCTTGTACAGGGGGAAAATTTGATACCACCGCTTTGGGCAAATCTCAGACCATCTCTGATAATTGGTTTTCCCCTCTGTAAAAAAAAGAAATTATAATGTTTGCCATGCATCGCTTATAGTCTCGTTGTAAATATTGATGAATTAGTTTATTCATCGTCTTGTAACTGACCATTGTAAACATGGTATTACTAATTGCCATCTCCTCCTGAACCCTCTTTATTCCTTTCCTGTGGCTCATTCCCATTGTGCTGTGCTGTTCCTTGTTTTGCTCCACCACCAACCTGCAAGCCACTTGAGGGGTGGGCCTGGGCCCAACTCATCCTGCCATCTCCTCATGCAGTCGGGGCTTGGTGAACATGTATGTAATGTATTCATTCATTCAAAAAATAATTATTAAACTGTGCTAGGCTTTGAGAGACAGGGGCGAGCAGGACAGATACAATTCTTGCTTTCACGGAACATAACTGTCCACATGACTGATAGACATTAACCAAATGAATGTAGAATTGATTGTAGCAATAAGTGCTAAGAAGGAATCTTATAGCTGTTAATGGTGTGGGTATGTCCAGGAAACTTAATTTAATATGAAGGGTTGGGGAGGGCTCCTAGAAGAAGTGAAAGTGAAGCCGTGATCATCAGAACTCAAATCTGAATCAATGCATTTGAGTCTCCCTCTGCAGGGCCTTGTAGGTCAGTTGCATATATTCAGTTTGTTACCAAAGTCTGGGACCCAAGTCAAATACCATATGTGTGATTGGAGGATGACACGCCTGTTCCTCTGTGACTTTGAGGTGCACTGGATCCCTTCAGCATATGACAAGTCCTGATGTACTCCTCGCCCAGCCTCACACTAATCCTACAGCCCAGCTTTCTCCTTTTTCCCCACCACCTAGCAGCCCACAGCAAATAGAGGAAAGTCACCTTCCTCTCTGAAAATCATCTCAAACGCCCCAGTGAACATGCCTTTTTCCATTTCTCCAGCCCATATTTCCTCAGCCACTAGCCCCAGAAATTTACACATCACCCCCACCTTGACAGTGAATTTGGAACCTTGCTCCTCAGCTACCCCTGCTACCACCACCCCTGGTATCACCACCACTTGCCTCTACTTCAGTCCTCAACTAAGCAGACGTCTGATGAGAGAAGTGAACTATTATTTCATTGCAGTGGTTTTTTGATCTGGGCTATTTGAGGTGATGGGTATTTCCTGTGCATCCCCACCCTAAACCTATCTCATCACAGATTTTGGAAATCTGTCTCTTTACTCATCAGTGGGATGGAGGGCAAGCCTGGGAACCAGGACAGCAGGCTATGTGAGGTCACACAGCCAACCTACTGCAGAGCCCAGCTGTCCCACAAGCTCTGCTCAGCAGAGACTTCTGAAGTTGAGGAGATGCTCTGATGTGATGAAGATGTGGTATTCACCCCCTCTTGACCATAATAACACTTGAGATGTGGACTTTCCCCTTCAGTGACTCAACTCTACTTTACACTGCTTGGGGAAGGACACGGGGCTATTTTAAGTGTTCATATTAGCTAATTCAGTGGGTTGTGAGCAATGTGAAAACTAATGAGATTGTCCTCCAGGACCAAAATAAGAACTTGTGGCTAAGTTTCTAGAAACTCTATATAAGTATCATGTAGCAGAAATGAACATTTAAATTATACTCACCCAAAACAGCTTAAGTCCTTGATTCAATCAGATATAAAGTAGGAATAAAAATATCATGGAGAATTCAATATAAGATAGAATATAATAATTTACAGCAACTATTACACTGTTAATAGAATTCAGTGAATTCTCAAAAAGCTCTTCTAATTGATAAATTGAAGATAAAAGGAAGTTTTCTTGAAAGAATACCCCATGCAGGAGCACTTCTCTGAGGAAGGGAGACCCAGGAAAATGGCAGTTGACTGGCCTGAGAGTCCTCAGACATACATCCATCCACCTGAGACCATGGACACACACCACCTGCCTCAAACGCCTCTGTGGGTGTAGAGCCCAAAGGAAGGGAGGAAGGGAGGGAGGTGATGGAGGGAGGGGCCAGTGTGGGCTTTCCCTAAGCGGAGGAGAGGAAGAATATAAAGTAAGTGTTGAGTTCCACCCTTTAGAATAAAAGTAGATGGCAGAATTCCGGATGGCTATCATCAGTTAGCATATCAGAGAGGGTTAAGCAGACATTGACTAAGAATTAGTGAGATTCTAGAAGTAACCCACTCCAGACATGAAGGTACATGGCTGTACAAGAGTAATCAGCTCCTTGAAAGCATATAACAAAATGGTCTGGCGATGAATAGATGGAAGCATTATAACCGTACTCACCGCTATTTCACTGCTCATAAACCAGATTAGAAACAATAGATCCAAAACCAGCTCTGGGAGAAGACTCCTCTCAATGTTATACACGTAGTGCATGCTGGTATGATCTGAATATCTGGCATCAGAATCCCTGTAGAAATGGAGCCATCTCTGGGGAATCACTGGGGAGGAAGGTGAAACGCCCATATACGAGGAGCAAAAGTAACCAAACCAACAAAATAAACAGGAAGCAAGAGGAGAGAGATGATGGCCAAGTAAGAGGGTAGACTGTCCAAAGGATCTTTAATAACAAAGGCATTTCATAATGAATTTGAACGTTTTATTTTGCTCAAAGTAAACATCACACTTCTGTGCCCTTTCTCTCAGGCTTCGGTCTTTCTGGAGAGTCTGCTAGACCCGCAAAGATTGTGTGTGTGTGTGTGTGTGTGTGTGTGTGTGTCAAATCAGAGGACAGAGCTGAGTTCCCTTAGCCATCCTAACCAGTGTGGAACAGCAACTATATACAAACCATAATCTAAAAACTAAATTAACTCAGTAATGACAGAAGTTCAGAGCTAGAGATAACTATAAAACATAGCCCTTTGTGAAATTACAGAAGTCTTAGGAAAGGCGTTGGACAACCTATACATAAAATGGTTTGAGCTGAATCATATCTGAAATCATAGCAAACATCCAGGTTACACACATGTGATGAGCTCACTGAGAAGCCAGGTATCCATGTATCCTGAGAGTAACCACTGCCCCCAAATTTTGTATTTTTTAGGACAGTCACCCAAAAACACCTTTGTATCCCTCAAGGTTTAAAAAGCAAACATGAACTATGATATCATCCTGGGGAGTGTTTTCTCAGCCAGATTGACAAGAAAACTGCATCTGCTTAGACCCTATGCCCCATGTTCCCCAAAGCCAATGTGTACAGTGCAGTCTGACTCTGCTGTATGGGGGAGACTGTAAGAGTCCCTGAAAGATTCTAGTTATATGATCCCCAAAATCCCTCACAATCCACTCTGTCTATTCTGGGGCCACCCATCTGTGGCAGTGCCAGAGTGGTCTAATTGTCACAGTTGCTTCTTGGAGGAAACTGAGATGAGGCCTCGTAGAATCGTCCTGGGGAGGACATCCAGGGTGCCACAAATCAATGCCACATGTGTAGCCTTCCTCACCAGCAAACCTTCTCTGTGCCCTAAAACAAGACCTAAAACCACTGGTCCCTTCACCTCACGTCAAAGTGTGGCCATGACTTCTTTGGGGGCCTTTTGGCCCCAGAGTGAAGGAATTTCAACCATAAATGACTTTCGTGCCCAATGGGCTATATGTCTGTTTCACTCCACTCATTCACATGCTGTCTTAATTCTGTTTTATGGGAAGTTATTGCACATAAACTAATTTTCACATAGACCATTGCCTATAGACTAATTTATCTCCACAGACTAATTGTCAGAACATTTATAATGGTGATTCGGTATTACTGTACTAACACAAGAGAGCACATTGTCCAAGAGCACAGCTTTGGAGTAAGAGTAGATGTCTGGAATTCACTTTCTAAAACTTTAGACTTCCACAACTAAGTGTCCATCGACAGATGAATGGATAAAGAAGATGTGGCACATATATACAATGGAATATTACTCAGCCATAAAAAGAAATGAAATTGAGTTATTTGTAGTGAAGTGGATGGACCTAGAGTCTGTCATACAGAGTGAAGTAAGTCAGAAAGAGAAAAAGAAATACCATATGCTAACACATATATATGGAATCTTAAAAAAAAAAAAAAAGTGGTTCTGAAGAACCTAGGGGCAGCACAGGAATAAAGATGCAGACATACAAAATGGACCTGAGGACACGGGGAAGGGGAAGGGGAAGCTGGGAAGAAGTGAGACAGTGGCATGGACTTATATATACTACCAAATGTAAAATAGATAGCTAGTGGGAAGCAGCCGCATAACACAGGGAGATCAGCTCGGTGCTGTGTGACCACCTAGAGGGGTGGGATAGGGAGGGTGGAGGGAGACGCAAGAGGGAGGAGATATGGGGATATATGTATATGTATAGCTGATTCACTTTGTTATACAGCAGCAACTAACACACCATTGTACAGCAATTATACTCCAATAAAGATGTTAAAAAAAAAAAAGGTGATTCAAACTATGTTATAAAGGATGCCAGTGAAAAATCCAACTAAAAAAAAAAAAACAAAAAACTTTAGACTTCCAAAGAGCTAGGGAACAAGAGGTAGTGGGAAGCAGTAAAGGGACCCCGCCAGGCCTATGCCTTCTCTGTCTGGAGTAAGTTGTCCCCATCAAACCATCTACCTGGGAAGCCTGTTGCTGTTGTAAAGCCACCTGCACAGGCAAGGATGTAGAAATCCAAGCTGACAGAACCCTTATTTCACCAGCCCAATTTTCTGAAACAAAGGTGAGTCATCGAAGGCAAAAACAGTAGCCACACAGGCCATATGCCAAGCATCCATCTGGATCAAAATCTAGACTCAGACTCTTCCTTGAGCCAGAGATGCTGAGTGGAAACAAAGCATCACACGGCTTTGTAGTTGGAAAGGACCACATAGTTAATCTTATCCAGTCTTTTTGTTTTGCACATTAGGGAACTGAGGCCAAAACCTGTTAGGTGTAGCCCCCAAGATTCTAGTCTAATAAAGACAGAATCAGAATGAACATCCATTGTTCAAAATATTGGTTCAAAAACATTGGTCTTTGGATTCAAGTCCAGTGAAGGTCATTCCACAATATTGTGTTGCAGCAAAGTAGGGAAAGCCTCTCCCAAATTCCAAATCATATATTTAACACAAAATTGTATTTCAGATGAACCTTCCTCAGGCTAAAAGAGAATCCTTTTTGTTGTCACTAATATCTCCAGTACTAACAGACAGCTAAAATTATAAGCGCTTTTACAATATGCCTGGTATTGTGCTGGGGACATACATTATTTCATTTAACCCTCATAATAATCTGATGAAGTAGGTACCATTACCACACACTTTTTGCTGAAAAGACACCCGAGACATCAAAACGTAAAGTAATTTGCCCACATTCACACAGCTACATAGTTGGAGGAGACAAGATTCAAATCCAGATTATTTACCTTCAAGACTCAGTCGCTCTGCTATACTGACAGTAGGCTAACAAAAAAAAAATGTAGCATAAATTTTACTGAGATGCATGAAAATAGCTAGCTAAAGGATATGTCTTTATTCATGATTTGCTTTGTCCCGGGGGACACTTAACATCTAAAATAAATGCCAGCCCTCTATCTACGTCAGAGTCCCTGTAGGAGGAAGTTCTGCAGTCTCGTACACCACTAGCAATCCCCTTGAACCTCCCATCCAGAATTCTAGTTTGAGAGAGTCTAGTGCCTTGAAACCTCTGTCCCGGTGTGCTTCAGTTTGGCTCCTGTTTGGGATTCAGGGCACATCAAGGAGCAAGGGTGAAATTATCATCAGCTCTCCTCCCACGCTCTCTCCTAGGTTCTGCAAACAAGGGCTTCAAGGATAAATATGTGAGCAATCCTGGCTGTGTTCTCTTGGGATAAGCAGAAACAATCAGAAAAAAAGGAGTGAGAAAGACAAACCAAGCCTGTGTAAGGATGGGTGATGAGATGGGGTCAGGGAAATGAGGGAACGCTGGTATGTACATTGCTTGGTTTAAAGTTTATTGGCTTATTATAGGGTCTGGTAAAAATATGATTATCCAAATGTCATGTGTCTATAGGGGTATCTGTGGGAATTTGTTGCAGCCAGTACAATACTGTCCCTTCTAGGGTCCATCTTCAAATCTGCCTCGTGTCTCAGAAGAAGCAACTACTTTGTGACTCGGGAATGTATCCACATTTCCCAAACAACTCCCGTATATATTTAGTAATGCCAGAGCTATCTCCAGTAGCAGAGAAATGCTGTCAGTCCACAATTAGAAAAAAGAAAAGGCTCAAACTACTGAGATCAGCTTCTTTTCAGAAACATCATTTCTTTGGGGGAGGGAGAAGAGGAAGGAGAGAGAATGGGCACTGGGCTCCTGCAGTGGGGGTGGGGACACAATACCTAGGGAGGAGACAAGGAACTCCAGTGACGAACTGCTGACCATTCAGGGTCGCCCTGGATTTTCCCACCGTATGGGACCGATAGAGGCCAGGGTTGTCAGGGTTGAGGGTGGTGGGAGGGCAAGTGGATGCACAGCATAGTTATTTTCATTCAGGTCCCTGAAAACAAAGCACTTTCACTCCCTGCTTTCTGTACACTCTTTACATACATAATCTCATTTAACCCTCATACCAACCTTGTGAGGGAGGTCCTCTAAGAGCCGCCTTGAAAGGTTTGCACGGTGTACCAGTCAGGAGAGCAAATGGAGGCTGAAAACCGAACACACTCGGCTTGCCAAGCCAAGGGCCCACAGTCCTCAGGAGAGTCCCTTTCCTAATTCACACAAAGATACTACATGGGTTCTCAACAGCTCTGGATGTCCTAGCCCCATTTTACAGCTGTAAAATGAGACTCAGAGATCGTGAACCCTTTGCCCAGCATCACAGCAAAAGCATGGCAGAATCAGTGTTCTAAACCAGGTCTGTCTGCTCCCAGCCTCACTTTTGCTCCACTCTGCTAGCCTGCCTCAATGTTCAGAGAAAAAAAAAATGAAGTCAAATAATGACCTCAATGTAAGTGCCTAATGAGGAACCTCTGAGATAGACAGTAGAAAGTTCTGGAACAATGCAAGTTCTGGAACAATACTATTATATCCAAAGGTGCAAAGCCAGGCAAGCATACACAACCATTCAATTCAACAATCATCTACTAAACATCAGGAAAGTACCAAGCAAGGATCTAGGCACTCAACAAGGAAAGGAATAAAGTAATATCCCTGCCCCAAAGGAGCTCACTATTAGTATTCAGAGACTGCCATGTGAAACCAAAGATCAAGTAGAACAAAGGTGAGTTAATTAAAGAGACTGGTAATTGTTTTTGTTGGGTGGGACAGGGAAACTCCACAGAGTCAGGCTAGAACTTGAGCTTGGCCTTGAAGTTAAGAAACTTCTCTGTACAGGGCAGTTCCTTAAGAAGTGGTAAAACCCAAAGAGGTAAACTTATAGTAAAAGGGCTATAACTACTGGTCGTTGCACTGAGCAGTACAGTTAAAGCCAGGATGGAAATGACTATGGCCTGCCTTGGTCTCTGCTGGACTTCCCAGATGAAAAACCCTATGTCTCAGGCTCCTGCCCACAATCTCTCCATTGCAGAGACCAAAAGTGTCATGGAACAGAGAGAAAGAGCAATGGCTTTGGGGTGAGCAAAACGGACTTCTGTACTGTGACTTGACATATCAAGTTTCCAGGCACTGCAGCTCACTTTCTTGAAAGTCATAGTTCAAAGACACAACCCAGCTCCTCCTCTAAAGTGACTTGGGCACAGCTGTGTGGTGTGATACGGAGCTAGAGCCAGGTCCTCGCTGGGTGAACTTTCAGAAGGTCATTTTGGGGGTGTTGCTGGTCTGGAAGATGGCAACCCAGCTGCACTCCCAAGCTGAGGGTGAATCTCAAAGAGGAAGCGCCAATCCCTACTCAAAGCTCTTTTTCTTTGCTGTCCTGGAAGAAGAAAATGAGCGGAGAGCATACTACCCACACTTTAGGCACTTTTTCCTTATTCTGACCTTGTGGCGTCACAGGGTGGAAAAGCTTATTTACCCTGTTTAAAAGATGATAGACGGAGGCTCCAGTGGTTTACACAGCTTGACTGAGGTCACACAGCCCAAAGGAACAAAGACAGCAGTTTAGCCCAAATTTACACGACTTTCAAAAGTGAAGTTCTTTTTCCTTAATCAAGGTAGTTTAGTGAGGTAGTTAAGA